>NW_010965696.1:2132615-2142657 GCF_000463585.1 Tarenaya hassleriana
GAGAGTCTTGAAAGAGTGTCATCCGCGGATTTCGATACAGAATCAGCAACCATTTCTTCTTCTTGAGCAGAAACCCGATTCTCGACATGCAGATCGGGTTCCTCCTTCACACGGATCTCTAGTTTCCGCGGACAAACAGAATCAGATTCTACCATCTCCTTCTCCATACACCCAAACCCATCACAGGGTTTCACAGAGTTTTCAGCAGAAGCACCACTTAGCTCTTTTTCTGCAAAATACGAAATCCCCGCCCTATGACCCGACCCATCATCCGCTCGGAGATCCGAACTTGAACCATTTGACGCGCCGGTCTGATCCTCCGTTAGGGTTGAGATTCGGACTCCAGTGGATGTCCGTAGTACGACAGAGGATCCGGCCGTGGCATCGGGACTAACAGGGACGATCTTCCTCGAAGCATCAAAGCCGTCACCGGAACCCGACATGAATTTTGGTCGGGCATAATGCATCGTCTGGTCTTCTTCCGTGGCCATTGCCTCCAATCGGCGGCGAGACAGTGAAAAAGGGTAATAGAGGGAGGGGGAGAGAGAGAGAGAGAGAGAGGGAGTGGAGAAAATGGGGGTCCGAGATCATATCAATTGTAGGATGGTTTTATGGAATTTGGTTTTGGCGCGAACTGAGTGGCATGCTGAGTTGGATTTCGCGGGGTTTTGTTCCCGCTAATACATTTAACCCGCCGTAAATTTTTCCCAGTAAAATCTCCTCGAAGATATTCTTCTTTCCGTTTTGTCTTTTGTGTAAATACCAATTTTTGGAACTTAAACTCCTCATTCATTCATGCCCTTAAAAAAATAAAAAGCCCAAAGTGAGCCCGACTAGGTATTCTGAATCACAAATTAAAAAAAAAAAGAGCTTTAGTGACATTACACTTGAGTTCATAAATTATAACTACGATAACATATGATGTAAATAAAATAAAACCCTTAATTTATCAACATAATACACAGCTTAAACCTTATCCAACCGAATAACATATGATCATATCTACAGCGCATTAATTACTAATTAGCGAAAGCATAGTTGATTAAAAGAACTAGAGAAATACAGCCTCTTTAACCAGTAACCTTTTACAAAGCAAACACTTCTCTGCTCTTCTCCTGGATTATTTCCGATGTGGGACTAAGCTTCTTCATGCATACGACCTACAAGACGTTAGCAGCGACTGTAACGGGAACTCCAATCTTGAGATGCTCCTTCCGAAAGTTATAATGCATAAAGTTTGTAACTTTATTATACACACAAAAGTCAAGACGGTAATCGTCGAGGTCAGTCCACGAAAAGAAACACTAATCACATCTCTGTAAAAAAAAGCTCTGTAAAAAAAGCTAAAGACATTTATTTGGTTACGCCAAGAGAATAACGTACCGAAGAGCCTATGAGTTGATGAAGCACATTGCTTGAGCCATTAGGTAATACGAATCCTTGTACTTCCTCCCGCTTCCGACATGTATCCCATTTCGTATCCAGTCTTCCCTGTGAATCCATGCCTCCCTCCCAAAGTCCAGGATCCCCAGGATCTGTCTACCCCAATGATTTCAAGCCCGGAAATCAGTTGTCCAGATCCAAGTCCAACACAAATGGATTTGTACGGTTTTAGTTGTCATTTTTGTGATCATAAGCAGAGAAATAGGGCCCAGAAGAATAATAATCATTACAGAAAAACTTACCGCTCCTCCTTTCCATGATACAAATATCGGGTCCATTCTCGATTGCAGAACCTGGATTTTTTATAGGGTTTATTCGAAACCAAACAATGTGTCAATGTTTGGATATACCCAGAAAAAAAAAATCAACTCAAGAAACAACATGAGAGTGTTGGGACAAATAAAAGCTAAGTGTGGTGAAGGGTCATTGGACAATCAAGTGACTGATTAGCCAGGAAAGAAAAGAACAAGACTCACTTCCACAGTGTCAATGGCTTCGGTTGGGGGGATTGCATGCAGAACTCTGCTACGTGAAGGGCCAGACAAAGATTACTTCACGTAATAATGGGCGAAGGAGATGGAACTTTTTTTGTTCAATGCTCGTAGAGTACTGAACAAGTAGATACGAAATCTGTTTGGCATGCTTTACATAGAAAGATTATGAAACAACAAACCTTTCCTCCATGGCAGGAACAAGACCGGCTGTCAAACCAACACCACCAACCTGAATAGCAAAATGATAGAATTTCAAAACATATTCAGACAGAATAAAGTTACATTGTATTACAGGGTTTATCAAAATACAAACGGTTTCTGGAGAGTATTGAAAGAAGATGTGTTTTCAGGAATTTACCAGTTGTATGCTGGAGAATAGCTTCCGCTGAAGGTCTATGCGGCCTGTAAAGAAAGGGTACTTTGTAAGTGCTTCCTACAGTGATATAAGCAGAAGAAAGCATATCAACACACCAGCAGAGAGAATGCTGCTTGTAATGGCTTTGGCAAGACCAATCTTTTCTTCTTTCTTGGGATTCGGTGGGGAAACTGTAAAAGTATCCCATACAGATAAACCCATATTACCACCTGGGAAGTCCATGTTCCATGTTTCCTCCAACATATTCTCGTGGTCTTGAAACCTGATAATATACATTGTAAGGATCAGTATCTTAGCTCAGTTGAACAAAATGAAGAAGAAAGGAATCGAAGGTTTGACTAACCAAGTCTCTGGTGGTGGAGGAAATGCTTCTGGAACCAAAAGATTAGGATAAAACAGACCCATTGGTGGGACCTTTTAAGGAGAAATAACCAAACGACGGTGTTCAAGAATGGAACATAGATAAGATAACGGAAAAATGGCTTGATCTTGTTAATATTACATTAAGAGAGGTGAGCTTTGTCTTGTGAGGCACGGGTGGCATGTCACCCTCATAAGAATGAACTGTTGCAGTCATTTCGAGTTCTCCTTCCTGTGTATGGGAAAATGTCGAAAACAAAGTAGCACTTCAATAATCCTTATCAAGAGGATAAACAAAAACACAGTAAAGGAAAAGACAACTAACTTTAATATCACAATATGACTCCTTAAGTCGGTTAAGCATCAGCATGTCTATTGGCTTTGTCAAAACATCAGTGCAAATCTTAGGCCAACTTTGGTAATGCTTCTGAATCCATAAAAGGCATCTACATATATCCTGAAAAATAAATTTCACTTCAGCATTTAAATTAAGTAATCAATATGCATCTTGTTCAGAAACACCAAAGAGAAACGATAAAGACATTTGTACCTCTCCTCCAAAAGATAGAATCTTTTCAGTATGTGGTAATGAGACTCCGTCCTAAAAGCAAATTATACAAAAACAAAAAGTCAGAAATTTCTGAACGTCCAATTGCATAGAATTTCTGTTCTTTTGGGGAGGAAGAAAAGCTACACTAAGATTGATTCTGTCGATACCTCAATGCAAACAACTGTTGTTGTCTGAGCACCCATATTCACGATGCAAGCTGTTGATAACCCGTTACCGAAAACTGCTGCTAGACCTTCCTGGTGAACCACAGCCGAACTAAAGCGTAGGTCTTGCAACACAATAGTTAGCATTTCCTTTATTTCTGACAAAAACATGAGGCAAATCAGAAGACCAGTTCACACTGATCAGAGCCTGGTCTGATGGTATTGGATAAGTTATAATAGGAATAACAAGTTTACCGCGACTGCCAAATGTTCCTGGAACAACAAGAACAGCAGAATACAAGTTTCTGTCACTTTGAGCTATATGCATTTTATCTCTCAGAATCCAGTCCCAGATAGCGATCAAGTCTTCATATACCTGAAAAGTTGAAGTGATAAATAAGGATTCAGAAAATTCACTTTTAACCAGGACAATACATAGGATAATGACTGTTAATGGTCATTTTCACTTTTCCAACAGAGAGCCTAGATAGATGCAAAGCTGAATTGGAAACTGACCTGCTGAGCAGGGTAATGCTGTGAAACATTGAAGTGACCTCTACGAATAGGACGGCGTATGCAGTATGGCTCTGTCGGAGCTATTCTCATAGCTTCTTCCCCAAAAATAGTCTCTCTATACTTTCGTTTACTCTCCCTGGTATCCTTAGAGTCGGTAACATCAGATTCAACCATCAGCTCGCTGGTCTCGCTTTCATCAGCTACAGTTGCTGCAAATTGGCATATGTAAAGAAACATAAACATAACAGTGATATAGATTTATTCAGAGAAAGACCAATGTCCACGCTAGATATAATTTAAAGAACCAGTTCAGACACAGAATAAGATGAATACTACATCATAAAGCACCCATAATTGCAAAGGGGTAAACCATTAAACCTACTTGTTTTAGGTTTTGGTAAATTTTCCTAAAGAATCAAACATCAGAGAAGTCAAAGCACTCTTAATAACATGAATAAAAGACAAACCTATTAACCAATATACTGAAAGTGAAATGAAAGTAGAAGACAAAAATTAGAATGCTACCTGATGTGGTAGGTGAGCAAAGATCATCCTCATACACATTAGCCCAAGTATAAGCTACATCTTTCCTGGTAGTTGGTTGATTGTACCCATCGATCCGTGCCATCTGCAGATAACTCCATCCATAGGCTCATGACCACAAGCAATCATTAAACAACCAGCCAGCCTTTACACATTCCTTAGAATTATCAATTATACAAGCCAAATTAAACGTGCTAGATGAAGTGAATATCCCAATATTCTTATCAAACCATTGAGAAGCTGTATTGTCACCAAAACATTCTACCTACCTTACGTGGTGCAGAACCAAAAGAAGCATTTTCATCCAGGAACGGTATCTTCAACAGAGATGCCACCTTTCAGACAAGAGGAAAACGAATCAACATCGAGAACTAATCTAGAAGCATCATAACGCTTGGAACTCAGCACACGCGAAACCACATAGTTTTCCTTACAGTATTGTATGCCTTCTCACGCTCAACATGTTGACTTGTTGTAACTTGAGTATTAAGCATCTTCAAAAACCGAAAAACAAGCCATTAAAATCAGTGGAAACTGGAAAGAATAAAAGGATCAACAACTATCTGTGGAAATGAAAAACCCTGAAAAAAAATAAAGAAACCTGGTCTTGAACATTCGGTTTCCCGACTTGTGAGGTGCGTCGAGCAATACAGTGAGGAACACTAAAGGGTGTGTCCTGCTTTGCCAGTCCTATTCTTACATTTGCAGACCCTTAAAGATTCGCCAAAAAAATAAGTGCCATGAGATTTTACACAATTCGTAATGTTAGGGTTTAGCGACGGGAAATTTTCGAAACATAATTCGAAAAATCCTGAAGGAAATCATTTGAATCAAGTATGAAATTGAAATCTTGCTGAATCAACAAAAACCGGAAAAGGCATTCGAAGAATCAACCTGGGTTTATGACAACAAGGTTCGAACCTCGTTCGGACACAAGTTGAGACGGAACAACAGATTTCAAGTAATCCTACAACAGCAAAGCAAAAATCCAGCGTCAGAGGATCGGATTTAGCCTCCCACTCAAAAACAAAAAGGAAGGGGGCAGAGAAAAAGCTAATACCATTGCCAGGAGAATGAACAGCTGAAGTGCTCGTAACTATCCTCTACTTTCCTTGCCGCAACTTCGGAATTAGGGTTTATCATGCACAAAATCGGGAGCCCGGAATCAGTTCGTAGAAATCAATTTATGTTTGCCGTAGATGCTGGCGACTGGCGAGTGGTGACAAGTGAAAACTGAGAGAGTTTAGACACTTTACAATTCTTAATTTTGGCCCCAAACCTTTTTTTATTTGCTAAATGCACACATAAACATTGAAAATAGGTCAGAGTCCTTATAATTTATTCAAAATTTCAGGAGGCTCCCCAAGAGTTAACATAGATCTCATATTTACCCAGACACTTTTTGTCTATGCCAATCTCACCATCTCTGCACTGCAGAATGACAATATTTTAAAGAAGATGAATTGGATCAAGAAGACAATCCAGGAACTGTACGACCCATACATTCAAAACTCTTCCGTATCCCAAATCAATCCAAATAAAGATAAAATCATTAATATAACGTGATCTAATCAAGAATCCTATAACTTCCAGAAGAAATCCAAAAGAGAAGATCTTTCTTGAAAATTTTGAAGGGCATTTGGACAAGCAAACTCCAAGGCTGTGGGGACAGACAGGACAGAACCCACAAACTCTAAGCAGCTTTAGGTTTAGGAGTCTTCTTCCTTGCATTCCTCTTGGAGGCTGTCGTTGTGATCTTCATTCCGACAAAGAAAAGCAATGCCCCAAAGAGTGCAACACTCTGCAACGGAATTAAGATCAACAATGAGGTTGACTGACTCTCTGCGCACTCGTTAGGAATGTTGTCATGAATGGACACTAAGAAAGATCCCAGTTTTATGAGACAGAAGTTCTCATGTTGCAAAAAGGTAAATCCTGTTTGGAGCTAAATTCAGACAATAGACAACCTTGGAGGTACTGTAGCATAGTTTCATGAAAAGGGTTGTGAATATATTGACAGGTTCCAGTTCCAGTTCCAGTTCCAGTTAGTACATTTCTTGAGATTAAGATATGAGATTCAAGTCTAAGGCAAACCTGCAAGAACTCGGTGAAGAGAAGAGAGAATTCCTGGTCCTCAGGCCCATAGTTGTAGAAATCATATAGAACAGGACTGATAGCCACCAAATAGAAGGCCTGAAGAAGAAAAAAAAGACACAAAATACAAAGTCAGACGAATGCTACACTTTGGATATCGTTACTGTTGTAGCCAACCAAAGATGATTAAGAAGAAGCCTAACCAGAAGATAAGCCCCAAAGACGCTGCCGAAAACAAACAGTAAGCCTCCAACTCCTTTCAGGGCAACAATAGTAGCCACGACTTGTCTGACCTGTAAAACCCATTCTCCTTGTCAGAAACATCGGTAGCATATATCATGAAGAAATTATAACACCAAAGAAAAAGATAATACACATAGGGTAAGAAACCAGGGTTGTACAACAACTCATACCTCGATATCAGGCAAGGCAAACCCTAATTTGGAAGATAGACGTGCACTGGCCAGATGAAGCTTTGGAGCCAACTCTTTAGCTGCAGGGCCACCGTCAACCCCAAAGTCATTGAACCTAGTAAAAGAAACCCAAGATGCACAATTCAGACTTGGGAGGACAGCGTTCTTTCGTAATATAAGTATAGATTGTTTAAACAGGACTATCAAGTGGACGAAATGAATTACCATGGAAATGAACCTAATTTCAATAGGAGGGAACATCGAAACAAACAAAAAGTTCGATTTGTCTGCGACCTATAGCTAAAAGATGCTCTTTTCTAATGCAAAATGCATTTTCAGGAGTGATCTAATGCACCATTTATGTATCTAATATTCTAATGACATGGAGACAGTATGAACAACAAAGCAACTGAAAATCACGCTGCATCCCTTGGAGCTATACATCAATGGAGGCAAATTTGCAGTTCCAAGGAAAATCTCGATTGCTCGCAAGAGATTCTCGCTCGAAAAAGAACCAGACAGTAAATGTATATTCCATTGATCAGCCAAACCCTCTCAGCTCAAACTTTGAAATAAAGAATACTCCTTTGAGCCGTAGATGCTTTATGGATACAAAACCAGATCAATCATGAACAAGAACAAGAAACCGCTAATACATAATTCATGATTCCAACTTTACTAAGATATCAACACAACGCATATCCTGAGACTGTCGACCCTCCAAATCTATCATTCGGGAGCTAATGCTACTGACATTGATTGAGCTATTTAAGCTCGGAAATTAAAGAAAGTTTACTTCTTTAACAACCCAGATCGAAATGGAATGGTCCAAAGGGAAAATCTTTCAAACCAAAGCTAGATTCAGCTCCATATTCCAAACCATCTGATATATCAAACCCTATATACGAGAAAAGCAAACCAAGAAGACGAGGAGTCACTAAATTTCACATCAGATCTAGCCGAAGATACATCCTCTTCGATTCAATTTTCTCAAATCAGAACGAGCCAAATTAGGCGAAAAGGGTGGGGGGGGGGGAAGCAAGCCCAGGTCGCGAAACTCCGGAGCAAAAGATCTGACGGGAAAACAGATCGAGAAGAGGACTCACATTTGCCAAGAAGAGAGGATGAAGAGCGAAGCGAAGAGAACTCTTCCAAGAAACGAGAAGAAACCCATCTCTCTCTCTCCCTCCCTCGGGTTCGCTGCCTCGAGTTTGCTGTCGGAGAAAGAACACACTTCGGCAAGGGGGAACCTGAGTGGGGTTCTGCTCTTTGGGGCGACTTTTCAAAAGAGAGAAAGATTCACTGCGTTAAGATCACAGGGATTGGCCCAAATTACTCGGGACTTCTCTAATTCCTTGGATTAAATCTAATTTTTATAATAAGCTACCCTTTGATTTGATGATCGATCGCTCAAAGGATAGCACGGACACGATTCATTACCAGACAGGTCTTATCTAGCCGGTTGAGAAGATCACGTGTTGTCACGTGCTGAGTACATCGCCTTTGTAATCTACATGGGCCTTTTCCTATCACGATTTTATTTGGGCTTTTTCATGGGCTTTTCTATTTATCTTGTTAGCCCATATGTGATTTGTACAATTTTAGTGTTTATATACACAGAGATCTCTGTAATACAAAAAAAATAGTAATAAAGAGCAATCTATGTGCAAACCGGATAATATCATGTGTATTGTATTTTTTAAATATATTTTATTTTTGGAAAATAAAAATATAATATTCTATGATTTACCTCAGTGAACATAAACACATATAGATATTCAGCATATGTGATGCACATTTGAATACTATTTGATATAAAATTATAAACAATGTAACATATATAGCGAGTAGCGGTTTACAAATTTTCCAAATTTTTTGAATCCTAATATACCCTATAGTATTTTCTATACAATAATATATATTCTCTACTAGGTATAAACAAATATAATATGATTTTATTGAATTTTCACATTTGCCCTTGTAGAAGGATCGTCTATAAGATAGGTGGCAAGTGTTCATCATCAATAAAAAAAACCCATAGATACCACCTCGAAAAAATGCATGCGTTTGCCCTCCTAAATAATATATTTGCTAGATTCTCATCAACGTCAAATTGCAAAAGGAATTGATGCATGCATGCATGCATGTACGCACGCACGCATGCATGCATGCACGCACGAAGACTTTGGAGTTCTAATGTGTTTTGGTCCCCAATCTAAAAAAGAAGAGCACTCACAAAAATTAGTTGGAGAACTCGAAATTCTGATTCCCTCAATCTCCTCCACACAATTTGTTTTTCACTCTATAGGGTTATTAATGTTCATTTGAAGATGAATTCCTCTTGCCTTTTTTAATTTCGTTATTATATTTTAGATTTAATTAGATTCATCTCCTCTTTTCGATACACTGCACTGCAAAGGGTGTTACAACTCTATATTTATATATATATATATATATATATATATATATATATATATATATATATATATAATATACTGTTGATATATAAGACGGATTTGATCTCTCAAGAGTATATACACTTGATAGTTGTATTGATTTTTTATTCGGTTTAGATTTTATTTTTGTCTATTTTTTTAATTGGATTCGCATTCTCTTAAAAAACGATTAATTTGAATTTAGAATTTTTTTATGATATTTTTAATATAAGTTTCTTTTATATTATTCAACTCAATTAATTGTATATCTGTGAACTGTAACGTGGTTACGTGGACACCTAACTAGAAATTTGATGTTTGACAATTATACATGGGAGTTCCAAATGTGACCGGAATTGTTCAATGATTCATGTAAAAGAATGTGATCTATGTATATATTATGAAATTGACCTTATAAAACCCTTGGAATAGTAATAATAATTTTATGTTTCTAGAATTGTTTTCTCTCTCTTACGCTGAAAGACTAGTGACATGGAAAATTTTGACCACCGAAGCCGTAAAATAAAATTTTATAATTTTCGTAGTAATTTTTCCCATGATGATGACAGATTTGAAACTAACGCATTAAGTAGATCCATCACTATATATATATCTTTACCAAATATATATATATATATATATATATATATATAT
>NW_010965696.1:2143749-2144503 GCF_000463585.1 Tarenaya hassleriana
TTCCCTACAAATTTCTTATAAAAATTACCAATATAATATGTTAAATCGGCATATTACAACAGCAAAGATAATATATAATAGTCGCGTAAATGTATAAGGAAAGCTCATTGTAACTCACCAAAAAATAAATAAAAGAAAGCTAATAGTATAATCTAATATCTTATATAGGAACGTTTTTTTAATATAATTTTCTTTAATTTATCAGGTGATTGATATCTTGAAATTATGACGCACCCAGATATTACTCAAAATTAGTTTTTTTCATTTAAGGAAATCTGACTACTACAACATAGAGATAGTTGCAGTAAAACTCATACGCACCACACTCCCCCTGAGTGTTAGCCCTCCTATGACACGAAATCTACTGATTCAACACACAACCCGTGTGAATCCCCACTCTCACGTTCTGGGGTTGTTCAGATTCATGCATACTAACAAAACGTCGTATCATAACGAAATTTGAAAGAAAAAATAGTTATTTGTGCATTAGTTTAGAAAAAACATTTGGTTTTATATTAATTGCAGATTTCAATCTGTTATTTTATATTGTTAAGGAAAAAAAGTGATGTTGGGGATAAATAATTATGCGCAAGAGTCAAGAACAGTCTAAAGCTATAAAGGCAGAAAAGCTAATCTTGTTAGTCACGCTCATTTCATTGCGTTCATTTTGTTCAAAAGTCCGAGTCGGGTCCAATTTGAACGTCTAAATATCAAAATCCCTCTCTCTCTCTCTCTCTCTCTCTCTCTATATATA
>NW_010965696.1:2144702-2146382 GCF_000463585.1 Tarenaya hassleriana
ATATATATATATATATATATATATATATCATTTATAAAAAAAACGAGATCCATAAACATGAATTTTGCAAATAGAAACTTATATATATAACTATTTTGATTCCTCATCTCCACTTCATATTTTTTCAGAATGTGTAATCTATCTTGAACTAGGGGTTAATTATATTAAATGCAAACTAAACTAATAAGTTGCCATTATATATTGGGAAATACTACTATATATATTAAATGCATGCATAAGGAATTTGGATTCTGCTGGTAATATACATATATATATATATATATATATATATATTCGATTTGTAATATAATAAATAACAATACAATCGTGACTCTGATTCCAACTCAGACGATTGGTCAACCCACGTGGGGCAACATTAGTCAAATTTATTCCTCACGTGTCTCATATGGACCCCACGTGAGCCCTTACTTTTCCTCATATTGTGAAACAACACACCTTCCTGATTCCCCCTGTAATTTAATATCACAAAATTTGCCAATTAATTTTTTAAATATTAACAAAACAGAGGCTATAATTAATATTATCTGGGTGTGCCTCATTGTTTATCTAAAAAAAAATCGATATAGGCTATCTTTAGATATATAATTCATGATTGAATCCATATAGTAGTTATGCGTATATTTATTAATGGTCTGCCTATTTAAAAAAAAACATATTTATTTAGGTATATATTGAATAAAAAAAGGTTATGCAACTCATGTGGAGATATTTCGTTTAAAAGATTTTAGAAATGTTCATTTCATTCCACATGAAAGTACCGTTGAAGACTATATAAAACATAATATGTAAAATAAATACATTCGTTTTACCGGTAAACTATCGTGTCAATAATATTTAATTTCTCTATGTTTTAATAAACCAAATGGGTCCTGCTATGTCATTTTTGGGCACATGGATTTTGTAAAACAAGCAGTTATGGCGATTTCTTCGGTCCAACATCGTTGAGGAATGAATTGAAATTATAATTGGAATTAAAAACATGTTGCTACCATAAATATGTGTATCTATCAATATTATATCGTATATAGAGGCAGTTTTTAATTAATTAATCATATACATATATATATATATATATAAACGCGTAAAATATTATGAAACATAGCATATACGTAAATGCGTATGCATGTAAAGGAAGAAATTTTTGTCAATTAGAGAAATAAGACAAGAGCATCTTCACGAACAGAACAGGATTTATGTCCTTTTTAACGAATAATTAGGTTCATAGGAACCACTTTTTTCCACACCTATAAATATCTCTTTCCAAAACCCATCATGCAAAGACAAAACACAACACCACCAGATCCAGCATTTAACATACATCAACACCGACACGTATATACACACACACATATATATATACAAATATATGGATGGTGGCGGTGGCGGTGATCAGGGGACGAAGTACAGGGGGGTAAGGCGGAGGCCCTGGGGGAAATACGCGGCGGAGATAAGAGATTCGAGGAAACACGGCGAGAGAGTGTGGTTAGGGACGTTCGACACGGCCGAGGAGGCGGCTCGAGCCTACGACCGGGCCGCCTTCTCGATGAGGGGCCGAGCCGCCATTCTCAACTTCCCTCACGAGTACAACTTGGCGACCAGTGGCGATTCTGGTAATTATCACCCTTCTTCTGCTTCTGCCGC
Source organism: Tarenaya hassleriana (assembly GCF_000463585.1). Classification (NCBI taxonomy): domain Eukaryota; kingdom Viridiplantae; phylum Streptophyta; class Magnoliopsida; order Brassicales; family Cleomaceae; genus Tarenaya; species Tarenaya hassleriana. Next base: position 2,146,365 of record NW_010965696.1, read on the forward strand.
AGCTTCTGTATCGGCTGG
>NW_010965696.1:2146614-2163132 GCF_000463585.1 Tarenaya hassleriana
CTTTATCGGCTGCAGCATCGTCTTCTTCGTCTTCCTCGAGGCAAGTATTCGAGTTCGAGTACTTGGATGACAGTGTTTTGGAGCAACTTCTTGAATACGGAGAGAATTATGACAAGAACTCTAGTAATAACAGCAAGGGTCGGAAGCAATGACGCGGAAACATAAAAAGAAATCATCGATCGGGTCGAGTTTTGTAATAAGGCGAGCAATTTTTCCAACGGGAATCCATTATACAATGCTTATTATAGATAGTGATTGTGGACCTATACTACAGTGCGCATATGTATTATCTGAATTCAGATGATTAAACTATATATATATATATATATGGGGGTGGGGTGGCAATAAGAATTTGTGTTTGCAAATGTATGATCAGAGGTATATATGTTTCGATTGTTATAATAATTTGCAAACAATGAATAAAATTTTTGCAGTTTTTGGTTTCATGCTTGATCTTATTATATATGTGAAGGGGAGGCCATCTTTGATCATATGTCTTTCTTCTTTCGGACCTTGTAGAGACCATATCGTTTCGATGTATCACGTCGACATTGATTTGGGTTTCTTTATGTGTACATACACAAGTGTAGTTGTGGTATACATATAATCCATTATGATTGTATTAGTAATAGCAATTTGACGCATGATCTTGGATCCCTGGGCCAATATTTTTTTTTGGTAAACCAGATGGTTCTCAGAGTTTTTGGTCCGACTACATCCACTCAAATCTGCAATAGCAATCTTTGTGAAATACGATCAAATATGCCGTATTTACCTCCCTCCCCACCGGTCAGAATTGAACACTCGCCCTCCTCTAAGTGACTTTGTCACAAGGAGTTTGACCACTGAGCCACACTTGGTTGGTCTCCTGAGCCAGCTTTATAACAAGTATATATGAAGCAGATTATGCATATAGAGTGTTTACATGCACATATATATAAACATGCGCGTGTTTGTGTGTATCCGTGTCGAGATGTTAAGGTAGATGCAGATATGTTTTTAGTAAGGGAGGAATGGACCATCTTATCAAAAGTTGAATGCGCATCCAAAAAATGTATATGCATGCATGAGATGTACAAACGAATAAATGGAGATTTTGAATCATATGATAGACATCGACCGTCATCTCTCTTAATATCATGTTATTTTTTTTTTACCAAAAATAAAAATAACATGTTAGAATAATAACCCTATCATGTCGTTTTGATGGCAAATTCTCAAAAGATAAAATAATTAGGTTATGAGTATTTGTAAACCTTTAAAACGACATGAAACTCGGTAATGTACCCAAGTATTTATTGTAGAGTATATATAGATTCAATATTTAATTTTTATAATTTATGTGAAAATGGACGGTTTATCTAAGCTTTTCTTTATACAGATTAATTTTGACTAATGGAGAATATATAATGAGCCGAATGGCACTTAAAATATATCAGAGTAAAATTACAGTTAATCAAATTATTCTATTCGGATATGATAAGCCGATTGGCACTTAATGGGTATAATAATTTTTTACTAAAATATATTGTTAAGTAAATTCGGGGTTAAATTAATAATTATAAAAATATTATATTTGTGTATTTTTATTACCTAGGGGAAAACTCTGAAGAACACATCTCATATAACTCAATATAATTACTATACAGTTTCCTAATGTTCGTTAGTATTTTAGCTCACTATAGTAAAAAACCATTGAATTTTAAGTATAAATAGCACATAAGTACTTAAGTAAATCCTTGACGCGTCCGCGACGGAAAACTTCTCGCCGGCGTTTCTCTCCTCCGGCAACCCTTTCCCGGGTTTCTTCTTCCCGATGCGCTCTCCAATGGCTTTCGTTTTCCTACGGCCCGTTGACCAGGAGGAAGCTCGTCTTCAACCTCCGGGGAGTTCGGGGGATCATCGGCAAGGTGAAGGTTCTACACGGCGGGGTTTTGAATCTACGGGAGCTCGTCAATTTTGGGTATATCAAGGATTTTCCCTAGATTTTGTATCGGATCTCTATTGCTATTGCTCGTATGGAGATGTTTGTATCCTGATGGGTTCCTCTCCTCGTACGATAAGTCTACTTTGACATGTGAGGCTACTCGGAGGATGCAGAGCTTCAGTGAGCAACAATGGTGGATGATCTCTCGAAGAAGGGGAAGCTGAGGAACTGTACGGACGTTTGTGATGCCTCAGGGACAGGAATCATGTCTGGGACACCAATGGAGGTTTATGTTGCTGTCAGTGCGAAGATCCGTGGAAAGGGAACGTCATTACCTTCAGCTAGGATATGGAGCTCCATCTTATCGAAGGTACCTAGAAATCTAAATCATTATATCTATTTCTATTTCTGTCAATCTCTGTATATTCAGGAATGGTTAATTCTTTGCACAGTTTCAGAGTTTCAGTGATTCTTGAGAATCGCTCATCCTCTAACCCTAAAACCTTGTAAGCAATGATATGCTCTAGAAGCCATGAAAGGTCATCTGTCTTTATTGGAGAAAAAGTGGGCTAGAAAAGCAAAAATATTCTCCAAAAACAAAAACCTCTAATCTTCCCATCGATTCCTCTCGTGTCCTCTCCCATCCGGTGACTGCAGAAATGAATATGTTCTTAATAGTCATGTCGAGTTCTGAATCCAAAACCTTAACCATGTTGGGGGGAAACGAGCATATATTATTACAATGCGAAAGCTCTCTCCTATTGGATCGTTAACCTCAAAGCAATGTTTGGTATGGGATTCTTCTTTGCTTATACTGAAAACGAACTAAGATGTCAGCCAAAAATATTCTGTTTGGTTATGCAGCTCGAGATATTCGAGCTCTTTGGGTTCGGGATTGAGTACAACACTCTGAAAAATGTTTACTATTTGAGAAAACTGGAGAATTTTCGTGAGCAGTGGTAACTAAAACAGAATCTTGGTAGGAAATCTTGAACAACAACATTGGTTTTGAGAAAAGATAGAGCATATATTCTTCAAAGTGGCTTTAAGTTGTCTGAAATACAATTCTCGCCGTTCTTTTTCTGAAAGAACAAGAATATAAGAATACAAAGTCGGGTTCTTGATCTCCATTATCTTTGTTTGAAGGGTTCTTTTTTCTTCTGTGTATAATCTCCTGGGTTTCTCTTCGTTTTTGTTAGTCGATCAAATCTTTTCCTCCTGGTGGGCTAGTTTCCTTGCTGAAGCAGAAAAGAGAAGCTTATTGATGGATGCAGGTGTTTTGAATTCAGTGATCAACAGGTTGCTTGCAGCGAGGGAGAAACCAGGCAAGATTGTTCAGCTGTCTGAAATCGAAATCAGACAGCTGTGCTTTGTCTCCAGGGACATCTTCTTGAGACAGCCAAATCTCTTGGAGCTTGAAGCTCCTGTCAAAATCTGCGGTGATCCTCTCTCTCTTGTTTTCTAGGTTTGATGAAAACATAACTCAACTTGACACTATTCTTGTGAAAATATCTGGTTCTGATGTGATTGGAGTTCTAATAGCCAAAAAGATGGGGGGTTTCCATTAACTAAATCCTGTGTTCTCAAGTGATTCTTGAGCTTAATATGATGATGATTATCTGAATCTGTATTTAGAGATTTGGATGTTCATCAATTGATCGTGAACTTTCCAACAGTATATGCATTTTTAACATTTGAACTGATCTTGATGCAGGGGATATTCATGGTCAGTATTCAGATCTTCTAAGGCTCTTTGAATATGGAGGATACCCTCCTCGCTCGAACTATCTGTTCCTCGGAGATTACGTCGATCGTGGCAAACAGAGCATCGAAACTATCTGTCTTCTTCTCGCGTATAAGATCAAATACCCAGAAAACTTCTTCCTTCTCAGAGGAAACCATGAATGTGCTTCCATTAACCGCATCTATGGCTTCTATGACGAGTGCAAACGACGTCTCAGCGTCAAAATCTGGAGAATTTTCGCCGATTGCTTCAACTGTTTCCCCGTGGCGGCTCTCATAGACAATCGAATTCTCTGTATGCATGGAGGGCTTTCTCCCGATCTCTGTAGCTTGAGACAGATAAGGGACATCAGACGACCTACTGATGTTCCGGACCAAGGTTTGCTCTGTGATCTTTTGTGGTCCGATCCTGACAAGGAGATCAAGAGTTGGGGAGCCAATGATCGCGGAGTTTCGTACACTTTTGGCGCCGATATCGTTTCCGGGTTTCTGAAAAGGCTCGAGCTTGATCTCATTTGCCGGGCTCACCAGGTTCGTGATGTTCCTTTCACCCCGAAAGAATCAGCTTTTTTTTTTTCCATGTTTGCTTACAGAGCTTGAACTTGCAGGTAGTGGAAGACGGGTTCGAGTTCTTTGCCGAAAAGCAACTGGTGACGATATTCTCGGCACCGAACTACTGCGGGGAATTCAACAATGCAGGGGCCATGATGAACGTGGATGAAGACCTCACGTGCTCTTTCCAGATTCTGAGACCTACCGAAAAGAAATCCATATTTAGTTTCGGAAGCAGAAGTTCTGCAAAAACCAGCTTTCCTAACCCCACAGTGAAGGACTGAAGGTAACGTTCTTGAAATTCCCTTGGTCTTGGATGAATTCAGTAGGGATGGACACTGTCGGATACCTGAGTTGTTTTGTTGTATTCGATTTTGATATTTTCTCATCAGGTTTTTTTCGGTCGAATGACCTGATTTCAGTCTTGCGTGAGTAAGAAACCCGTTTCGGGTACCTGCTATGTATCTGACCGACGAAGGCAATTGTTGCGAGGCATTATATCAAAAATACCCTTAAAATGCTACTTCTACTTCAACACCTACCCTTGTGACCATGTGACCAATGTGAGTCTTGAAGAGTGTGGTCACATATTGATCTCATTGTTCATAACGTTAAATTTATGATGTTTTAATCAAATGATTAGTAAGATATACAAGGTATAAACATAATGAATTAGTGTGATCACCATAAATTTAACGTTATAATCGATAAAAATCAAAATGTGACCATACTATATTTCGGTCACATTGGTCACATGTGACCAGGGTAGGTCTTGAAGTAGAAATAGCATTTTAAGGGTATTTTTGATAATGCCCCCAATTGCGAGGGGGTAAAGAGAGGTGGATGAACGGGAGACGTATTCGAGGAACGAGGACGAGTGACGATTCAGGTGAGGCGATTCTAAGTAAGGAGATGCGACAAAATCCTAATCTCGATCGCCAATTGCTAACTCTAATCTCGGTCTCTGCCCCCCGCGCTCGTCCTCGCAGCCTCGCCCATCTCTTCCTCTCCTCTTTTGTTCGGATACCGACAAGAGGATAATTTCCGACCGAAATCCAAACTTGAATGCCAAGATTGGATTCTCAAGTTGTCGATCGTAAATGTCTCGCTGATGGACAAATATTCGAAATTTCGATACCCAACTCAGACTGGGCCGAACGAGTCATGTCTATGAACTGAAAGCACACAATTGAAATGATCTGACACCGTACATATCTATATTTCATCAGGCATGTGAATGTTTTCTCCCCTTCGAATTTGCAGGTCGATTCCAAGTTCTCATGAACAGAGGCCATGTAATTTGAACTTTAAAAAAAAAAATCCAAGGAACATGAAGAATATTCGTGTTGGAGCTGTCACGACATGACAAGAACTGCAAGATGAAGAAGCCATTGGGGAGTTGAGAAGATTCAGATTTCATTTCAGTTTGTATCATTTCCTTATTACTATGTTCAATTTGTCACGTGGACTTACCTGTTACAGAGTGTCTTCTTGCCCCTATCTGCATTCAGTATTAGTAATAAGGAAATAAGGAAAGCGGTCCAAACAAATTATGTATTTCGTTTCATTTTGCAGTAAGAGAAGTGAGAGAGACCTTTTACGTCGTCATTCGCACTCTCTCTCCTTCCTCCCTTCTCCCCCACAAAATACGAGCGACGTTAGCAGAAACACGAGGAGGTAAATTTCCTGACGTAATTTTTGGGGAAGCGTTCGATTGCGTGGATTCTGATTCATTTTCTTCATTCGCCCTTCGATGGGTCATTTTCTTCGTTCAGTGTGGTGTTTGAATTTGTCATTTTGGGCTCAATCTGTGTTTTTTTCCCGGGAAAATGGAGATTTTTTAATTTTCCCGAGAAAATGGAAGCTCTAGACCCAGATTTACTAGTTCTAGTTGGTCCATGGGGAATCGAAATCCAAATAGTAAACCCCCTTTTAGCTGCAAATGCATTATAATCAAGTTTCGGATCCGATATCTCCTGCGAACAGTTCCCAATCACTGCATCCAAACTCCTCATCTCATTTCCAGATCATTTCCCTTGAAAGATTACGGAAATAGTCAATCTTTTCCACTTGCTTGCCAATGAAGTTTATCGTTGCTTGTAATCGATTATCAATCAAGATGCTGATACTATATGTCTCATAGACACTTTAGACTTGGATCGTCTTAGTCTTGTCTCTTATGGCTGGTTCTGTCTTTTGTCTGGTGCAGAAACCATTCAAACTGTTGTCATGTACACATAAAGGAGATCTCTTTTACTTCGCCCTTGAAATCTAATGCTGTTTGATGCTGTTGTGTTGGATGGTCTGTACGAGAAAAATCCAGTGTTTGAAGACATTTTGATAGTGTAATAATCGATGAGAGCAAGATCTGAGGGAGGAGGCCAGAAGAAGAAGGGGCTGATTGCTTTGGTTTGTGCGGCAGTATTGCTCGTTTGTTTCATCTGTATGAACTATGGTTCCTCAAACCATGGAGCAACATCCGCTTTGGAAAATGGAAGATCATTGAGGAAACTCGGATCATCTTATTTGGTTGGAGATGATGATGATGGTGATGATGATAGCAAGCAGGATGAGTCTGTCGTCAGGCAAGAAGATGGAGACAGTGAAGCTGCGCCTAAAACTTTCCCTGTAAGTTCTTTAAACTCCAAATCTGAAAGTAGAAAGTTCCAATGGCAGATCAAATGTCTTGTGTAAGTTCCCTATATCTGTGTTTCTTTTCTCTTGTTGAAAGGTCTGTGATGAACAGTACTCGGAAATTATACCCTGCTTAGACAGGAACTTCATCTATCAGACGAGATTGAAGCTGGATTTGTCTGTAATGGAGCACTACGAGCGTCACTGCCCGCCTCCCGAAAGACGGTTTAACTGTTTGATTCCTCCTCCATCTGGATACAAGGTGTATATATATGTAGTCTCGAAAGTCGAAATCTTTTTGTTGCTTTTGATCTGATTACAATCTCCGACTGTGTTGTCGCTATCTTTTGATCTTGATTTTGAAGAGATAGATTCCTATCAAGTGGCCTAAGAGCCGAGACGAAGTGTTGAAAGCAAACATTCCTCATACCCACCTTGCAAATGAGAAGTCTGATCAGAACTGGATGGTTGTGGAAGGCAAAAGGATTCATTTCCCTGGCGGAGGCACTCATTTTCACTATGGCGCCGACAAATACATTGCTTCCATTGGACACGTAAAGCTCTGACGCTTAATATCCGATTTCTTCTCGTGGTTTTCATCTCTTTATCGTAATGTCAAATCTAGCTTTTCTCGTTAACTGGAACTTTCAGATGCTTAACTTTTCGGGCGATAATCTGAACGGTGAAGGGAGAGTAAGGACGGTTCTCGATGTCGGCTGTAGAGTTGCAAGTTTTGGAGCTTACCTTCTCTCATCCGATATAATCACAATGTCCTTGGCACCTAACGATGTTCACCAGAACCAAATCCAGTTTGCTCTGGAGAGAGGAATCCCTGCCTATCTCGGTGTTTTAGGGACGAAGAGGCTCCCATACCCGAGCAGATCATTCGAACTCGCTCATTGTTCTCGGTGCAGGATCGATTGGCTTCAAAGAGACGGCATCCTACTTCTCGAGCTCGATCGTTTGCTCAGACCCGGAGGCTATTTTGCGTATTCATCTCCCGAAGCTTATGCTCAAGACGAGGAAGATCTGAGGATATGGAGAGAGATGAGCTCTCTTGCTGAACGCATGTGTTGGAGAATAGCTGAGAAAAGGAACCAGACAGTCATTTGGCAGAAACCACTGACCAATGAATGTTACCTGAAGAGAAAACCCGAGACACAGCCTCCGTTCTGTCGTCCAGACAATGATCCTGATGCAGTCTGGGGTGTGCCCATGGGAGCTTGCATCACATTAAACTCCGACGGTATAACTCTGGCTTGATGATTGTTGTGCCTGTCAAGAGTGGCATAATCGATGTAAGTTTCTTCAAACTTGATGGGTTTTTCAGATGACCATATGAACAAGGGAAGTGGATTAGCTCCATGGCCGGAAAGACTGACTTCTCCTCCTCCCCGACTTGCACATTTCGGATATTCAGCTCACATGTTTAAGAAGGATACGGTACAAAACCAGACTGCAGAGAGACATCGATTTTGGATATTTCCTGGTTTCTTCCTTCCGCCATTTCTGTAATTTGTTGTTGCAGGAACTATGGCGGAAAAGGGTGGATGATTACTGGAATATGCTGTCACCAAGAATCGAATCAGACACCTTGAGGAACATAATGGACATGAAAGCAGACATAGGTTCTTTTGCTGCTGCTCTGAAAGACAAGGATGTTTGGGTCATGAACGTTGTCCCTGAGGACGGACCTCAAACCCTGAAGCTGATCTATGACCGTGGCTTGATCGGCACAGCCCACAACTGGTAATGAACCAAAATCCTCTCTTTCACGAAATCATCCGAGTTTTTGACTGTTTTCTTTTGGCGTCCATGGAGGTGTGAAGCGTTTTCCACTTATCCAATAACGTACGATCTTCTGCATGCATGGACTGTGCTTTCCGACACGGAGAGGAAGAAAGGTTGCGGCCCCATTGATCTGATGCTGGAGATGGATCGTATTCTCCGACCGAATGGCTTCGTCATCTTCCGCGATGAACAACGTATCGTAGATTCCGTCAAAAATTACCTGACGGCGTTACGATGGGACGTCGTGGCGAGTTCGAATCCCGGCCAAGACGGAGACAACGCCGTCTTCGTCGTCCAGAAGAAAATGTGGATCTTCAATGGAAGCTTCCCCGAAACTGGATGACGTCATCAAGAGATATAAGACTGAACGTTGAAACGATACATATCCATCCATGGCCGCGAGGAATCAGAAGAAGAAGATGGTGATAGATATTATTTATTTATTTTTAGGGATTTATAGTGTTTAATTATGAACCCTAATCATCATGTATACACAAATTCATCATCTTTGCTTTTTGTTAGATTTTTCTTTTGTTTTTTTTTTCTTATCTTTACCTTGTCAGGTTTAGCTTTTCGTCTGAAAATATTTTTTTGTCAAACCAGGAAATTCACCTGGGTACGGGAACCACCTTTGAACACAGTCTTTGACTATGTCTCTCCCTCCCTACATGTCTGGATTCGAACTCTGATCTGGAGGAGAAACACCCTCACTTCCAGTCCAGGTATCACTCGACCACATGAGTTTCGTCTGAATATTTTAGAACAAAGATATTGTCTTTTTTTTTTGGTAGAAAATGCGTAGCAATGGCATATGTATTGACAAATGATATCTTGCCAAAAAAAGTTTAATTCATATATCACCAAATGATGAGTTTTCTCAATCAAAGATAAAAGCCTATAGTCCGGTTCATTTCAATTTATTTTGCGGTTAGAACCGGTTAACCGGTGTAATTTGAATTGATATGCCAAAAAAACAATTTTCAATTAAGCTATTATATGTGTATAAATTTCGGTACCGATATGCAAACTAAAACGTATAATTAATAATCGTATCTAATTTTTTAAACTGAATTCAATCTTAAAAATGTTAGGGCCTTTCTAAAAAGAAATTAATTGAAATGGATCAAATTGGAAAAATAACCCAAGATCTGAAAAAAAAATTCTTTTTCGAATCCAATCCAAAAAGTCGATCTAAAAATTTTAAAGCTTAATATATGTTTCTTAATAATAAAAAATGAATATAGAAATAATTAATCAAAATGTGAGTGGCATAGGCATAGATCATATCTAATCATTACGTTGTCTACAGCACAAAGTGGATTAAAAGGACCAGCCTGGCTTTTGGATTGCTAATTGTAAAATTAGTTTATACCTGAACCACAACATTGATGCTTAAACCGGTTAATTAATTACAAGTCAATTCAAGAATCAGCCCTTTTTGTCTGAATTTGGAGTGGAAAATAAATAAATAATTAATTAATATATCTTGATATGTCTTTTGTCCGATACTATAATTTGCGAAAGTAATATTTCTCTAAACTTTAATTATAAATAAAAATATCATTTTTCCTTGCAAATGGAAAATAAATAATACTGCCGGCCAGAGTCAAGGGAAATATAATTTTATATATCATACGATAATTTTGCCAGATTTGATAATAATAATAATAATAATAATAATAATAATACAGCAGTAGTAATAAATTACATTATTGTTTTTCTAATATGACAGTGATGGTAATAATATTTTAGAAACGACAAAAATAAATTAAAATTGGTACATTCATGGGGCACCTTACCTTAATATATATACACCTATATATACATATGGGAAATAAACAATAAGTATACTGTTAATCAAAGCAATAGGAAAACACTTGAGAAGGCCGTCAGATTTCCTTCCGTTTTGTTTTCTACCCCTAGAAAATGTCCAAAGATTTTCCTGGGAAATACTGAATCAAACTCTGTACCCAGCAGTCCAAGATCAGACGGTAGAATCGAGCCCTAGCCCCTTTCCCCACTTTCCCTCCGCTGATACCGTCGCTCTCTGCTTATTTCCGCGTTTTTTTTGTCTCTTTGTGGTTTCTGCTGTTTTTTTTTTCCTGCAGACCCTTTTTTTTGTCATCTGATCCGAATCTTTGTAGAAAATAGTCAGAGTTGGATGATGATGACGATGGTGGTGGTGGTGGTCAATGGGTAATTTTAGCTTCAGTGTATCAGAAACTAAGCGCTTAATTCGAGATTTGATCTTTGGGTTCTTTAGCCGCGTCAATCTAGACTAATTGGGGTTATTTTGCAAATCGATTTGGGTCAAACACTTTGATCGATTTAGCGATTGGAGAAGATCGAAGTTGCGATTTTGCGGATTCGGTATTGCGGCTCTTCGATTTGGGATTCTTAGTAGATTTTCACGTACTCTTGCCTCGATGTGAATCTGGTGAGGCTTTGTGTGTGCGGTTTTTCTGAAATAGGTCTGGATATTTCCATTCGATCTGCATTTCACGAACCCAGGGACACGATTGGGATCTGGGTTTTGTAATTTCTGTGATCAAAGGATAGAGTTGCTAGGAGCTTTCTGGGTTGACTTTGTGACATTTGTATCTCAGTGTTGCAAAGTTTCCTTGAGGAAATCAGTTAGGTTGAAGTATTGACCAGATAAGATTGAGTGAAAACGTTGAGGTCAATTCGGTTCGAAGTACACAAAAGAAAGTCAGGTAATTTGGATCTGAAGTGTTTCTGAATCTTCCATTAAGGATCGAAAAATGGATCGTGTGGTTGGTGGCAAGTACAAACTGGGGCGAAAGCTCGGCAGCGGATCATTTGGTGAACTTTTTCTCGGTATATAGAATTCTCTTTTGGGTTTCCTTACTGAATTTGATGTTATGTCCTTTTTGTGTTTACCTTTTGGAGTTAAGGTGCATTATCTAACTGTTGTCATTGTTTTTGGTTCAGGAGCGAATGTGCAAACTGGAGAAGAAGTGGCTGTTAAGATGGTAAGCTGCAGTGCTGAATCTGTTTCCCATCGAACTCAGTCTCAAAATCATATTCCCGTGATAGAGATATATATACATCTCAAAATCGTTTTGGTGACATTTATATTTAGATTTCTTATGCTAGTGGAATGTAGTGACTCAAAATCGTTGTTCTTTCTTTCCTGCATGGCTTACATATACTGTTATGATAAAATTTTGCCTCTTCATACAGGAACCCGTAAGGGCTAGGCATCCTCAACTTCACTATGAGTCAAAGCTCTACATGCTTCTCCAAGGAGGAAGTAAGTTCTATCCCGGATTTCATTTTGTGGACAATTACGAACCAATGATTTTCTTTTACTGATTGTTTATGCCCTTTTGTTTTCTTGAAGCCGGTGTTCCTCACATTAAGTGGTTTGGGGTTGAGGGTGATTACAACTGCATGGTCATTGATCTTCTTGGTCCGAGTTTGGAGGATTTATTCAACTACTGCAATCGAAAGTTCTCTCTAAAGACAGTTCTAATGCTCGCAGATCAGATGGTAAATATTCCTTTACTTCTGGCTTATATTTTTTTTTCTGTTTTATTGCATACCCGTATTTCCTCATAATCGAATCTTCCATTTTCTTTTCTCTAGATAAACAGGGTTGAGTATATGCACTCACGAGGCTTTCTTCACCGTGATATTAAGCCTGACAACTTTCTAATGGGTCTTGGACGCAAAGCAAACCAGGTAATCATGCCAACTCTTTTGTCTAAAGATAGGATTTATTTGGTTGTAGAACTTTCTTAGGGAGCGATTTTGATTTTGCTACTAATCTTTAAGGGCTAAGAAAAATCTCATCGAAAGGATATATGTGGCAGGTTTACGTCATTGACTATGGACTGGCAAAAAAGTATAGGGATCTTCAAACTCACAAGCATATCCCATACAGGTACCTTTTAATATTTTTATTAGACTGTTTCTTCTCTCATAATGTAGAAAAAGTTTTAGCTGCACTTCGTTTATAATCTTAAAAGACTTTTGTCTTTGCTAATCGTGACCCTCATTTCTTAGGGAAAACAAGAATCTTACAGGAACAGCTCGATATGCAAGTGTTAATACTCATCTCGGAATTGGTGAGTGTGATCCGTGCCTCTTATAATTTCAAGAGACATTCCTTTTCCTATTCGATTAGACATTATGGAATTTCTAGTGATATGCTGATATGAAAAAACACTTGGCAGAACAAAGTAGGAGGGATGATCTGGAATCCCTTGGCTATGTGCTTATGTATTTTCTGAGAGGAAGGTAGAGATATATAACCTTTGTTCTGTACATCTTCAGTATTTTTTTCTAACCTCAATTTTCGTGATTGTTATTCTTCTCTCGTTTCTGTGTCAGCCTTCCATGGCAAGGCCTTCGTGCCGGTACCAAAAAGCAGAAATATGACAAGATTAGTGAGAAGAAAAGGCTTACACCCATTGAGGTAATTTTTTCACTCTCCAATACAAGCTACTGAGAAATTTCTTTGTTATAGGGCGTTGCCATTATCTTTTTAACAGGCAAAAGAATCATTTACTTATCAAAATCTGGTTTTTTCCTTAGCTTGACGGAGTTTTCTGCTGACCTTTGTTGAAGCGTTTTGTCGGTGTGTGAATTTATGGATACAACATTTAATTGAATTTCCATTTGCAGGTCCTTTGTAAATCATATCCCGCTGAGTTCACATCATATTTCCTCTATATTCGGTCATTGCGGTTTGAAGACAAGCCTGATTATCCATACCTTAAGAGGCTTTTCAGGGATTTGTTCATCCGAGAAGGTGAAAAATTTGTCGATTTGCTCATCTGTTGTTTCTAAATATTTCTCCAAAATCTCAAAAAGAGTTGGTTTGATTTTAATCATTACAGGCCATCAGTTTGACTATGTATTCGATTGGACAATCTTGAAGTATCCTCAGCTCAACTCCAGTTCTAAACCAAGGGTCGGTCCCACACTTTTTTATCTATATTCGGAGAAACTTTATTTGAACTTCCTTTTTTAAGTTTGAGCTTTTATCCTTCTGACTCTTTTGTCTTTGTTCCAACAGTCTAGCCTGAGACCAGCTTCGAACAACCCTCCCATGCCATCTGCAGGCAGAACAGATAAGCCTTCCGGTAAACATTGAATCCTGTAACTTTCATGTCCTAAAACTTTACAAATAAACCGAATTTTTTGTCCAAATTTTGTATTTTTCCTTGGTATTTGTCGGAAAATTTCTTCTTTGTCGTTCTCCAATCACTCGATTTGCAAATGTCAGTTCAACACAGTTAGCCTGTTTGAGTAAGAAATGCTTCTCCAAAACCAAATTAAGCCCACTTCTGTCAGATTTCTTTCGAGTTAAGATAATAAGATATATTATCATATTCAACTCATGATCCAAGTTCGGTCTTGTTCAAGTTACATGGCTGAAATCCAGTTGACTATACTTGAAGAAACTGTTGATTCTCTTAGAATCTGACAAAAATTTTCCGGGGAATTTATTTAGTTGGGCAGGGCAACCTAGAGAGATTGCCAGATGCTCTAGAGGCATATGCTGCTAGAAGAAATGGCTCGGGAAGTGGCGTTCAATTTGATCATCGTTCCAGACCGAGAACCTCGGAGAACATACTATCATCATCCAAAGACATGGTTAGTCATCAAAACCCTAGAAAGATGCAACCTTTTTTAGTTGTTTTCGTTCTTGATTTCCATGTTCCAACCGCTAGGATCCCGAGCAAGATTTTGTAATTTTGGTTTTTCACCCTTTTCGCATCAGCAAAACCACGAGAGACCCATCTCGTCGTCCACGGCAAGGAACGCGAGTTCATCGAGAAAAGCTATTGCCTCAAGTACCAGAGCCAACTCCTCAGCTGACTTCACCAAGAGCAACCGGTCGAGCCGGATCGTCCTTAGCAATGGCCACTTGCCCACGAGCCAGAGAGCCCAGCTCGGTCCTGACTCAGCCAAGCCCTCTTCGTCGTCCTTCACCAGGGCAGCAGCTCCGGCCAGGACAGCGCGTGATATCACGCTCCAGAGCCTTGAACTCCTCACCATCGGCAACGGCAAGAGGAAGTGACTGAGATTTTCGACCAGCTATAACCCGCGGCTATATTTCCATGTCGAAAGACATTATATGGATTTAACCCTTTATCTGGGTAAATAAATAGTGCTCGTATCGAAATATGAACGTGGTTTTGGTCGAAGATCTTTGTTGAATATATATGGTTCTAAAGTGTTATTGTCTACCATATCATTGCATTATTGATGAATAATTGTTAATCCTTGAAATTATATCTGTTACTAGTAGAATTAAAAAAATGGAAAAATAAACTATGGACGTACGAGCTCCAATAAAGCGAAACTGAACCGACATTCAGATGGCCTGATGTATTGCGACTTCGACAATGCATGCAATTACAGACGATATCTGTCTTCATTTGGTTACGAAAATAAAGATAAAAATTCAGACAATTTTCGGTTACAGATTTGCTGGCTTTGGGATGAACATTGATTTACTAGTTTCGTATTTCTAACAACCGAATAATGAGCATTCATAAAAATAAAATAAAAAAAAGTCCCAGAAAAAAAAAACCCTTTTGGGATGTAAACCAAAGAACAATGTCGGCATAGATGTAACAGATTCTTAATTTTTAGCACAACGAAATCCAGAAAACAAGAGACGGAAATTCTTACAACGCTGGTCAAACCAAAACAAGTACTTAGACTCTCATGCACGTCTATGATGAGCTTTCCTTCTTCAGCTTCGCAAGCTCTTGCCTCACCAATCCAGCTCTCTGCATTCACACATACACATAATAATACATAGTGTTCGTAATTGGACGAAACACTACACTGGACAAGACCGGGAGATTGTACAGTACCTTGATCTTGGCCAACATAACCTTGAACCTGTCAAAATCGTTAAGTGAGGCTCTTCTCTTCTGGACGACCAGCTTCCTGCCCCATGAGCTGTTCTCCCACTTGTTCTTCACATCTGTCATCGTAAGGATGTAGTCAGACAAGTCGCTGTCGATAAAAGAATGCCTGCTGTTGGCTGTTTGTAAGTCAAGAGACATGATTTCTCACCAGCCTTCTCCATGGCTTCAATGAGCGACTTCTTCCTCGGGACACGGTTTATGTCTATTTTGATATCGGTCAATGAGAGCCTCTTCAGGTTCATTTGGGTCCTCACCATATCAGGAGCATCAACAAGAGCCTACAAAAAAAAAACAGTAAATCGAGACACGAACAACATAAGGAACATAACAAGACCAGTGAAAAACTAAGGAACTGCATTAGGAAGCACACTGGTGGTTTTTCCTAAAAATATACGGATTAGAATCAGACTGAAAATCCATTATCACAAGTCATGGCATCAAGAAAATTTGATGCGCTTTCTAAAGCAAATACTAAGTAACCAAAGGCAAAAGGTAAGCTCTTTTTCTACTAGCAGAACCCAATAATCAGTTAGCAGACAAACAAGAATCAAACAAACTGAGACTTCAGGCTGGTACCCATTGACACAGCTTGTATTCCCAACCATATTTCAAGTCTATATCCACAAATTCGTTTCAGGTTATGCATTTCCAAATGTCTCAAGCCATGCATTTCGTAATGTACCTTAAAGTTTCATTTCAATGTAGTTACAATAGTATACTATTGGAATGCTACAATCACTCGCAACTGAAACGCTCTCGTGCCCTCTCCGTCTACACTCCCATTCACATCAATCTCAAATCCTATCCTAGGTTTTCTCAGCAACCCGACGGGAGCGCAAGCCAAACACTCAGGATAATCACAAGAAGATAATAGCAGCTTACTCTGTTCTGATCGACCACATCGACGATCACCACGAGCTTCCCGTACTCCTTTCCGTAGTTGATCAGAGCCACTCT
>NW_010965696.1:2163237-2247870 GCF_000463585.1 Tarenaya hassleriana
AACGGAGCTCGAGACGGCGGCTGCTTCTGCTTCGGCTTCGTGAGCAAAAACGATGTCAGTGTGTTCGGCGGGCTTTATATGAGCGGAGACGAAATAACCCTAGAAACCTTAAACTTGTATTTGCTATTCAGTGTCTGTATTTTACTTTAAATTTCATTTTGACCCAAACGTTACGAAAATTTCAAATTTAAACATAAAACATATCTTTTCTTCTTTAATTATGTATCAAATATTGATTAAAATACGAGCGAGGTAATTATTAACGATTGAAAAAAAGACTAAATGCCTTAGTATTATAGAATAAAATTCGTTAGAAATTCGATATGACTGAAATCTGATTCAATACAAAAAAGAATTCGAAAAAAAAATGTATCAGACGAGATTTCATTAAGATCATTTAAAAAATTATTAATGGAAAGGTTCATTTCCAAAATGATTTTATATGGTTAGATTTAATTTTGTGACTTGTTGGGTGTAAATATAATTATTAAATATATAAGGCGAAAATCATTATATCTTGATAAAGTAGGGTATAGAACACAAATAAATACCTTTCTTTAATATTTTTTTTCTCTCTAAAAAACCGTTTAAAGAACCCTTTGGGAAAAATGGAAAAAAAAAAAATCTCGGCTCCACTCTGCGAACATTTTCCGCACAGAACAATCTCGCTCTCAGAATCAGATCCTCCTGAAACTCTCTCGTGTTCTCGAAAAAAGGTGCGATTTTTTCCTCTTTAATCAGCGACTGGAAATCGGTCTCGGTCTCGTTTTCTCGTCCATTTGTTTCTTCAATCGGTATCTACTTGCGCGGTTCTCGAATGTTTTCTTCTCTTTTTTCCCGATGCACTATCATGACGATTGAATGATCTAATCAGATTTTGATGATTCCGGTGCCTTCTTCGCGCAGATTCATGGGGTTTTCTTATTTTTAATGTGGATCGTATTTTTTTTATCCGAGGGTCGGTGTAATTGGAGCTGATTTTAGCAAATTCTCTACCTGCATGTATAAATGTAGTTGTTTGTTTGATTTGCTATGAAATTTAGGTTAGGTACTACTGTATGGTTTGATGTTTTGTCTGGATATTGCTTGCAAGATGGCAGTTTCCGCGTGATCAAGTGTTTTAGTATTTGAAAAATGCATAAGCTTTGGTTCTTGTCTTTCTTTCGATTTTCCTTCTGATTCGGGCTTTTCTCACTTTCATCCTTTTCGGTGTTGTTTGCTGAACTTGGTTCAGATCTTGGTTTGAACTTCTTGAGCTGATTACTCTTGAGATTCGTGTTCCTTGGTTGAGAAGTAACAGGAGTTTTCGGATCCTTGATGGGACTAATATGCCTTCCTTGTCTGAATGACAAATCGAGCTACTTTCTTGAGTTTTGTATAATGTTGTTTATCCTTAGTGTTTACTTGATGAATTTGTCTGTGATCCTTGATGTTTGTTGTATGGAAAGCTACAAGTGGTAATGCTGGGTTTTTTTGTTTCTTTTTGTTGCCTTCTATTGATTTGGTTGCAGTAGTCAGGCTGAAAATGGAGGGGACTGTGTTCACGCCTTGTCTGGGAGCGATGAAACATGTCAAGACCGAACAAGAGGAGATGCTGACCAAACCTTTTCTGGAGCTCTGCAAGATGATCTTGCCTGTTATCGGTGATTTTCTCAGTCATATATCCGCTTCTATGTGCCTAATCTCTTACGGTTCATGCTGATATGAAAAAACACTTGGCAGAACAAAGTAGGAGGGATGATTTCAACCCTTTTTGGTGAAGTACACGACCCACATCTTGGGGTGACGGATTTTCATGTTTCTTATTTCATGACTCCGTTCTCTTTGATATTTCTTCTCCAGATAAGTTTGGAGCTGCTATGGCTCTTGTGAAATCTGATATCGGTGGCAACATAACGGTGAGGATGCTCTCCTCCTCCTTGTCATTCGATCGTGTGATAATCCAAGTGAACTCAACCCATTTAACTTTTGCAAATTCTGATTGTACCATTGTGTGTATAACTATCAAAACTGCTACCCCTAGAATTGCAGACAGAAGAAATAACCAAATACGCATGTAGAAAACAGAAAAGTGAATGTCCCATACAATCCATATTTAGACAGTTTGGATTACTGCATCGACGTTTCTTGTCAACATTATCGGTTTCTCTTCTAGAGGTTGGAGAACAAATACCTATCTGATCCCGACAAGTTCAAGTACTTGTACACTTTTGTACAAGTGGAAATTGAGTCTAAGACAGCCAAAGGGTCGTCTAGTTGCACAAATGGTCTTTTGTGGTTGACAAGGTAAAAGAAAAAGATAATTGGTCTGTGATTTCTATCTGTTATTACATGATCTGCACTCAAAGCATGTCCTGCTTGTGATGGTTCAGAGCAATGGATTTCTTAGTGGAGCTGTTCCGCAACTTGCTTGCACATCCAGACTGGACAATGTCACAAGCTTGCGGTGACTCATACCAAAAGACACTCAAGAAATGGCACGGATGGCTCGCCAGCTCAAGCTTCTCGGTACTAACTCCCATCTCATTTCCTTCCCGATCCATAAGATCTCTAGAATGCCCATCACTTTAATCGATGTTTGCTGGAACTTGAACTCATTTTCATATCCTGGAAACCGGGTTTTTCAGGTGGCCTTGAAGCTTGCCCCAGACAGGAAGAAGTTCATGGACGTCATATCTGGTTCCGGTGACATCGAGTCCGACATGGAGAGGTTTTGCTCCGAATTCGGCCCTCTCCTCCAAGAGAATCATAAGTTCCTGGTAAGTTTAAATGTACTGTTTGACAGATTGGTTTCTATAATAACATTTTTTTTTCTGGGTTGTCATCAATGGCTGTGATTCTGTGTTTTTGACTATTGGCTTCTTCATTGGCACTGTTTTTTTTTTTTTTTTTTTTTTTTGCAGGCTAGGACGACATGAAAGCCTCTTGATCCATCTTCATCGTCATCTGTATCTTCTCAGACAGAAAGTCATGCGTTAACGCCATCGGTTCTTGCTTCTAGAACTTTCCCTATCAGAAGAAACAGAAAAAAAAAACATGAGTTTCCTATGGAATAAATACCTCGTTACTGTCCTGTGGTTTGGTTATTCCATGCTTTTGTTCTTGTATACGTCCACTTTGATGAATTCTTATGGGCTCTAAGTACACCTTATATTTTTGCGTATAATATTAATATCTACTTATTTGAGAATATATATATATATATATATATATTTAAATACAATTGAGACCCGGAAAATCCTCTCGTCTTATGGTTTTTTTCGTGTAGGATATAACTCTACGGTTGACTCCATAACCTTCTACCAATAAGGAAAATATAGAAACCATAAAAATAGATTTACATTTTTTTTTTTCTCTCCAAAAAAAAATATGCCCTATATATAATTCAATCCCTGGGAAAAAAAAAAAGGCAGTGCTTTCCCCTCAGGTTTTCTTGGTTGTGTTCAACACAACCAAGAACCAAGGATTTGTGGGAGAGCTGATTCGATTCCATTCAAGAATTTCGGATGTTTTTTCAGACAGATCTGATCATCTGTTGTTTCCTTCGATTTGCAGAAATGGGGGAATTTTCTGATCTCCAATAATGTAAGAACGATTTACTTGACGTTAGTTGATTTCTTGTTATTGATTGATTGATTGATTGCTATCTAAGTTAGGTTTACCGCCATTGCAGAGCTCTGCCGAGCGACAAACAAAACCAGAAGTGCTTGTCTTCCAACGAGTTCATATCACTAACCGCTCCGAATATGGTGACAACGAAGAAGGGTCTTCTGAAAGGCCTGCGTTACATTACTCATATTTTCGGTGAGTCAGAATCGAACTCGACGTTTTCTTGTGTCGCGAGTTATCTCTGCAATGAACTACAGAACTAATACGTCGGGGAAATTGCAGAAGAGGAGAAGAAGGAGCTGGAGATGCAGATTGGGTTTCCGACAGATGTGAAGCACGTTGCCCACATCGGGTCCGACAGTCCCTCCGTCAACACACCTAGCTGGGTACGGTGCCTTCGCACAATGCGTACATTTATACCGTATCTCTCTCTCTCTCTCTCTCTGTCATGTATACGTATGCGTGCATGTGTATTCATTGCTCCATTGTTTCATCGTAGTGAAATTTGCAGATGAATGACTTCAAGCCTCGAGATCAAGGAAACGGGAGAGCTGCCTCCGGAGGAGAATGCCCCAAACTCAACCCAGATGGTTAGTTTTTTCGAAACCGATGAAAGATTCATTCAAACATTCACGAGCATAAAGCTTCAAGCTTTGGTCAAAGAGTTCACGTTCTAACCTGTCAGTGTCTGCAGGGAAGAATCAAAGGGGTGTCGGGTTATTGCCATTGATGGTCCAAACCCAGAAACCGAGGAACAAGACGAGGCGTAAATCCAAGGCGAGCTCCCCGACCGACTCTCCGACCAGATCACGAACGAGCGGTTCTGGCGATGACGCGCCGTCGAAGCCTTCACGACGCAACCGGAGCTCAAACCTGTCGATGGACACGTCAGATGCATCGGTCAGGAGGAGGAGTCACGTCTCAGTTCCCGACACCGAAGGGTCTTATCCAGTTGGCGGCGATGGCTCGGTTCCTCCGAGGAAGCCCACTTCCCGACACAGGCGGCTGAAGGGGTCGAACGGGGAAGAACTCTCTGTGAAGAAATCGAGAGGCAAAGACGAGAATTCTAACGTTGAATCAGTCGTTACTTCTTACAGTTCTGAGAAAACGAGGATAAAACGGTTTTTCTGAAAACTCCGAGCTCGGCGGCTATGGCGGTTCTCTGGGTTTAGAACCTGAGAATGCATATCAAGACGTTTTTCTCCATTTACTTGATCCGATCTCATCTAAACCTGAAACTTGTTTTAGAAAAGATATAAAATCACTGCATTTAATTACATTACTAAATTAATGTTATAATTTTATTAATAGATCAAACAACATAAATCGTCTTCTGTTTCAGACAACTATGAACTGTCAGTAAATGATCCACAGTTCAGTTCGTTCATTAACTCTTCAAATAGAGAAAGCCTTGGCATTTGGTTGCATTCTTTTGTTCAAAATTACATTTAATGCAATTAACTTAACTCAATTTCGGAATCTATTTATTTTTTTAAAAGAATATGAAATCCATGAATATTTTTTTTTAAACAAATAACAAAGCTGTCGAAACCGCCTATTTATGAGCGAAATAAACTCTAAGTAAGAATCAACGAATTCATCGTAACACAACTCTTCAAACCTCCATACAATAATTAAAAAGGTTACAAACCCAAACTTCAAAAATCACACTTTTGCCCCTCACAAAACGATTGAACCATTTACCCCCCTCCCCTTCTTCCTCTCATTACACACCAACGGAAAACCAAACACAAACTTCCATGAAGAACTCATCTCCTCTTCGCCAACTGAAACGACTTCTTCAGAAAACGATTCGCGACCCGATCGTTCCTCTGGCACAGAACTCGCAAGATCGTGTTCGGATCCGACCTGTTCCACCGTCCGGTCGTCGGTGGCATCGGAAGTTTATGCCCGGCTCCGACCAGTCCGATGCCACTCGTTTCGCATGTCACAATGCTGAAATCTTCAATCAGCTGCTCCGTCGGCTGACTCATCAGCTGGATCACTCCCTCCACTGACTCCGCCTCTCGGTCCACCACTTCCTCCGGGATCAACCCTTCTCCACACGTGCAGAAAACCCTCTTCAGATTCTCGAAATCTTCCTCGATCAGATCATGTTCCGACCTGTAAAACACTCTGCAATGTCCACCCGCGAGTAAAACCATCAAGAACGCCTCGAACGACGCTTTCATCACCTCTCTCATCGCCAAGGCTTGAGCTCGATCCGCTAAAATGGCTGACATCAGCGTTAGATTCTGTTTCAAGACTCGCAGCATGGGTCTGATCCTCGAGATGGAGACTTCACCGACGTAGAGGCTCTCATAAAAGACGGAGTTCGAGTCCAAGAAGATCAATCTGTAGGCTGCGACTTCGGAGACGTGCTGGCAAGCGGATTCGATTCCCGCGTAGGTGAAGTCGAAGTAAGAGGACGAGTTGCTTCTATGGCGGTAACGTTTTCGTGTTGCGGGGAGGACCCTAGGGTTAACAGTGAGTGACTTGTCGAGGGAGTGAAGGTGTGAGCTGAGGAAGTGCAGCGTGTTGAGCCGGATGTATAGCCGTTGCGTGCCGCGGCTCGTGGAAAGATACGAGTGGTTACCCTCCGAGTCGGCTAGGGTTTTGGGATGAAGCTTTTCTCCGGCCACCGTACAAGGCGTCGCTATCTTCCACAGCTTCAGAAACATGGAGTCTCTGTTGCATCTTGTCAGTGGTGGGAGCGTGGGAATGTAACTTTGCTTCGATCCTGAAACACGAGAAAACAGATCGGAAAAAAACGAAATCGATGACTGTCATATTCAGAAGAAAAATTTCTCGTTTTCGCGATTTTTTTCTTTTCACTCACCGCACGACGCGACGAATGTAGTGTACTCTTGAAAGACTCGTTCTAAACCTTCAGCAAGATCATGAACAACATCCTCTGTAATTCCAACCGGTATCTCGAAGAACTCGTCGGCCATTTCCTTCACTAGCTTCATCATTTCCCCTGCGGATTGTGCGTAGGGTTCTGATTTAGATTTCGGTTTCCACGTCTACACAGAAAAAGAAACAGCAAGAGATGAGATAAACAGGTGAACTTTCATTTCTTGTGACGCAAGTAACACCTTAAAAAACCTACTTCTGTCTCCTTTGCGCTGTACAAACACTCCTGAACTCTCTTCAGCTTCTCCTCGATCCACTGCCTCAGAAGCCGTAAGATAATCAAATCCACTTCGTAAGGGACCATCTCTCGGACGAGTCCTTTCCCTCCGTCTTCCGATTCCTCCGAGTCTTCGGCCACCATCTGGACCAAAACCTTCTCTAGCTTCCCTGCAGTATGCAGAACCTCGACGATCGCTTTGGTGATCACCGACCTTCCTGCCAAGTATTGCATCAAGATCGAGCCATAGCATTGGTGAAGGCTCGCGGATGCGACCCCGGCCGCAACGGAGTGCCAACGCTTAAGTATCGGGCTGAAACACTCGCGCTCTCGCAATGCGAGTTCTTCTGTCTCCTTTGCCAGTTGCAGAAGCGTTTCTGCAGCTTCGTCCCCTTCTTCTGTCGCCATGATCTTAGCTTTTGTGCTCTCTATCACCTTCGAGAAAGCGTTTTTGATAGACGCTCTGATATAATAATCAACTCGGTCTCCCGAGTAATCTACCAGCATAACTTCTCCTTTCTCTCCCCCTTTCCCTTGAGAGATTGTCACGTCCTCGCCCAAGATCTTAGACGATGATAAAGCCAGTGGCAGAAGATTCTCGATCAACCCCACGTTCCCTCGTTGGAAATAATCGTGATAACTCAGCAACCTTCATCACATAACACATCGAAATTCTCAGTAAATGAAAAAAAAAGGGCTATGAATCTGAACATAATAATAAGCATTGATACCTTTTTTCAGTCCATCCTTGCAGTGAGGCCAACGTCGAGGTCAAGAGCTTCACGTACAGAGCCTCACGGTCGAGCTTCTTGGCATCGTTAGCCACCTCAGCCAACATGGCGTGCGAGGCGCCGAGCAAGTCCGGTTCCATCTGCAAAGTCACGACATATTGATGGAACAAAACCCAAGTGAAACACAGGTTGTGTACTGCCCGATTTATCCCTAACGTAGACCATGTCTTCTTCATCAGCTCCAAGAGCTCATCCACCTCGTCTAATACCAAAGTCTCGTCCCTAACGTCGAAGATTGACTGTAACAGCGCGACATAGATGTGAATGTTCAGAGGATATCCATCTACCCAGTGGCAGACATCGGTAGGGCTTCCGTTTGTGCTGCGCCATGACAAGGAGACAACAACGTTGCACAAAGTGCGCATCGTGTCGGAGTTTTTGCTCGTGTCGATGGGTTTCGACTCGCTGTGTCGGACGATTTCGCGCATTCGCATGGCGAAGTTATTGGTTTTGTCTAAAGGGATCGATGGATGAAGAAGAAGACCGGCTTCAAGGACTTTGAGTTGTCGTCGTTGCCATAGTTGATACTCGTGTGCATCATTGAACTCCGAAGATTTCAGGTGCCGGAGAAGCTCTAACGGAAGAATTATCGTCTCTGCTCGCCTTCCAGTCTGTATAAAACTCGATAAATCTCAATCTTATACTTCACCATTGATGAGTAAAAGAGGAAGATGAACTTACTTGGCCGACAAGCGTCCTCATTAGGGTTTTTCGGAGACGACTGTCACTCTGTTCCGTTACTCTCATCTGTTGTCTCATGATCTCTGCAGAGGTTAACGGTCGTCTCGGCCGTACAGGAGGCACGGTTAAGAACCCGGAGCCGGGGCTAAGGTGTCCGATGACTCCGCCACCGCCGGCGGCCGGAGAAACCGGAGCTGACCCGGCGACTCCAATGGCTCCCATCGTAGACATCCTCCTTGAAGGAGACCGCTTAAGCATCTTTAGCCCTAACGCACGTTTCACCCGGCTCGTCGGTGTTGTCACCACCTCTTTCCTGCCGGAAATCCCGAACCCTAACCCCGCCGGCGAACCGGGTCTTCCTCCTCCTCCTCCGTCGCCATGATTGTCGCCATTGTTGCTGTGGGAGGAGTAGAACGCGAGAGCGGTCCTGCCTCCGAACCCCGGCGAGGAGCGACAAGTCGTGAAGAAGATCTCGTACGCGGTCTCACGGATGTCGTCCCAATCGAGCCCGTCTAGCTTTCCGAACGGCCACAGGAGGTCCGTGTCGTGGGACACGACCGTCGAGCCCAGGTTAGAGACCGAGAAGGACTCTCGCCGGGGATGATGGGCCATGAAAGGAGAGACAACGGCGATTTAGATGTCCAAGGAGAGAGGAGGGGGAGAGAGAGAAGGTATTGCTTCGTTTTTAAGAGAGAGAGAGAGAGAGACCAGAGAGGGTCGAGTTGGATGGTGGTTTTGTCGGAATAGCTCATTGACAGCGATTACGTGCTTTACAAGAAACAGAAGATGTGAGAGAAACCAGGTAAGGTTCACACAATGAAATGTATTATTTTTAGTAAAATTTTTCTTAATCGAATTTTTTCTTTCCCTGTAAGTTGCCATATACACATGGGACATGTTGGATAATCTAAAGTTTATGTAACAGAATACAACAATTTTTCAAGGAAATTGTCAAAAAAAAAATCAATTTGTGGATTACTTAGAAAAGACATAAATTATGCCCCAAAATTTTTACTGAAATAATTAATAGATTGCCGTTATAAAAAAAAATAGATTTCATACCCAAAAAAAAATAAAATAGATTGCCCCAAAGGAGACGACTTAGTACTTTAACTTCAAAAAGATACGAACTTTAGCATAATCTGACAGAACTGAGCGATTTTTTATTTGATATATTTATATTTACGATGAATTTTCGTCACCAAATCACGCTAACATTAGTTCTTTTTTTTTATAACTCAAATTACACTAAATAAAATTCAAATTACCGTTCACGACACCTATAAATGTTAGGGGAAAAACTCTAAAAATTCATGAACTATTAATTTCTAAACTTGTAGAAGTATTTATTAACTCCCAAACTTGTAAAATTGAACACGTTAAATCATGAACTTGTTAAACGGTTCCATAATCGTCCATAACACTATTTGGTCAAAAAAAATGAGTTGACCGATCCGACGTTGCGCGTGACGTAGCAGTAATTTTCTGAGTTAGCTCGCCACGTCACACGCCACGTCGGATTGGTCAACTCGTTTTTTTTTACCAAATAACGATATTGATGATTATGGAATCGTTTAACAAGTTTAGGATCTAACGTGTTCAATATTGCAAGTTTGGGAATTAATAGGCACTTCTATAAGTTTAGGAATTAATATTACTCCAAACTCAAAAAAAATTAGGATTTTTTCTCTAAAAAAAATAAAAAAGATAAGATAACAAATTACAAGAAGAGGAGTAGCTAAGTAGTATTGCTATTTTGAACTGTCAAACCATGACATAACATGAATCATGTAAAAATATACGCACAAATATATATATAACGACTTTAGTTATATAATTTTAGGCCCAAATTTTAAAATCTTTTACAATAATTTCAAAATAGAGTAAACACCAGTACATTTTGTTATAAAGAAAATAATCTAATAGTGATAGTTTTTCTATCAAATATTCAAAACCTAAATTGATTATGAATTGTTTTAGAAAAAAATATATTAAAAAGGATATTTGAAAAAATACATTTAATTTAGAAATATCCTTTTTAATATAATTTTTTCTAAAACAATTAATAATCAAATTAGAAATTAAAAGATACTCATACTTTATTCACAAAAACTCTAAATATTTCTGAATTTGTAGGAATAATATTAATTCCTAAACTTGTAGAAGTGTCTATTAATTCTCAAACTTGCAAAATTGAACACGTTAAATCTTGAATTTGTTAAACGGTTCCATAATCGTCCATAGGCTATTTGGTCAAAAAAACGAGTTGACTGATCCGACGTGACACGTGACGTGGCGAGCCAACTCAGAAAATTACCGCCACGTCACGCGCCACATCAGATTGGTCAACTCATTTTTTTTTACCAAATAGTGATATGGACGATTATGGAACCTTTTAACAAATTCAGGATTTAATGTGTCCAATTTTGCAAGTTTGGAAATTAATGACACATCTACAAGTTTAGGAATTAATATTACTCCAAATTACAAGTTTAGGAATTTTTAGGGTTTTTTCCCATAAATGTTATAATACTTTTATTATAAATTTAATAAAAATATATTTCCGTTAAAATTAGTTACCAACAATTACAAAGGTCCTCAAATGATATTTTCGCTACAGTACAATTTATCAATTATCTTAACTCATTTAGCGAGTTAAATACGGAAGATTAGAAATATGAAATTATATTTGTTGATATGTTGCATAAGCAACTATGGTATAAATAATAGATATTTCGTAAATTCTAGAAAATTGATGGATATTCTCCTCAGTTATGTCAATCAAAACAACAATAACTATCTATGAATATATTTTTAAAATTTACAAAAATATAAAACTATGGAGTCCTAGCTGAAATGTGATATTATCCGTCAAATAAAGATTAGGTACAAAAAAAATTAAAAAAAAATCTATTAGGTAATATTTTATAATATAATCGTCCAATATTTATAGATATAATATATATATATATATGTATGTCTCTTTTTTCTTAATTGAATAAATGATAAAAAATGGATTCCGTGAGCCCACAGTCACTTTCATAATTTGAAATCCCCCAACGTTCCGATTTCTTTCCCTTCTTTTTGTCAAACGCTGCACTCGAGGACACAAATCATAGTAAAAAGAGAGAACAAAATCTGTCTCTTCTCGGAACTCCGTGTTCTTGCAGCTCCGAGAACTCAAAACCAGAATAAACGTCAAACATCACGCACCAATGGGATGCTTTCTGGGCTGTTTCAGTCTCTCTTCCGACAAAAAACGCAGAAAACCGACCAGGAAAACCTTGCCAGGACATCGAGTAAGCGCACCGAATACACCATTTCTTTTTCTTTAAAAAGCTTCGTTCTTTTTTCTTTCTTCCTTCAGTTATCCATATTCTTGTTGTTTCAGAGAATCTGCGGCTACGGGCCTCTGCATTCCTCTGATCTGACGACCCTCAATGTCGCCAAGAACCCAGAAAAGATATCGAATTCGAACCTTAGGTCAGTTTAAACTCCGGTTCTTTTGTATAGCTATAAGGTCTTTGACCAGAAGATTCAGATGAAACCGATACCAAGATCCAAATCCGAAATCGGACTGGTTTCTCCAAATAGCTGTCTTATTGGAACGTTCTTGGACTCTGCTCCTGTAGATATGTGCAGACTGTCAGTGTCGTTGTCTGTTTTGTGATGTTCCCAGGTGTGAGGCGGAGGAGAAGAAGGAGACCAAGGCCAGGAAGAGAGTGAGATTTAATTTGAATGTACGGACTTATGAACCTATACCAAGAACATATGACTATACCTGCAGTGATGACGAAGCAGAAGAAGCAGAAGGAAGAAGAACAGAAATTTATGCTCCGAAAGAGAACCCAAAGGATCTGGGCATGAAAACCTCGTACCCTTCAAACTACAGATACCGGAATTGTGCCGACAGCTACGAAGATGAGGATCAAAATGATCTGGACGACGAATATTATTACACGGATGATGGTGATGAGATCGACTACCAAGATGAGGCTGATGATGAAGATGAAGTTGAAAAAGAGAAACAAGCCGTAGGTGCAAGGGACAGGAGCAAGTACGTGACCCAGGTCCTGAATCCTGTACAGAATCTTGCTCAGTGGAAAGCGGTTAAAACAAAGCCGGTGGTTAATGTTAAGGTTAAGCAGCCAATGAAGGAGAACTTTGAAGCGGCTAAACACGATCAAGTGAAGCCGCTGCTTCAGGAGATAGCTATAGATGCTAGCCTCTCTAACTGGTTAGCCTCTCCAAAGAAGGAGATGCCTCTTATTGGAGAGATCCTCAATTCTGGATATCACCAACTTGGACAACAGGCAATAGCTGCTGGTCACTGAGTGTGGAAGAGAATGTTCGTGCTGTTTGTTGTTTGGTCTCTGCAGCAATTCTGATTCTTTGTGTTTGTATACGGGTGTTTCTGTACCAGTTTCCCCTTTTCGGGTTTTTGAAACAAGAGTGTTTTGTTTTGTCTTTCCTCCATTCGGAAACTGTCTGCAACTGCAGAAACAATATGGTAAGCAACAAAAAACAGTGGGAAAAAAGGATAGAGGCTGCCTTGCTGTATATGCTTACACTTAACAAGCCACACTGTTGCAGAAATTCGTATAATTTACTATCAAAACCTGTAATACCACACCGGAAATTTTGAGGTTCAATCTGCAATGGCAAAGACTGTCATATAACCTATTATACTCTCTTTGTCCCTGGATAGGTCCATAATCTGTCAAATGGCTGCTGCTTATGAGACATAAACTCTAAGTCCTCTCGAATGCAAAAGTTACATCCTCCGGGCGAACCATCTTCTTGTCACTAAGTCTAGAGGAGGTCATCGCATTGATCAGTCACCGCAGAAATTGTTTAAAACGGAGAAGTCAGGACGAGGATTTCGCTTGTTGTCAATGTCCAATGTCATTTGTGGTTGATTATGTGCGAACTACATGACTGAACAGATGCAAGAATCTTCTGAGTCATCGTCTTCTGCCTCACTTACTTCACTGCAACCATACAAATGGCATGTAGACGTTAGAAAAGAAAAACGTAAAGCGTTCAACAGCTCAGGCTTCAAATGAATCAAACCCAAGAACAAAAACAAACCCAGGCCTCTGATCTTGATAAAACGATTCAGAAATTGAAAATAAAGATAACAGCAAATTGTGAATCTGATACATCAATAACCAAGGTTTCATGGAAGAGGAGCCTTTCTGAATAAAAAGGGGATTAGTTCAAAATCCCGACAACAGCCAGATCACTACGAAAGATCATATTATTTAAGCTAAATGTTCTGATATCAATCCAGGATCACGTTAGATAAATCGTTAAAACACCATTCTGATCATGTCTGAGATCTAAGTTACAGGCAGAAACGACAAACACCATTTGTTCCTTAGGACCTCATGAGTTATCATTACCTGGGTTCGTATTCTAAGACCTCAGCAAGATTATTCCCGTTGGTATCGTTCCATTTCACTTTCCTCCTCGCCTTCTCGGTGTTCCGTGACATTCCTCCTTTCCTTGGAGGCAGCAAACACTGTGACTCACTTTCATCTTCTCCATTGATTTCATCTTCAGTTTCACTGGTGTCTGAACCGGCAAGAGGCTTATTCTTACATGAATTAGCTTCCTTGACCTCTTTATGAACAGTTTCCATGGACAGCGAACACCACTCTCGAATCAAACAGACACTAATGTATCTGAATGAGACCGGAAAATATCGATCCTTTGTTCAAATGCATCGGAACGGATCCTAAATCGTGTCAAATACAATCATCTACCTGAGAATTCATAAACCCGGAATTTGTTCTCAATTTTACTCAGAAATCTGAATCTCAAAGCAAATCCGGTGCTAGAGACTGATTCCGGAAGTTCCGTTTGATCCTGGTATACGCGGTAGGAAACTAGTAAAAATCTAACAAACCCTAATTCCCAAAATCTTGAATTTACAGTCAGCAAAACCCAGATGAAGAAACAGTGCCAGAAATCCACAGGGAAAGTCAACGCTTGAAGTGTTACCTAATCGGGTCGAGATCGGAATCTAAAACATGAAACTGATGCGATAACAAAAAAGATGGATTGCTTACGGATGAAGCAGCACCGAATTTTCTCGGGGAAGTGAAGAAACACGAAAATCTCGGATTCCCTAAATAAAATAATGATCAGAGAAACAGTTCATCCACTATAAGTATTTAACAAAAATTCAAAAGGGAAAAAAAAAAAGAAGAGATCGAAGATAATCTGATCCAAACCACCAAAGTTGGGCGA
Source organism: Tarenaya hassleriana (assembly GCF_000463585.1). Taxonomy (NCBI): domain Eukaryota; kingdom Viridiplantae; phylum Streptophyta; class Magnoliopsida; order Brassicales; family Cleomaceae; genus Tarenaya; species Tarenaya hassleriana. The sequence goes on from NW_010965696.1 coordinate 2,177,707, forward strand.
TTTTCTGATTGGATGACGAGAAAAAGGAAGAAAATCGGAGAGACGCGTTTCGGACGGGTGATTGATTGCTGAGAAAGTGAAAGAAAATTAGTGATGCGATCAACGGTCAGGATTTAATGTGGGAAGCATGTAGATCGTATGGATCTGTTTTGGCGCACACGGTAGTTAATCTCGTTATAGTCCGTCGGTGCCAGCGTGGCGCAACACATTCCCCTTGACTCAAATTAAATTAAATTTAATTCCAATTTTATATTCTTACAAATACTGTTTCTGACACCTTTTGAAATTATATATTCTGCTCAAATTCGTATTTTTTGGGTTAAGTTGTTACCCGTATAAATAAAAATTTCGTAATCACTTATCATGTGGCTGATTCATTTATATTTTTAGATTTTTTTATCACCGGTTTTCTGAATAAATATATGCGATAAAAAATAAAAATTGTTTAAAATTTTATGTTTTTTATATAATATACATCAGTTCATGGAAATCCACGTGAGATTGGTATGAAGTTATAAATTAGAGGTCATCATGTCAAATTCCCAAATATTATTAATCATATGATCTTCTTTGTACAAATATGAAAGAGGATTCAAATTATAAGTTCAGATATCCTATTATCCGGAAATTAAATTGAGGTCTTTTTAATTTAGATTTTCCATTTGTAAAAAAAATGGACATACTTGAAGTCCATTTCCTTTGGTTTGTGAAATAGTCAGCAACAAATATGTTTTAATTATACACTAAGCCAAATGAAAAGCGAAGGGAAATTGTCAATGTATCGAAAGAAAAACATGTGCTTTTATTTATCTCATGATAGTTTTGTTTGTTCCATAGAAACCTTGTATTACATTCCAAGTATTATAATATATATATATATATTCGTAAATTTTGATATATTATTTATCACCAGAAGAATATTTACTAAGATCTGTTATATGATATCGTGTGTTTTTATTAGCAATAACATATATACATATAATTTTTTTTGAAAAATAAAAATATTATTGAGTATAAACGATAGTATTATATATATATATATACATAAACTTTTAAATATTTTCGTATAAGTTTAACGTTTACGCATATTTTCTTATCATGGAGAAATTTTTGACGTACCAACATTGAAAAAGACTGTTTGCTTAAAAACCAGGAAAAATGATTGCAACTTCAGGACTTGCATTTTACTCAATCTCCATTCACCTACACGCACGGACACACGTCCATACACATACATATGCTTTTATATATATATTCCCAAGCTCGAGTCATACATATATATATATATATAGATACATGTATATATATATATATATGGATGTTCGTAAATTTATGTACATGTCTTGAGACGTTCGCGATCAACTGTCAGGGAGATGGGCTATCTTCAAAGAGCATCTCCCATGCTGAAGGAGACACTACTCAAGATACACCGGTAAGCCTTTCTTAACCGGTCCGACTCCTGGTTATTTTTTGGTTTAGTGGTGAAATAGTTATCTCCGATTTGGTACAAACCGGATCTTGATTGGTTCCCCGGTCCCTGAACCCGGTTTATGGTTTCTGACTATATATATGGTTTTTACACTGTCACATATGTAAACTTCTCATCAGCGCTGAAAAACCTCTCGAGATTGATCAACATTTCTATGAATTCGGTTCGATCCAATATCACATCAAGGTAACATTTTTTTAATCCTTTTCTTTTGAAAATTTCACAATACAATCCATATGATAAAACCGGGTTTCGACAGTGTTCGGTATCGGATCCGAAAACGGTATATTTGTCGACATCGACCTCACTCGACGCACAAGGAACGGCAACAACGTGCGAGGAGACGTCGACTGAGACGTACGAGGTGATAAAGGGAATCGCAATGGGTGTGATCGACATTGTCGAACCGCCGGAATTAGGGTTTCAACTTACTCTGAGGCTTCACTTTGACCAGATGCCACGTGGCAAAGGTAATATATATATGTATATATATGTATACACATTGGTGTTTGTATATATTTTTCATTTTCTTAGATTACTGTTTTTAATAATCAGGAGCGTTGAAAATAATTACAAAAATGTCGGAAATGCAAGCGATAATATTGAGCTGCCAAATGAAAATGATGTTGAGAAACGCGAGTGTCCAAATGATGAATAAACCCATCAAGATTGTTTATCGCACCACAGAACCTTTCTACGTCTTCAAAAAGGTAAAATTTACCTCTAATTAATCCGTCTCAACCAATTACTTCTTCGAATTATGAAACTAAACCGGGCTTAACCGGATTAAACCCAAATACCGTGATTGAATTGGAGAGATTTGTTTTTGTGAGTCAGCCTCACGAAATTACCGCCGTATTTCCTATGCGTTTCAAAGACCACACGGACGTGGTCATTGCCACGTCATTCTTCCAGGTACCATGCATCATATACACACACACACATATATGTATATATATATATATAAAACCAACCATGCAAATATATTTTATTTTTAAAACAAATTGGGGATAATGGAAAATAGGAACTTGTGGAAGTGGGAAACCAAAAGGAGATGGGAAAGGCGCCGCAGTGCAATTGGTCACCAATCCCTCCTCCGGAACTCACAGGAGAACCTCTCCATGACTTGTCCACTAATGCTGGCTTCGTCTCTTTTGGTAATACTTTCTTTATTATTATTATTATTATTATTATTATTATTATTATTATTATTATTATTATTATTAGATATAACTTCACGGCACATCGAGGGGGGAAAGAGATTAGACAATACAGTATGGAACTTATTGAACTTCTATGCATATGTTAAGTACCACATAAAGGTCAAACCACTACTCTCTCATTCATACATTTTCAAATTTTTAAAAAAATGCCTTGGTATTTTATTTTTCATTTATAGTAATTTCGTTTGCCCTGTCATATATAGTGTTCGAGAGGGTTCATTCAGAGAAGGATGAGAAAGAGAATGGAGAGCTTGGTCGAGGTACAAATGCTAACGTAAAAAAAAATCCAAGTGGGATTCTCATGAGCGCATTTATTGAACTTATATATATATATTAAATTCCAATTGTGCAGGTCTTAAATAACACAACGCTAGAAGACGATGAGCCAAAGGGTAACGACAATTTTTTTTTCTGTCATAGTTTCAGTTTTCCTTAATTTAAATATCGATTTTTCATAAAATTTTAAAAGGTTCTATACCATACAAATATATATATATATATATATATATAATGTTGTTGAAAAATGCAGCGGTCGAAATGCTTACACTGACTCAAATAATTAGTTTTTTTTTCATATGTTTTTGAGTGTAAGCATACCAAAAATACGTATCTTTCTCCAAGTTTCCAAACCGTATTTGCATCTTAATTATACGTATTTTTTTATTGTTTTGTTTAGAAAACAGAAGATGCAAATACGTGAAGCGACTCGGAAAGATACCGAGAGCCAAGATGGTGAAACAGAGATGCAAGGAAATGACAACAAGAGTCAAGAGAAGCAAATTCCATATCAAAATCAACGGTTGTGCCCGATTTCGGCTTCTATTTCACCGACGGTCCATATCTTTCCCCAATTTTACATCAAACTCCTCCGGTTCATACATAAAATTGGACTGATCTTATAATATACAAACCATGTAACCGACCGAAGGAGCGTTTCGTGTTCGGTAACTTTGTAGATTTTGTATTGTACGCATGCATGTACGCTGCACTGTTTGTGTGTATATATATACACATTCTTAGTTCCCATTGTTTCGAAGTTTGATCCACCGGTTTAAGCTTGTGATTGACAAAATCTACCGGACCAAACCGGAGGAAGTTATTTGGCTTCATTTCCATACCACATATGTGACTGTCTTATGTTTTCTACAAATGAATCCGAAATAGAGAATACTGTATTTCCGAAGATACTTTGAGTGATGGAATTTGGATTATTTTGGTTAAGACCGGTTTTGGCGCGGTTATTTTGGTTAAGCCCGGTTTAAATGGTACCGTAGTTTGAATAATATTTATGGGCTTTTCATGGGCCGTATTGTTGTGTCTTATGTTGCGGGTTTGGGCTTAAACTCAATGGACGAACTGATAAACCCTAGAAGCCGCGTCTTACGAACATAGGTCGGAAATCGTAGAACTTTCCTCCTGATTTTCTCTCAGTCCGTCCAAAATGTCGAAGCGAGGTACGCGTTTAATCGCGTTTTACATTCACATTCTTCATGTCTCTTGCGTTATTTTCGTCGATTTTGATTATTGTGTCATCTTGGTTTCTGTTTGGTTCCCGAGAAAACTTAACAAATTCAGGTTTGAGGTTTCCGTGTCTGTTAGATCTGAAATCTATGGAATATTATCTTTTCGGGATGCCAAATTATCTAAGTCATCGGTTATACGTAGTCCGTGACAATGTGAAGTTATCTAAAGTGATGTCCTTGGGACCGAAACCTGGTCTATTAGGACACTAGTGAAATCCGATTGTTTGTGCAATTGAATCATGGTCGAAACCAGGACGTTTTTAGGAAAACATTGCGCTAATGGTTTTTGATTCGGGATTCGACCAGGACGTGGAGGTACATCGGGAAACAAGTTCAGGATGTCCTTGGGTCTGCCCGTTGCAGCCACTGTGAACTGTGCCGATAACACCGGTGCGAAGAACCTATACATAATCTCGGTAAAGGGGATCAAGGGCCGTCTGAACCGGTTGCCCTCGGCTTGTGTCGGTGACATGGTGATGGCCACTGTCAAGAAAGGCAAGCCCGACCTGAGGAAGAAGGTTCTCCCGGCTGTCATCGTTAGGCAGCGCAAGCCATGGCGCAGAAAGGACGGTGTTTACATGTACTTCGAAGGTCATTTCCTTCCTCCCTCTCTATACATGACTTTTATGGTATTGTTCTGTGAATTGTGTGGTTTGAGCTTTCGATATGATCACACATAGCTAAGTGATGTATCCGCCGGGATAATCAAATGGTTTGTATCACTTACAAGCCCAGGAAAATCTCCGTGCCCATTATCACAGACGTTGTAATGCTCAAATGCTTGCGTTTATGGTATTGTTCCGTGAACTTTGTGGTTTGAGTTTTTGATATGAGCACACAGAGTAAAGTCAGGTACCCAAATGGTTTAGAACACTTGCAAGCCCAAGAAATTTTCCGTGCCCGTCGTTGCAGATGTTGTTATGCTCAAATGCTTGCGTTTTTTCTCCATCAGGACGCCGAATTCTTTCTCAGATTTTTTATCAATGTGTCAGCTATCTTGTTTTCCCATCTACTTGTGTGATCCGCCTCTGCATAGTGCCAAACTTTCTCCGAAAGGATGAGCACTGATTTCTTATCGTGTTTTTTCTCCACTGCAGATAACGCCGGAGTCATCGTGAACCCCAAGGGAGAAATGAAAGGTACATTCTATTCTATGAATCAGTATCTTACTTACTATCATCAAATCTTGGCATTTACATAAGTCGTCGTCATCATCCACATGCCGTTGTTTTTGTCATATATCTTACAAAAACTCTTCATTCAATGTCAATGTCATCATCATATATTGGCATTATTATTACATCAACTCTTGAAACCACAGTTCTCGGTTTCTTGTTCTCAATCCGCTGTGCAACTTGTGCCGACAGGTTCCGCCATCACTGGACCCATCGGAAAGGAATGTGCCGATCTCTGGCCGAGGATCGCTAGCGCTGCCAATGCTATCGTTTAACGGTTTAACGTCTGTCTCTTTCGCCGAAATCGAGCTCTCTCTTCTCTGTGAAAACCTCAGATTTTTTATTTTTTGGGGTAGGACTGTTCATGTTTTGAACCTCAGATTTTGCATGGTAATTATTGCAATCTTCAATCCTACATCGAGGTGACAATATATGCCCCAAATCACGAAATCCAATGATATAATGCGCATTTTTGCATCACCGAATAGATCAATAAAATCCATGTAAAACTAAAACCAAACTCAAAACCATAAAATCAAAGTAAGACTGACTAATGTATGTATCAATCTTTACCAAATTAAAAAAAAGGCTATAATAAATCAAGAAGTCACCAGCTACCAGCCTACCACTACGTATCCGAAGTTTACCCATCTTTCTGCTTCTGAAATCCTCTTCTGCTAACTCAACTCAAAGCTTCTGTACATTTTCCGGCCTGGCGGAGGTGGCCTGAGCCTCTGGTTCTGGCTATGGATATATGCAACAGCAATGGAAAAAGATTGCAAAACCGATATCTCCGGTTGGAGTTGAACGAAATAGAGCCCGTCGTGAACGTTTACGATCTTTAATCCTTCCGTCCCGGGCTTCGTTCTCTGATAATCCGGTACATGAGCACACAAGAAATGAGTTTTTTTTTTCGATATTTTTGTTTTTACAGTTATAGGGTTTGATACTTGAGAAAATGTTCATGAAAGTTTCCATCTTTATGATCAATGTTTCTGCATATTCCAATATGAGAGTCTCCACCTTTAAGATTAAGAAGGTACCTCTGTGAACAACTCGAAGAGATTGCATTGGCCTTCGGTTTGATCTTTTCGTGGTTGGCCGTTGAGAATTGTTAACGGACAACCCAAGTCCCATCCACCGCAGTCGCAGATTCCCCCGGATTTCCACCTCTGGATCAATCCCGAAGGCCCACCGTCCCTCTTTCTTGGCCCGCCGTGAATCCCGGAAGGAATTATGACAACTACACTTGTTGAAAGTTTCGAACTTTCAGAAGCGTCGCTGCCAGTTTGGGGCAATGAGGTTTGCTTCTTGAGGAACTTCATGCCCCAGCCTCCGAGTATTTCTTCCGGTTGTTCCTCGGGGATCTGTTCTTTCACAACGATAGCCAATGATTCAAGATTCGGTGGAAGATCGTTTTCCAGGAGATTTACAGGCTCAAGATCGTAGTTTGGTTCTTGAAAAGAACAGAAATCTGGTATGGAGCTTGCTCTGCTGAATCTCGAGATGCTTCTTTGCCTGGAGGCTCGGGTGTTTTTGAATGCATCAACGACTTTCTTGGGCAACAACCCTCTGTTCTTCCTCGTATCGGGACACTGTGTATGCGAATACCGACAGTCGCTGAAGAGAACAAACTCCCTCTCCATGATTCGGTAATTCGGTGATGACGATGGAACAGAGAATAAAGTCGACACCTTTATTTTACCAACCAGATGCGACTCGTTGTTGTTGCCTCTCCGCATATAGATCAAGTATTCTTGTTCTAATGCACCCGATTCAGCGTTACTCAAGCTGGCTATGAATCTCTCTTTTCGATCATCCAACGAGAAAATGAAATGAGGCAAACCGTTGGAATTCATAGTGAACTGGAGGGTTCCCCGAGAAACAGTTGCAGATGCGGATGAGGATGAAAACTCGGAAGAAAAACACGTCGAGTCTGAACTCGATACCGAAACAACCCTCTTACATCTGTCTTCAGATCGATAATCCCGAGCTTGGGAACCCGCCATACCCTTTTCCCCCGAATTCATCAGATGCCAATGGGGAGATCTAGCAACTTCACCGGAGACCAACCCTTTTATGTCATCATTCCCCTTTCCCGTGCCCATCGCTCCCAATGTGTGTAACAAAGGCTTATCAATCATATGCATAATGCCTTCGTAAGCTACAACTGTGGGGACGATGACTGTGCCACACGAGCCACCAGCCAATGACGGGAGCTCAAGCACAAACTGTGGAACATCAGGAGCGTTTTCCCTCAGGATCACGGGTGATCCAAAGGGATACGATGAAATTCCCGTCATTACAGCCCCCGCAAGGTTTACAGAGAAGCTGCAACGGGTAGACTTCACAGCACTGATATGTATCAGTTCAAGGCAGCGACGGAGATACTTCTCGTCTAGTGACACTATATGCCTCGGGATCTTGCTATTTACAGGACGATTCCCTCGGAGGAACGAGCCTTTGTGATCATCTTTCACAATCTGCAACCACATTCCGTCATTCGAGACGGGATTTTTCTGGCTCGAGGAGTTGTGCGACTTCAATAAGCCATCTTTACCAGACAGATTCTCGCCATTGCTGAACTTCAGAAGCGTATCTACCTGCTCAGGATCATCCTTTTGAGTGTCAGAAGTATCATTCCCCATTTGTTGTTGTTCGCTCGCTAACTCAAAACCAACACCGATCAATTCAGATTCTCATCATGTGATCTCCAATTGCGGAATATAAGTTTGGATGCAGAAAAACTCTTCCAGATCAATCCAAGAACTCTCCTTCAAACCGGCAACACAAAATATCTGAATGGCAAATGAAGAATCGCATATCAGAACAACCCGAACTCTAAATGCAGGTAATAAAACAGAGGCTTGAACCCATCAAAAAGTCATCTGAATCTACAGTTCCGACCAAAATCCAAACACGAGACCTAAGCGACAAAGTTAATTTGCTAAAAAAGCTCGAGTCTTTAGAGACGCCCACTAGTTAAGCTGAAATTCTGATGGGTTCTTCGGCTCGAAATATGGAATCTACGGCTACCCAGTTCATTAAATGGAACAAAAAACCAGACATACGAGGAATCGAAGAAAGAAAATTAACCCAGAATTGAACTGGAAGTCGAAAACTTTCTCAGCCTCGCCGGCAACAAACACGAAAGCCGATTTCTTTTTGCTAGAACAGAATCAGAATCGGGTTCAAAACACAGAAAAATAAGATTTTGAGGTTCGGGCTTGAAACCCGATGTTTAGGAGGGAAAAAGACCAGAAATTGATCCACTGAAAAGGCCCCAATAAACAACAGAACGATCGCAAGAACAAGTGAAACATAAACAAATACTGAATTTTCAATGATTTCAACAATTACCCACTCCTGGTTCGCTCTCGTTTTCTTCTCTGACCGAAATTCAAGCGGAAGATTTTCCCTTTTCCCAACGAATCTCGAACCGAGTGAGGAAAAAGTGGGCGAACCTAGGAAGCAAGACTCCTGGGTTTCTAGAGAGAGAAAAAAATGTTGGTGGTTAAGAGAGAGAGAGTTGAGAAGACAGTGACAGAGAGAATCAGAGAATGGGGGTTGTAAGCCACGATAATGTCTGTGGAGAAATAAAAGGAAAGGCACCATTTTTTCTTTCCTCCATTAGCAGCATCCACAAATAAGGACGTTTTCTCCTCTGTTTCCCCTCTATCTATGTAGGCCCCACTCGTGGGGCAAATCTCTAATTTAGGGTTTCGTAAATTTTGTGGGCTAATAAGCCATGGAGATGAGGCAAATGAGCTGTTAACCACAATGTCTAGTGAGAGAGAGAGAAAGGGCCACTATCGGCGAAAATGGAGGGAAGAGAGGGCGGACATTAACTAATGCGGCTCTATATATATATCCACTTATATTATATTTACCCTTTTTAGCAATTAAATCAATTAATTAATGGATTCCTAGAATCTTATTACACATAATAAAATTAAAATCCCCATGAGAAAAGGTATTTCTTAGACTGTAACTAGAGATCCTAATGCAGAAATTTGAGTGTTATATATATCCTATATTTTATTTTCCTATTAAATACGAATATATACTGGAACCTTTAGAGTGCATATGTATGTACACATGCACTCACATAAATGTGTGTGTGCATATATATATATATATATGTGTGTATAAATACATGTATTTGATAATGCGAATATCAATAATTTGTTGTCATTCTTGGTAATGTCCATAATGTATATTTGCACTTTGAAATTAAAATTAAGAAAAAATTTGACGTGCCGTAGGGGATTGGTCAAGTACACACATTCTAACACCTAGAAGCCCTAAATACTCTAATTTAAAAACAAATTCTTATAAAATATTGTGTCTGTCTTTTTGGATAAATTAAGGTAATTTCAAATAAATCATTAGAGTGCTTGTATGAAAGTTTGAATGTTTGAATATGAAATTAGAATATTATCTATCAACCACCAGAGACTTTACAATATTCTTCTCGAAGTTGGTAAGTCCAATTATTCACATAAAGAAAATAATACAAGTAGGGTTTTTTAAAAAAAAATTTCCCTGATAAAAATAACGCGTGGCATAACTTTAATTCAGCTGCCGCAATAACAAAATTTATTTGGATAATCAGAGATTCGCCACGTAATCCGGTCTCTGTCTTTTTATTGTCAAAAACAGTATAAACCCTAATTTTTTTTGGCTTGCATTGCATGTGATATGACCGGTTTAGTTGTGAGGTTCGTAGTTAGTAACTTTTGTCTTGTATAAAAAAATAAAATTTATTGAAATAATATGTATAAAACTTTTATAATTTTAGAAAAATAAGAATATTAAATTTAGTGAAATCTAGTCATATTAGAATACGACCAAGCTAAAACTAGTTAAAGATCATATAAACATGCATGATCAAGTTTGACCCGCAGCCGCCTAAGCCCAACTACGGTCCGAGCGTTAGGTGCGTCTGGTGGTCAGGTCTGCGGTGGACCGTTAGACGCGGGTGGTGGCCAATTCATCTCTGTTTGTAAGGGAATATAGTCACGGGAATTCCCCAATGTTATCCAAAAAAAAAAAACATCCATGATCAAATCATTACACTTATTAATATAAAATCGTTGAATATAAAATTTTTATTTGAACTTGGTCAGCAAAAAAATTCAAAACATAGAAACAGCTAAACAAAAATAAAAAAGAAATGTGAATTTATTAATTCAAAACTATAAAGAGGATGTATATTTTTTTCAAAGGGCACAGTTTTTTTTTCTGGTATGTATATGCCTTTGAAAAGTATATATAACTATATATTATATTAAAATATGATTATGACATTCGGAAAGTTACCCTAAATTGGCCTAAAAAGTCAACCCATTTCGGCTATGGTTATGAGATTCAATGAATTTCAAACACATATGTTTTCAACAAAAGAAAATAACAGTTTCAAATATAATATATCCTTCCAACCACTCGTTGGAAAATAACATGATTTGTAATCCAAACGTCTATCAATTACTAATATTAAATTTAATAAAATTATAATTTTAGAATATTTCAGAAACGATGAATATTAAGTGTACTAATAAGAGTGGAAGATGGCAATATATAAAAAAATTATGAAATAAAAAACACTGCTAAAAAACATTACGTTGCACAAATTTAACGGGTGAAACATATTATTATAGCAATTGCATTGAACGAAATATAGAATTATTGTGTTTAATAAAATAGTTTTGATCCGTATAACAATTTTATAAATCAATGATTTAAATTAAGAGTGATCGTCGTTCAAACATATTCTAAATGATGTTATACGAAACAAAAATGTTGGACAGAAATATAACGTGGTATTTTCGAGTCAATGATATTGGGACGAAAAATACTAGGTCCATAATCCAAAATTTGTTCATTTAATTCATATAAAGCCCATGAATACAAAATAAGTTATATATATATATATATATAATATAATGTTCAAAATGATTTATTATTACTACAACACCCAAGAAATACAAAACCATCATATATATATACACACATTTTTTCATTTTCTATGTATATAACTCTAATTATGCTATTTATTTGTGTATATTTGTGCATATATATAATATGACTTTATTTTTGGGTTAATTAGGTCCAAAATTGGATAGGGTGGTTGCAGTTGAAGGAATTCAGACAATTCATGTGTGAGAATGTGTCTGAAGAATCCACAATCTTATTTTCCACTTCCTTCACTCCCACCTGCGTTCCATCCCAAAATTTACCATAATATTAAAATATATTTTTTTCACTGAATATTGCAACAATAAGTAAAAAAATAAAAAAATAAAATAATTTTTTAATGATGCCGTCAAGCTTACGTCATCATCGTCGCTTGAAGAAGCTTGTCGACGGATTTCCCGTCGTTCGTCGTTTTTAGCAAATCTTCCCCGTACTCTTGGACGACTATCCGCCAATGTCTTCCGACACGCATACTTCAATCCCAAAAAAAGTAAATATCAGAGTTGAACTAAACCGATCGATGTTTTTGTGATTCCGGTTCGGTTCGGTTATGCCATTGCTAAACCGATTGGTACAGTAGTACGATGGTTTAAAGAGATAAAAGGGTTAACCTTGATTTTCTTGCTGAAGTTCCTCTCGCTCCTCTTCTTCATGTACCTATGGATCTTCTCTTTCCTCTGCTCGACGGAGAGTTTTTCGACTTTGTTGAACATCGAATCGTCCAAACCGCTTATCTCCGTCGCGAATGGCGGTCCACTTCCCAAACCGGGAAATTCGTTACTCGGTTTAGCCGGTTTATCAAACGTTGACATCTAAACAAATGAAGGAAAAAAACATGGTTTCAGATCGAGAAATTCTCGAAATTATATAGGGAAAAGCTGGAATATCGATTTACCTGAAGATCTCGGGGATTGAAGATGTGTTTGATCGAATCGAGGGGCGAAATACCACCATTGTCGGACCGATAATCCATCAATGGATCATGAGGCTGCAGGTGAAAAATCCTCGAGAAAAGTTCAGAACTTTCCGAGGATAAACTGGGCAGATACGGGGGCATGCCAGAGAAAGAGCAAGATGGGGCAGAAGGGTTAAGCCCAACATTGTAACTTGCGACCGAAGAAACACAATCTTCCTCAAAACCCGCTGATTGGGACGGCGGTGGCGCCGAGGAAGAAGCCGCTGCCAGAGCCAGAGGATCTCCAGTGGGAGAGTAGAGAATGTTGTTCAGAGCCTGTTGGACTGAACCCGTGAAGAAATCTAGCTGTTCTTGGCATGAAGCCCTGATGAGATGATCGGACACTGGGAACTGCAGAAAAGAGGAGAGATCGATGTCGCTGTCGAGATCTTCTTGCAAATCCAATATGATTGATAGATCCGCGTTATTGTTATCGTTTCCCCCCGGCGTTGTTGTGTTTGAGCCGTCGTTTCCGTTGAAGCTCGCTGATTGCTGTAACATATTGACGTTGTTGTAAGAGAACAGCCAGTTCTGGTCGTAATCCGAATTTTTCGACACGGATTTCACTTCAGAAACTTGGAACGATTCATGAAACACTTGTGGATCGAATAAATCAAAGATCCCACAGCTGAGAGGGCTAGTGATCTGATCCTGTATGCAACAAAAAAAAAACCATCAAAGATCTTGGAGACAGAAGTTAACGACGATTAGCATCAAACTAAACTAGGGTTTACTTGCGATACAAGAAACTGGAACTCGTGATACTGTTTAGATTTGTTTTAAGACAGCGGTTTCAAACTCTGCATATTTATAGATAGAATTAATCATCTATAGGATACGATATATATAATATACTGTCTTCGATATGGAACACATCAGATCTTCTTTTCTTGGATCGAATTGTCTTTTGATTTAGGTTTTAAAGGCAATAATGGGTGTTGGGCAAGAGAGACAATGCATGTGTGGTTTCATGTGACATGTAACCCAAGAAACAACACAAGCAAGCAGAGCTGGAAACCTAAAGAGTGGAGTTCTATAAATGGAACGTTTTAGGGTTTAGGGTTTAGCTCTAGTTATGTGATATATATATATATATATATATATATATATATATATATATATTCCTTAAGATTCTGATTATACATCTTAAGGAAGTACGAAAAGGATTTTGAAAATCATATAAATGAATAAAAATACGAGTACTGGATGAAAACATTCTTTGAAGAAAAATATATATATGACGCATGCAAAATATATAACTCGAGAGATAAAGAAGAAACTCGATCAATGGGGCGAAAGAGATTCGAGATTTACGATTGAGAGCTGGTCTTGAGACGAAACCATCTCCTGCAATCTGTCTTGTTCTTAGCACAATGCAATAATTTTCCGGGAAAATGGAGGAAAATTTTCCCCAGAAAACAGAAAATGAACGATTCTGCTCGATGCTTCGTTCGAATCCGGGTGGAGTAATACCGGTGTCTGAACAAAAAATTTCATCGAAAACAATCATGAGATATCGCAGGAAAAAATAAAGTCAAAAGGATATAGATTTATTTCGGCAAAAGACGAAGAACAATTCTTACAGTTTCGTCTGATAAAATGGAGGTTTTGAAAGTTCAAACAACTTATAATTTTGATTGCAACGTATACGGATGTATAAACTGTTGCGCGTATGTCCGAGTATATATATACGTATATGTATTGCAAGGACATGCATGAGCATTAAGAGACGCCAGCGTGGCGTTTTCCGACAATAGTGGCGGGCCTGGAGATTCCTCTTCCCATGACGTGGGAACCAGTGGAATATTTCGATGTGGCGACGCGGTCCCACCGTGGGGAGACTGTGTTCGACCGCAACTGAGTTGTTGAGAGAGTTGTCCTAAATTAAGCCCTATATCCCTGGAAGCCATTTTCTATTTTCTTTATCTTATTACTGTATCATGCATTTTATTGCAATTTTATTTTGGGTTTTAATTATTTTCCAATTTTTTATTTCCTTTTTTATTTATAAACTTATATGGAATTTCCCAAGAGAAATGGAAGAGAAACCATTTGTTTAAATTGCCAAATGACGCTGTTATCAATGTATTCCAAGCCAGCTTTGTAAACGTTACATTCAATCTCCTAATTAGATATAAAGAAATTAGGTTAATTTAGAAATGGTTAGAGAAAAAAAATATATTTCAAAACTGGATGGGCCATTTTCATTAAAAAACCCAAACTCATATCTAATAAATGGGTTGGGCCCAAAGGAAAAGCCCATGAACCCTAATTTTCAGCGGAGAAAATATCCCTAATTCAGTAATTCGCATTAAAATTATCATTTCTTCGCGTCCCTCGCTCGCTCTCTCCCTCTCTCCGGCTTCTACGATTTTGCAGTATACTTTCCTCAAGAACGGAGGAGACAAACCCTAGCTCTGCTTGTGAAGGGAACTTCTTGTTCTGCCCATTCGCTGCTCCTGCTTATTCCTCGCTATCGTCCTACGATGAACTGTGCAAGTAAAGCTTCCCTCTTCGCCTTGTTCTGTATCGCCATCGGCGAGTTTGGGTTTTCTGTTTTCTTGTTGAATTTGTAATGGCGCCACTGTGATCGTTTTTCCCGTACAGTTTCCGGAGAAGTACCGGAGGAACCGGTGGTGTCAACGAAGTCGGGTTTGCTCTTCGAGAGGCGATTAATCGAAAGCCACATATCGGTAAGCTCTCAGTTACTCCATGAGTCTAGGGTTATCAAGATTTATACATTCTGGTGTCTTTGGGCTTTTCACCCATAAAATTTATCGTCTTTCTATGTGCGGTGGGCTATTCTGCTTCAGATAACTTTGATATAAGCGTTCGAAATACAAATTTCAGTGATGCATTTGATACAGTTATTTGCCGTCTTAAGCTTTGATTCTCTCTGGGTGCAAATGGTTGGTACTGTAACTTAGGTTTACAGATTTACACATTTGTCAAAAATAAGTCTTGTAGGAGTTCCCTTTAGATTATAAATACACCTTGCAGTAAAATTTTAAGTATTATGTTCACTGTAGGAGTATGGGAAGTGCCCTGTTACAGGTGAACCACTTACCATGGATGACATTGTTCCCATCAAAACTGGGAAGGTATGCTATGCAACTGCTGGTTTTATTTTTGTCCGAACATGTAAGAAGAGATTTTGTAAACTAGTTCCATTTCTGGGATTGTTTCTTGCAGGTTGTTAAACCTAAGCCATTGCACACAGCTAGCATCCCTGGATTACTAGGAATGTTCCAAAATGTAAGTTTGTAAATGTTGTGCTATTTTCCAATCCTTTTCCCATTTGAGTTTGTGTTCATTTTTCTTCCCGGATGGTTCACTCAGAGAATTTCCTTCATATTGTATTGTATTGTCAGCATGTTGAGTTCGATCATGGTTCTGAGAATTTTTTACTTTATTCTGGGTTTGTACGTTTGGATGATTGAGTAGATATTCATCTATTGTTTAGCACAGTTTGTCCTCCGGCTGCCTGGTCGTAAAACTGACCACTTGTAAACTACATTAACATAGGCAAAGTAAACTCCTTGAAAAAATTTCCTTTTGTAGGAATGGGACAGTTTGATGCTATCAAATTTTGCACTAGAGCAACAGCTACATGCTGCGAGGCAAGAGCTAAGTCATGCTTTGTATCAGGTAATTTTTATCAATTGTATGTGCTACTACTTCTGGAGACACACTTAATGGATATCTAATATACGCTCTAGTTTTCCTTTCCTTGACCATTTTGTGTTGTCGATACAAGTATATTTTTAGTTTTTGGATTGTGGTCTTTTTGGTTGATTTATGGGTTGCATTTGCGTTCTATTGCAGCATGATGCTGCTTGTCGTGTGATTGCTAGGCTTAAAAAAGAAAGGGATGAATCACGGGCATTGCTTGCAGAGGCTGAGAGGCAGATACCTGCAGCACAACAAGCTATCACTGCTAACGCTGCTCTTACTAACGGGAAACGGGGTATGCTTGTGCATTTACTTATCAGAATATGTGAGCTATATTTTTTTCTTCTTCTAGGTTTTTACTGTGTTTTATTCTTGTATGTTAGCCTCTGATGGCGAAGAATTGCCTGATGGGAAGAGAATGCGTCCGGGAATTTCAGCTGAAATTATCACCGAACTAACGGATTGTAATGCGGCTCTTTCTCAGCAACGTAAAAAACGACAGGTATTGCATATAGCTTTGCATGTATCTAGATCGTGCTTGAAACTAGAAAGAAAGAAAGAATATCTGTCTATGTGGTTTCTTGTTTGTTCCAATCAACTGTATTTGTGGAGTCTGTTTTTTTGTGCTTCTAGATTTTGGTATGTCCTTGTTCGTCAACTGAGAGTTGTATTCTTGGATTTTGTGTTTTTTTTTTCACACATTTGTTTTAGTTTCCTCTGTCTGATTCTTTCTCATCCTTCTATAGATTCCTCAAACATTAGCGACACTTGATGATTTGGAGAGGTTCACACAGCTCTCAAGTCACCCACTTCACAAGACCAACAAGCCTGGCATTATTTCAATGGACATTCTCTATTCCAAGGTTTCTCATTCTGAAGTTCTCTTTCACTATTGATCACTGTTATTTTATTGACATGCCCACCTGTACTCCTTCCATTATTTGGATACTGATTTGGGTGCTAATCTTCTTAGTGTTTTGTTTTCTAGAATAGAATTCTGTAAGGCTAAAGAATATATTATGACCCTGCACTGATATGTGTGTTATCCACAGCTTTTTGCATGCAATGAATGCTAGCTCTTGTGCAATTCAGCTATCCATTGTATTTCTAAAATGTTAACTAGGTCTACTATTTTTTTCCAAAGCTTGCCCACGTACTGTTACTTTAATTTGTGACCAGGACATCATTGCTACTGGAGGAGTTGATACTACTGCTGTTCTCTTTGATCGCCCTTCCGGACAAATCTTGTCTACACTGAGTGGTCACTCAAAGAAGGTTTTAAAGCTTTACCTTTTTTTAATAAAATTTTCTATTCTAGTTTGTGTTTGATATGCATTGTTCCTTTTGTAGGTCACAAGTGTTAAATTTGTTGCTGACACTGATCTAGTTTTGACTGCTTCAGCCGATAAGGTAAGTCTCGATTCATTTAAAGACCCAAAATGATTTCAGAGTTCTCTACTTGATGTTTGTACCTGGTCTGGCTAGGAACACTATATTGCTTTGATTTGTTGCGTAAGAACAGATATATAACTTGTGTATCTTAAGCATGATTTTTTAAGTTTCCCCTTTAACAGCGGTTTGCTTTGAGCTTGCTATAGTCTCCCACTGCTGACATGGCTCCTATGAAATCTAGTTTTCTATTATAACTGTTGATGTAAATTAGTGGAGTTTAATTTGGAAAAATAATAATAATTTTGCATAGTGAAACAATGAACTTATATTCTATGAAAAAAAAACAAATGTTCTGAAATATCAAGTAATATGAAACTGAGGGAGTGCATCTCAAAGTGTTATAATCGAAAAATCCGATTCTTTGCCTAGAATGCTATATGTATCTTTGTGTTACTAATACCATACATCTTTTGTAGCCTCATTCTATTATGTTTGGCACTCTGCTCAATTAATCACACCTTTCAAATGTGTCCAATTAAATGTGTTTTGACAAGTATCTTTATACTAAAGCTGCAAATTAGTTGGCACAGTGAAGTGATAGGTTCAGTGTATTCTGACACTATGCAGACTGTCCGTGTGTGGAGAGGTTCTGAGGATGGAACCTATGACTGTAGGCACACCTTGAAGGAACATTCTGCAGAGGTAAAGATGAAATTAGAGGATTTTACATCCTTCGAATTAGTCTTTTAGGTCATATCTGTTTGTTTCTTCTTTAGGGACTTTAATCTTCAAGCATTTTATTCATTTTTCAGGTGCAAGCTGTTACTGTCCATGCCACAAATAAATACTTCGTCTCTGCATCGCTTGACAATACATGGTGCTTCTACGATCTGACCTCCGGTTTATGCCTTGCCCAGGTCTCAACCTTTTCCATCACCTGAGCAACTATTATTATCTGTTATTCATTTTGGCTTTTCCATTTTGTTTGCTAATGTGAAAAGCTTTATAGAAACACAGTGAGCAACTCCCCAAGGTCACATTATGATCGGTACCAACTTCTTTACTTGCATGAAAGTTGTTACTATATCTCTTTTGGTTATTCAGGTCTCAGATGGGTCCGAAAACATGGGCTATACTGCTGCGGCTTTTCATCCTGATGGTCTCATTCTGGGAACTGGTACTTCCCAATCCATCGTTAAGATTTGGGATGTAAAAAGCCAGGTAAAATTCTTGTTTTCCTTACCATCACCTCTGATGTTCACCAACATTTCCAGTAATCTCCTTGTCTACCAAGCTTTTCTTCACTGTTAGTTTTTTTTGGTTGATAGGCAAATGTGGCTACCTTTGATGGACACTCCGGGTCGGGGCCAGTTACTGCTGTATCTTTCTCCGAGAATGGTTATTTCCTCGCGGTGGGTACTTTGATCAAACATGTAAAAAAAGGAGGAAACTGGACCAGATTCTATCCATCTGAATCCATTCTCTTTTTTGAAATGGACAGACTGCTGCTGAGGATGGTGTTAGGTTGTGGGATCTGCGGAAGCTGAAGAACTTCCGGTCATTTGAATTCCCTGCCTACTCCGGTGTGTACTTACCAAATACAATTTTCATCGGATTCAATTTCTTCTCCAGCCTTAGGATGCTACTTGTTCTGTTGACTTTGTTACTTCTTCTGGATATCTGATTTTTCTTTTCGGGATTTTTGGTGCAGTGGAGTTCGATCACAGTGGATCTTATCTTGGCATTGCTGCATCTGATATAAGGTGAGTGAGTGTAGAACATTTCTATGTATATACACGCATGATATCATCATCTGAAAGGCCTTAGTTCATCTGTTCAAGATACCAGAGATTCTGCAGAAGTAGAGAAGAATATCCACCTTAACATCATAAAAAATCTCTACTTATGAATCATGTTCTCTACTGGGTATGTGTTTTTTGGATTTTTAGTTCTTTTTCAACTCATAAAAAAATTCTCTGTTTTTTTCTCCAGAGTATACCAAACAGCCAGTGTGAAAGCCGAGTGGAACCTCATCAAGACTTTGCCTGATCTCTCCGGCACCGGTAAAAACCCTTCATGTGCATCTGATTCCTCACGCTCTTTTTTCTGATCTCTCTTTTCTTTATCTTTGATCAAACCCTCAATTCCGGGCCTATGATAATCTTTGCAGGTAAAGCAACTTGCGTTAAATTCGGTCCAGATGCAAAATACATAGCAGTTGGTTCGATGGACCGTAACCTCCGGATATTTGGCCTTCCCGGGGACGAAAATACCGATGCTACTGCTGCTTCAGGTTCATGAAATTTCACCTCTTTCTTAAAAGCTTAGTCTGCAGAAATCATCCAATGATCAAACTACTAAGATCATCTTCCAATGATCTCAGGTTAGGGTATTACAATCAAACGCCCCCCGATTCACTCTCTCGACTTGTTGTGTATTCTGCGGTTTCTCCCCGTCTGGCTTTTCCCCCGGGGGACGATGTCTCGGGTTGTTACATCATCATGATTCATCATCATCAGCAGCAGCAACATATGTTTCTTAACCTCCGCAGCTGAGCTGAATTTCTGTCTCAACCAACTGAAAGTTTGGAAAAACACACTTTCAAAACGTTGTATTTTGTCTGAGACTAGTAAGATCTCTATCGCTCGCATTGCATTGGCAGAAATCGACGTTAACCTTCACCCGCTTGGGGTAAAAGTTAATAGGTAAACCTTTGGGATGAAACTGGTGTGTTCTATTTGTTGAGTTTTGACATGTGTGACAGATAGCCTGATGGTAAGTGTTCTTAAATGGAAGGATATATAATATAGGGAAGAGGTAAATCACTTGGATAAGATTTGGGATTTGAACGGTGTTGAGTTTTACCATTGAATTATGGAAATCATGATTAACATAATAAGAGGAGAGGACCACCAAAAAAAATGCCTTTTCTATGTTTTATTAATATAATAAAACAGGTGATAAGATTATGTTTTTGCATGCATGAACTCTTAGCGTTACATGAAACAATTTCATTTAAATAACAAAATGTAATGTTATTGAGAATCTTCATCAATAACATTACAAGCGACCACACAAGGTTGTACTTTCTCAGAAAGCGAGTTGCTCTTCCCTCTCCCTCCCCCCCCTCTCTCTCTCTCTCCTAATCTCTTTGAAAGAAAGAAAAAGAGTGACCATCCAAAAACTCCCATTAAAACCAAATCAGAAACCTAGAAAAAACCAACCAATCACAGAAAAAAACCAAAAGAACATTTAGAAAAAAAAAAAAAAGGGAAATCCAAGAACCCCACTGAAAGATTCAATCTTTTTGCATCCATCAACTCACTTACCCATCTCAGAAATCCTACCTAAACCCTTCAAAGTTTCTCCAGCTTTTCCCAAATCCGTTCTAAGAAACGCAATGATTTGATTTCCAGCCTTTCTTTCAACGCACCCCAAGGAGCAAGAAGTCCAGGACGGAGGGAGGAAGATGGATTTCTTACAGAAGACAAGGCCTTCAATCTTGTTCCTCTGCGTCATCATCTCCATGGCTCTGTTCCCAGATCTTGAGCACACCATTGTTGCAGAGTCTGCAACAGCTGACTACACAACCTTAATCTACAAGGGCTGTGCAAGAGAACAGTTCTCAGATCCATCTGGTCTCTACTCCCAAGCCCTCTCTGCCCTGTTCGGTTCTTTGGTGTCTCAATCCACGAAAACCAGGTTTTACAAAACCACCACTGGAACCAGCCAAACCACCATTAGTGGGTTGTTTCAGTGCAGAGGAGACCTCAGCAACAATGACTGCTACAACTGTGTCAGTCGACTTCCTGTTCTGTCCGTGAAGCTCTGCGGCAAAACCATTGCATCTAGGGTTCAGCTCTCTGGCTGTTATCTTCTCTACGAAGTTGCTGGTTTTGCCCAAATTTCAGGTATCATTTTCTGTGTTCAACTGTTTGAAATCCTGGGTTGGTAGTGGCTCGACCTTGGTTTAGCTATACCGAACCGGAATTCAATTACTTTGCTTAGTTTCTCAATATTGCTGTTACTGGGTAGATCTGGTTCAGTTAGACCGGGCCAAATCTTGGATAATTTTATTGCTTGAACCAATTTGTTGGGGTAAGTGGCTAACCTTCAAGTGCTTTTGTGGACTCATAGGTGCAAAGGAGAAAATTTCCGGTTAGTAATATTCGGATTCGGTTAGTTTAACCGAACTTCGAATCGCATATCTCGGTTATACGGTTTAAGATTTCTGTCACCGAGTAGAATATGGTTTAGAGTAAACGGGGTTGTATCTTGGCTAACGGTTGTCTTTTGGGTGATTGATTACTCGGGTTAGCAGTAAGATTCCCATATACCGGGTTGGATTAATCCGTTAACCAACCGGTTAATGAATCGAGAAATCCGGTTTAACACCATCTTGGTTGGCAATGGCAGGAATGGAGATGCTGTATAAGACGTGCGGTAAGAGCAACGTGGCGGGGACAGGGTTCGAGGAGAGGAGGGACACGGCGTTCGGGGCCATGCAAAACGGCGTCGTGTCGAGCCACGAAGGCTTCTACGCGACCACCTACGAGTCTGTCTACGTGCTCGGCCAATGCGAAGGCGATGTCGGAGATTCCGATTGCGGCGTTTGCGTTAAGAACGCCGTCGAGAAAGCTCAGGTCGAGTGTGGAAGCTCAGTCTCCGGCCAAATCTATCTGCACAAGTGTTTCATCGCTTATAGCTATTACCCGAATGGTGTTCCTCGAAGATCTTCTTCATCTTCGTCTTCGTCTTCGGCTTCGGATTCTTCGCCATCGTCTTCTTCAGGTGAGATCTTTCGAGGACACCAATCTTTTTCCAGAGTTTTTTTTTCTTTCTTTGAGGTTTTGGGTTCATCGGAATCTGGGTTCTGTCGGAATTTTAGTTGGTTTCTCGAGGTTTTTCTGGGTTTTGCGAATCCACCAATCGAAACCGTGATTTCTTTTAATGCAATTCTCGATTAAAGTTTCGGACTTTTTGGATTTGGGTTGTCGGAATTGGAATAAAAACGAATTTTTTTTTTTATTAATGTTTTTGGAGCGTCTTCGGAGATTTGAAAGTCTGCTTCTTTTTTTTTTCTTTCTTTTATTGGCTCACAACTTCACAGTTATTCCTCTGAACTTCAAATTAAAATGGTTTTTTTTTTCATTTATTATAAAGATAAAATGTCACTTTTGAATTTTATTTTTTTTGTGGGTTCAGTCCATATAGCTATTTCCAAATATAAAACAATGGAATCTTTTTTCTAATTTCATAAACGTATGTGGCTTTCTATATGTATACGTGGCTCGGTTCATTTTGGTCTCGCACTAATCATGTTCTTCGCATCTTATAGTCAATTCGAATACAACATTCTACGGGGAGCTTAAATATATTGGATATTTTTTTTAATTGGTTCCATCATTTTTTTTTTTCTATTATTGAAACACTAATAATAAAATAAATAAATAAATAAACAAAAGGGGCAGGGGCGAATACAGGCAAAACTGTGGCAATAATACTAGGAGGAGCTGCTGGCGTTGGATTTCTAGTCATCTGCTTGCTCTTTGCTAGAGGCTTGATGAAGAAACATGAAGGTACTTGCCTACACATATACACACACATCTCGTATATACATATGGGATATAATAGTATATTCCGGTTCTGATCGATACATGCGTGTGTATATATGTATGGTATCTATGTTCACATGTATTGCATGCATATATATGATTTGAACATTGAACCCTCTCTCATAATGAGAGTCTCATTATGGTATTTTGGCAGATTATTGAGATGGGAAGAAGGCAAACAAAAGAGAATATATATGTACTGCTTTTGAGGTGCGGTTTCCAAAATTTTTCATGGAATTGTTATTATATTGATATTGTTAATTTTTTATTCCATAATTTTTTTTTTGAGAGGTGGAAATGGACCGACCGTTGAAAATTTTCGAAAATGCGCCAAGAAAAATGCAGGCATGAACGTGATGTTCATCTTTTTCTTTTCATTTTTTTTTTCATTTCATGTTCTAGCTTTTTGTAGGTTTTGGTTATTACAGCAGTGTTTGACAAAAAAAAAAGTTTATTTAAAAAACGAAAACTAAAATCATTTTGTGGTATACGTTAACATAAAATTTGATTTAATTATTTTAAAAGTCGACGATTTTTGTTTCGTAAAAATTATATTAATTCGATTTTTGTTTGAAATTAGCTTTTATTAAAAATGTTTATCTTTTAATTATGAAGATTATCAATAAGTTTATTTTAAAAAAGAATCAGTTGTATTTATGGTTGCGGATTTTTCTTACTTTTGGAAAATAAGTTTTTTCCTATGTATATTATATCTAATAATATATTTTTGGACCGAAAATAAAGTTTCGACGGAACGTGAAGGCTTTTGTTTTTATCACGATAAAATGTGTAGGATTCCACTAACCTTTTGTTTTCTTCTATGCAATTTGTAATATTTTAAAATATTATTTTTTTTAACTTATCTATTTTATTTGGCAGAAAAATATCTGCATTGTAATAATAATAATAATAATAATAATAATAATAATAATGTAGCCATTCGAATTTCTTTTGAGTTATAACTTCAAATGAAAAAATGAAATTCTGAATAGAAAAGAGAAAAATCATATTTAATAATAAAGATGTAAATTGAAAAATATATAATTCAGTGGCAGTATGATTTACTAAACTCATAAGAAAACAGTTACAACGTACGTAAATAAATTTAGGATTCCGGAGAGCCATTCTCATTTGGGCTTACAATGTTTACTGATTCATCTCTACAATACTTTGTGGTATTCCAACGAACTCGGGATTCAGACATGAACTGTCTTTGTTCAGTTTGATAATTGATACCACAACTATGAATTTCACTTCGTTCGTTCGCTTTTGTAAGTGTTGAGTATGGACACGAAATAATAAAACGGGCCGAACAAGCTGGATCAAAAACGAGCTGGGCCGAACCGATATGGGCCGAGTCGAGCCAACTCATTTTACATCACTAACTCTGAGTTAGATTTTATGTCTTTTCAACCTTTTGTTGAACCCAACTTAGGTAGATCAACCGGTGAAATGAGAACGTAAAACGTTTGTTCCGTTCCCAGTTCGAGTTTCAAATTAGAAAGGGAAACATAAATTATAATCATATGGTTTGTTCCCGACTCTGGAATTAGTCTGATTCCGCCCAATGACACCGGTTACCCAAAGACAGAACCTTTTGTTGCAGGATATATATATATGATGAATTGAAATCTTCCCTGCCTTGTCGGCTGAGATAGATACAGAGCCCTAGCAGCTTCTAAGACTTGGGAGCCCACAATATATAAAGACAAAGCTCATCAGCTGCGCCCACAAGCTGGCATATATCGGATGATAGAAGGTTTCTAATTCATATGTAACGTTTATGGTTTCTAGCTAGGGTTAGAGTTTGGTATTCAGGATTAATAACGAATGCAGGGTTTCTTAATTTCTTGGGTTTAGGGTTTAGTGTTCCAATTTTGATCATGTACTGAGCAAAAAGAATCAGAGAGAGTTCCTGTTGCAAAGCCAGCCAACTACATATACACCGTATATATATGTATATGTGTATATGGAGCAGTAATCTTAGTAAAATCCATCACCATGCATGCGAGAGAAATCAAACGATGTTAATCTAAAGGGAGAGCATTGATTGATTGGAAGCAGTTTCAGGGTCCAAACTCCAAAGGGCAACTCTTGCATTACAGTCTTGCGCAATTGTTTTTGATTCCATATACTTTGACTTATCCATGCAAGTTGCTGACATCTCATGCAATCCATGCATGAGTATCATATATGATACATGTATATATATAGAGAGAGAGGCGTCTGTATATGTATGTATTGAACCAAAGAAGTAAAAGACGCGGGAGTCCCGTGGAGGCTGTCGAAACAGCGTGTCGTTTAATGAGTTCTTCGGGCCACGCGTTCTTGTCGTTTTGTCCCCCTTAAAACGACAACCTTTTTCTTTTGTTTGTTTCCTAAAACTCCCCACAATACGTTTAGCCTTTTCTTCTTGTCTCCTAATAACCCCAACTCCGTCATTAGATTTTATTAGTATTAACTTGGTTTAGTTCTTGTTTTTTACAATCTGAATTTTATTTTTAATTCTTTTAATTATGTATTTAGTATTTACAAAACTCGTTATTGTATTTTCTCACTCTACATACAATTGCTTCAAAATTTCTTCTTTTTGGTTTCGAATTTTATAAGTCTGAATATTTATTTTGCATTTTTTCTTTACAAAATAAATTTTTATATTAATTACATATTCCAAGGACCGATTGTTAACATCAAAAGAATATAATTAATATTGTGGATCACATCAAAGAAAATAATTTATAAGCACAAAGCTATTTTGTATCATTTTTCTCAACCTTAATTATAATTTTTTTTTATAATATCATGTGGTCCCTCAGTCTCTTTTTCCATATGATTCGAAATGATAAAAGATTTTCAGCTTTCTCCACATATATTCGGAAAATCTATATTAATTATTGTAAATTATTAGTAGTTTATTTTTTTTCTAATCTAATTGGGTTTTGTTTTCTCTAACCATTCTCTAATTTGACCTTTTTGACGGCCCACTTAGCTTTCAACTTTTCTAAGGCTTTTGTTCCTATGAAGAGAAGAAAGACCCCGGGCAAAACAAAATTATATCATTTAAAAAAAAAATAACAAAAAATAATACGTATATTTCTATCACAAATGTACAACTAATTGGAAAAATTGAGTAACACTTGATTTCATTTAATCCAACATATTTGTTTCAATGTAAAAAATAATAATTTGGATAATCGTCTGAAAATTATCAAATGGAATTTCTAATTATGTAGTTTGAATTTTAGATCTAATATAAAAAAAATTGAAAACTAAATACTACATTAACTAGGCATATATTTAAAATTTTGAGTTATTTAAACAATTTTTTTTTCCACCAACTAGTATTTGACATGAAATTAATTGTTCACCTGGGGCATGCAATGATCTTTCTGTAGCTTTTTTCCTTACAAGTTTTGGATGATGATATACGCTTCATGGACATGAAAACTTTACATTATACTTGTATAATTAATTTTAGGGTTACTAATGGACCGACAAGAAATTTCTTCGTCCCCATCATCATCATCATCACGACCATCATCATCTCTGCATATACGATGGAAGTGTGCGCATCCACAAACAAAACCCAATACAGATATTTTAAGAAAGGAGATGAAAAAGTAATGAATTACTTTAACAAAAAAAAAGTAATGAATTACACACTGTAAATAAGTCTCTCTCTCTCTCTCTCTCTTTTCCTCTTTCCTCCCCTTAAGGCAAAGGTTTCGGTTAGTTGACAAGAATGAGAAAACAATGAAGGAAAGAGGGCACGACAAAAATGATGATGTCTGCAAGAAAATGAGTAAAAGGCAGAAACTTTGGTTGTAAAACCAGACACCTGGGCCCCATCCTCATCACTCTCTCCACCCCCCCCCCCAGACACTCCTCTCTTTGATCTCTCTCTCTCCCCAAATTCTCTCACAAACAGCCTCTTTCTCTCTTCCCTCCTTTGTCCTCATCAGCTTCTGCAAAAAAAAGAAAAGAAAAGAGAGTCCTCTGATATCTTGGGTCATTTGGCTTTTTGGGTTCTCTGTTTTTCTTGAATTTCATTGGTGTTGTGATGATTGTTGGCTCACAAGTGGAGGCGGGGCCGGCGGAGAGCGAGCTCGAGCTGGGTCTGGGTCTCAGCCTTAGCGGCGCCTCCGGAAAGACCGGTAAGCCATGCGGCGGAGCGTGGGGTGAGCATGGAAGGATCCTGACGGCTAAAGACTTCCCCTCTGTCGGCTCCAAACGAGCTGCTGAATCTACTTCTCACGAAGGCGCATCTCCCCCTCGTTCCAGGTTGGGTACTTTCTGACCCAAAAGCACGAACCTTTTTTGCTTTCCGTTTGGTTCCTGAGAAAATAGGAATGGGGAAATTTCAAGATAATCCCTTTATTGTCGCAGCAGAACGCACGAAATCCCAAAAAAAACGATATCATTTGATTTCATAATGTTCGTTGCTGTTGTCGTTACACTTAAACTCATAATGTAGAGAACAGAGGTTCTATAAGCAGACGCGTATCTGAGGTCTCTTTATCTGTAGAAAAGAGCCGCCATTGATGAGCTTTTTAGCTCGTTAGGCACTGTAGTTGATCTGAGTATTGCAAAGGCGATTCCTTTTCCTGTCGATCCCTGATGAATAGTTCCAACTCATATGTATTCGGAATGATGATTTGCGTTTTTCAATGATTCAAACATCTGATTCTGATGATACATCAACATCTTTCTTGCTCGTAGCAGTCAGGTGGTGGGATGGCCTCCGATTGGGTCACATAGGATGAACAGCTTGGTCAAGGACCAAGCTATGAAGGCGCCAAGATCAGAAGAAGAAGAAGTAAAGAAAGTTGCCGCAGGTGACAAGGATAGACCCAAAGAAGATGAGAAGAAAGGGAACGGAAAGACGAAAGTTGGGTTCGTGAAGGCGAACATGGATGGAGCTGCCATTGGCAGAAAGGTGGATATGAGTGCTCACTCGTCGTATGAGAACTTGGCCAAAACCCTTGAGGACATGTTCTTCCGACCAAGCTCGGTTATTGGACTGACGGGTCGGTTCACATTGTCTCTGTCTTCTCCTCTACGAACTTCTCACGTTATATAATCGCAGATCTACATGATGGTGATGCATTCCGTGTTTTGAGATGGATGAGTATCATTTTGTCATTCTGTTTTCCTTCTCTGTCGCCAACAGGCAATTGCAGGGAGAAGGATAAGGCAAAGGCATGGAAGATTCTGGATGGATCATCGGAATTTGTTCTCACTTATGAAGACAAGGAAGGCGACTGGATGCTCGTTGGAGACGTTCCTTGGAGGTACAGAACGAAATCTATGCCGAAACTTTTGATCTGATAGTGTCTTAAAGTATTTTCACCGATGGATCTGTAAACCGTTTGTTTTCATCCCATGTTAGGATGTTCGTCGGCTCGGTGAGGAGGCTGAGAATCATGAGAACCTCTGAAGCTAATGGGCTCGGTATGTAAAAAAACTCATCGTGATTCGTTTACAAACCGTTCTTGCTATACATATCTTCTCGAACATCATGCAAGATGAATCTGAATCCTGCGTTCAAACGCCGTGAATGCAGCTCCGAGACGTCAAGAACGGAACGAGAGACAAAGGCACAATCCCGTTTAGAGCTTACGTTTTTCGAGTTTTTTGGAAGTGTGATAACCTTTTGAAGAAGATCCATTGATCTCTCCTTCCTCTGGTTTCTTCTTATGTTTTATTTATTTCTTCTATGGTTCTGATTTTACAATACAGGATTTGTTTCGACCGATTCTGTACATATTCAGGAATCTAAGGAACGTGTCTTAAAGAAAAGTAGTTTGTGTCTCTGAGTTTGCTGTGTTTTGGATTGAAAGGAACTGTTCTTGTTTGGTTCGGTGTTCTTGGTGTTGCTTCTTGCTCTATATAAAGATAATTGTGATGATAAACCTTTAATCAAAATTGTAATTGCAAAATCGTTATCGTTTTCGAACAAACTAAATCTATTTACATAAATTAAAATATAAAGATAAATTTTGTTAGAAGATGCGTACGTGGAAATGAAAGATATAAGATGTTAGACATATGAATCCCTAAGCTTCCGACGATGGAATTTTATTAAAACGTTAGATTATAGATACAAAAAGTAGCAAGTCATAATAAAGTTGGTACTAAATCAAAATTATCTATATATTAATTAATATTAAGATCCAAATGAGATTTGGAGCATCGCCAAAAGTAGTAGATTCATTATTATTTCATTTGACAAAATTTTATTGAGTTCTATTTTTTATTTTTTGCATATTTTTTCTAATGGAAAAAAAAAGGAAAATTAAATAGTTTTCCCAAAGTAAATAAGAAATGGAGATTCGGAATTTGTCCAACAGAAAGCGGAAATTCGAAGTCAACTCTCGTCTTCGTCAGTTTTCTCCCAATCCCAGGTTTCTAATTCTCGAGGGCACGGATACGGTCTCGAGCAGCAACTGAGATGGAGATACATCATCACAATCATCATCAGCATCATAATCACCATCCATGGCGGCTCAGATTCTCCTTCAAGAACGCCACTATTGTTCTCACTGTCATCAACGTCCTCCTCGTCGTCTTCCTCCTTCTGGGTTTTCTCTCTTCTTCTTCCTCTCGCTCTGGAATCTCCTCTCACCAGCTCGACTCAGGTTTGGCCGTGTTTTTTTTCCCTCTTTGTAGATCCTTCTGG
Source organism: Tarenaya hassleriana (assembly GCF_000463585.1). Lineage (NCBI taxonomy): Eukaryota > Viridiplantae > Streptophyta > Magnoliopsida > Brassicales > Cleomaceae > Tarenaya > Tarenaya hassleriana. The sequence goes on from NW_010965696.1 coordinate 2,207,406, forward strand.
GTTTATCCTAATCTCGCGTAGTTTCTTGCGATACCATCGGATTTGGTTCAAGTTTGGCGCTTTAGGGAAAATGATTTGATGGGTGTTTATCGGATCAGAAAAGACGCATCGGATTTGTTGAAACATCCCGATTCCGATGCTACAAGGGGTTATTTGATCGAACAAGATAATTTTGGTCCTTTTGTGTGGTTATTGATAAGACACCAGCAGATTGGCTTCTGTGTGGATTTAGGGTTTACGATTTATGATGGATAGGGAAGAATCTTTCTCCAGTTTCGATTCAGAGGGTTTGCTGGCTGTGTTCTTTCAGGGTTTAGGGAGCGTATCAGAATGTATGAGCAAGGCATAGTGCTCCTTTTGAAGTTTCATCACTGTTGACATTGAGATTCCTTTATAGACAAAGCTTTAGTCTTGTGCACTCAAGCTTCTGCCCTCATCTATCAGATTATGCTCGTGTTCATTTCGATTCAGAAATTTTCTTCCAAAGATATTTCTCTCGTTTTGCTTTCTGGGTTCTTTCTGGAATGTGCCCGTGACCATTACCATGTGAAACGCAGCTCTGCTCAGGCAGATCAAGGAGGCTGAAGAGATTCGGCTTGCAATGCAACCCTTGGAACTCATAAAAAGAGTAAGTTGCAACATTCTGCCTCTTCTGACCATTCTGTCGGTCGAACTCATGCCCTGAGTGAGGTTTGATCCTTAATGGGGTTGGGATGAAATTTTCATAGATTCATCCGCAATCCGTATTGGTAACCATGTAGTTTATGTTCTGTTTTTTTTTCTCTCGTCTGCAGGTTCGGGAGATCGAGCAAGAGGTATCTGCAGAGCAAGAGACCGAGCAGCAGAAAGATGCAAAGCAGAACACAGCAGTTGATCTCTCCAAACGGCTCAAGGATTTCCGTGCATTGAACGATGCCTCCAGCTTGAAAGGTAACAAAATAGAACAAACCCTGACATGATCCTGTGTTTGCACGCCTTCACACATTTTGATCAGAAACAACTGACACCAAGTCTGATCCATGCAGCACTGGAGGAATGGCGAAAGCGGAAAATGGAACGAGCCAGACAGCGGGAACTCGAGAAAAACGGAACCTTATTGTCTAAAACATGAAGAAACCCTCAAAAGATGAGGTTTTTTGTGTGGATGGGTTCTGTATAACGTTCAGTAAACCGTACAATATACCATCACATACCTGTCATAAAGGAAACGATCTGAGATTTTGTAATGTTCAGATGCCGATTTGAGACTGACTTTTGCCCTTTTCTTGCATCTGCAGACACTACTGGTCAGAATGGATAATCATAAGTGGATGATAATTGCCTTTTTTTCACGTGTAATCAAACATATGGTGAACATATCACATTTGATTTAACTCCAAATATCTCTGATAGTTCTAAGAGTTTGGTTTAACTCCAAAGATCTCAGCCTCAACTCCATCATATATACACATATATATATATGTGTGTGTGCGCTATGGAGAGAAAAAAAAAACAGATCTCTCACTAAAAGGAGACAAAGTTTGCACATTGACAAGAAAAATCCGGCGGTGATGGCGGCTCCGGAGGGAGTGGTGGCCTGTGGTGGGTCAGGCATGAGATTAAGGCCTTGTATTTGTTACGATTTCCAAGTTTAAAAAAACAAAACAAAACATTTCCTGTTTTTTTTTTCACATAAATTCCATAAACTGACAATCAAATAACCATTAGTAATTCTAATTGACATATTTTGTTTGTTGTGGTTTGGATTTTTTTTTTATATAAAAAAAGGTTTTGGGAGGGAATGGAGCAACGCCCTTATCTTGACGTTTGCCACACTGTCGGGAGGCAGAGGCGCGTCTATTTATGAAAAATCTGTATTCTGTAATACATACATACATACATACATACATACATACATACATACATACATACATACATACATACATACATACATACATACATACATACAGACATACATACATACATACATACATACATACAGACATACAGACATACAGACATACAGACATACATACAGACAGATATATATATATATATATATATATATATATATATATATATATATATAATACATGGGAGAAATAAATGATTGTGATAGTATGTGCGTTTTGTTATAGGTTGGCATAAAATATTTCACGATACTTCATAAATAAAAAGAAATACCAAATTAATGTTTCTTCTGGGATAAGAATAAATAAGAACCCTAGTTTGGAAATATATTATTACACCATAATAAATAACAAGTGACACTCCCTCTGGTGAGGAGGAAGAAACTGTATCAACTAACAATAGGAAGTTGGGGAAGAATCAAGAATGGGGTGTCAGGTCGAAGTTCGAGTCCAATATCTTCTGGATTTCAGACAAGGAACTGACCTTAAAATCAGGCTCAAGACCAGAGACCGCAAAGTCTTCCGAACCATACCTCCCGGTCTCATCCAGCAAGCACGTCAAGGCTCCTGCTTGTTTCCCACAAGCTATCTGAAAACAAGAATCGGGAAGAAAGTTGAAATTCATAATATATTCGGCCAAAGACGGTAATGTATATAGTCAGGCACTCACATCATCTTTTAAGCTGTCGCCAACCATTATGACTTGATCGGGCCGGATATCCCAAGTGGAGCATATATGCAGCAGCGGGTCTGGGTTCGGTTTATATGGCCGAAACTCCCTCCCTAGCGCGGGAGAAAACACAACCTGCCCCCACGACAAAGAAGAAAAAACACATATTGAGAGCTAGCTGCATCTGATTTTCTCGGATAAGCTACCAAACCAATCGGGGAATTCCCGATTCTTGTTTCAGAGTTGGAAACACTTACCCCAAAACGTTCATGGAAGATGTCGATTGCTTTCTTGACGTTGCGAGTGATTAATCCCCTCCTGCAATATGCGTACATGGTTTTGTAACTCTACCGATTCACAGCAACAAACGCAAAATAACCAAAGGAGGGTATAGATGCAAGTATTAGACGAACGTCTTAAACCAAAACCAACAATGAACTTTATGATACCATCGAGGAATTTCAAGAATGTGATGCCCTGATCCGAACTGAAGCCCGAGAGTATAATATTTTCTTTCCATACTACCAAGAACTGGCAGTCTGGCATAGTGATGTGAGAATAATAATATTCGACAGATTAAACAACTGCAGGCAGGAAAAATCTAAACCTTACACGTGCACTGACCCACATTTTGATATGTTGCTAGCAGTATACATAACTGGGGAACACACCTGAAAGCTTAAACAGAAGAGCTCTTGCTATTTTTGTTTTCAATTCACAAGGGCACAAACTAAAACAAAGCAAGAATATGACTTTTACCTAAATGTTAGAAACGCCAACGGTTGTAAGATGTAAAGTTATCAGGCTGAGGAAATTGTGATGCTTCAAAAAACAAAAAAAGCTAAAAGAAGCTGAAAACTGACCTAATCTTCCTGGAATCAAGAAAGGCACATAGTTCGGCAGCACCTACAATATCGTTTGGCAGCATATTAGAGGTTAAGCAAACTCTTTACATCAAACGAAACAGAACGGAAAAACGAAAAGAAACTACTTCATCTATGTGACGTGGTTGACCTAAGAAGCAAAACCTATTTCTCTCAGTCATGTCCTCCGAGGAGAGTTGATATTTTTTTCCATCATCTTCAGCTTATCTTAATCTTGGCATTCTATAAGACAAAGAGACCAAGTAGGTTATCAAAGTATTGTACTGACTAGCTGACGGAGAGATGATGATAACTCGTGAAACCACCAAACGTAAAAGAATGAGAAATCAACTTATTTCCGACTGCTGAAAACCAAAACAATAAGGAAAGGAAGATCCGAAAATTTGAAGAAAAGCTCTCACGTAAAAGATCAAAATTGAGCATGAAATGACTCACGAGCTCCACGAGGTGAGAGCTTGATGACTGCTACAGCTAGAAGTGCATAATTTGCGAAAACGGTCATGATATTTCAAGCTTACAAAACACTAGACATTATCAGACCCACTTTGAATCAGAGGACGGGGAGTTTTCTTTCAGTCTTAAACCAGTAATCTCTAGCTAGAAAACTCAACCAGGTTGGAGAAAAAGAAGAAAACCACATTCAGCTTCTTAACTGAACTTACATCACCTGGCAATGCAGGCACTGAACTCAACTAAAAATAGCTCAAGCACCCACAGCCATGTCTGTCACTAGCAATTCGTGTTTCTCTATCCTGTTTTATTAGGGTCTGGCTCTATCTTGACAAGCTTCTATCGGACACTGTCTCGAGATGATTTGAGCATTTTTTTTTCACAACACTCATGAGGGAATATCACAAAAAATATCCTTCTTCCTCCACATTTCCCCCACTATTATCCAATTTCAATCACTAAAGCTGCAGATCTCCAAGCTATTTTTGCAATAGCTAATCAACAAATTATCCTCCTTTCAGCCCCATCATATCTCTCTTAACTCATTCATCACCAGAAAACCCATAAAAAATCAAAATTTCTCCCTTTCTCCACGCGTATAATACCCATAAAGCGAATCCCTAACAGCCTCACAGAATCTATGTAAAATCAGATAAATTCCGAACCAGGCATGATTTGGAGCCGATCGATCCCCTGCTTCTCGTAATCGGCGATGATCTGATAGGCCTGCTGCTGTTTATCCCAGCTCCACGTCTCGATGTGGTGCAGAATATCGATCCCGGTTGGATTCTCCGCCTTGATGCGTTTGTACTCGTGTTCACCCAGGACAGCTCTGTACATTGCGGCGAAATCGATGACGGGAACCGTCAGGGTTCCGTCCATGTCGAAGACGACGCCTCTCAGGCGAGCCTTGGAGGTGAGAGTAGCCATGGAAATCGCACTAGGGGGTCTGAGTGTTAGAGAGAAAAATGATTTGGATAAGAGGAAAGTCATGGACGGAGTACACTGCCGACAGACAGAGACGATGACACTCAAGAGTCAAGACGATTGATATCCAACGATAACCGGTCCGGTCTGGTACAAGAATTGATAACCGATTCTGAAAGCTAGATTGGTCCGGTTTACTAGAGAATAGTAACGAGAGCAGAACAAAACAGAGAACTGTGTTCTTGAATCCGCCTCTTCTTTGCACGTCTCTTATTCCTTTTGTGTCCAGACAAGAATCTCGTACATTTTCCAAAACCCTTTTTCCAGCACATGTTAATATCTTACAGACTCTGTTCTTGATCCATACAGTCTTTGCTACTAAGATCTCAAATGGTAACTGATAAGTTCTCTTTTCAACTCTGTTCTTGATCCATACAGGAGGGTTCTTCCCTCCTAAGATCTCAAATGGTAACTGAGAAGTTCTTTTTTAACTCTGGTGTTCTTGCAAGACAGCTTTTTCTTCCTCTGGGGTATCATCTGAGGTTGATTCAGCGGGTTTTCCATGCCCTGAAACCACGAGTTAAAGTTCTAAGAACCAAGAGTTTCGAGTATGATCCGAGAATATGCATCATGGTAAGAACATAGACGCTATTTTTATCCGACACACACACTTTAGGTTTTTTTAGCCCATAGTTTCCGTACATGCCTTAGCCATTTCCTCCATGAATGGAGTGATCCCACAATGGAACCGTACCCAAAAGTAGTAAATATAATTCAGAAAGAATCAATCACCTGGTTTCGTCTTGTTCCTAGAAGAAGCTTTTCTTGATTTACCGAGCGATGTTGAACCGTTAAGAAGGTCGTTGTACTTTGTCAATACTCTATCTTTTTCATGAAGCATGCCTAACTTTTCATAAGCGTCCGCTACCCTCTGCACTACTGCTTTTTCCCGAGGCTTACGGTCAAAACTCTCCAGATCCTTAAAAAGCTTCATAGAACAAAAACAAAAACACAAAAAGTTGATATCAGGCTGAAACAAGGGTAGGAAGTAATAATAGTGCAAAAATAGAAAAATACAGTGATCATCAGATCATTTGAAAGAATTTCATTGCAGCAAAGTTGTAACCAGTTTGAATGTGTGTTTATGTTGAAAGGAGGAAACAAACCTTAACAAGCTCCTCCAACATGTTGTTCCGGAAATATATGGCAATCATTTGTCCGCACAATTGCCAAGTCACTGAGTGCAGATCTCTCCCGATTTTCTTTTGCCAAATACCATGAGCCTCTTCAGCTCTACCATCCATGTCTAGTGCCCGTATCAACTGTCCATAAGTTCCCATTGTATTTCCTTGCCCCTTACTTAGCATCCACTTAATTACCTACCAGTGGAAAAACCAAGAACATAAATTCTCACCAACTGTTTAGACCAGAAATTCACTTGTACCAATGATCTCAGCTCCCCTTTTCACCAATGGAGAAAAAAGGGGATGGAGAATGTGAATGATACATACCTGAATCATTCGATGCCATTGTTGTTCCTTCTCGAGAAGAACTATCACTCTCTTGAGAGAAGCGATTGGAAAATTACGTTCCCAAGCAACCCAACTATCGAGAGCTCCATAAACAGCTTCTTTACTGTCTTTGATATCGAGAAGCTACATAAACCGACTTGTATCAAATGCGGTACCAATAATTGGGAAACCGTATAACCTTAAGAAAAAGCGAAAATAATATCCTGAAGATTGAAAACATATCTTACAGTATTCACAAGAAACTTTATTTTATCCTTCTTGGGTATGCTCTTGCCATTATGATGCTCTCGCGGGGCCTCAACATTTTCCGTCTTTGATGAATCAGCAACAGTTTTCTCGTCCTACACCAAGCGGAAAAGCATATGACGAATCTCGTTCTTGAGAAACAGTGAAATGAGTAATTACTCTCAGGAAAGTGACATCCTTCCAGCATACAGAACACATACACACACGTCTATAATCTATATGAAACTAATAAGATCTACACACCCCCCAGTAATGAGAATCAATACATTTCAGGAGCTGTTCATAGGCCTGTGATTCACCTTACACCTCATCCAAGATGTAAAGATTTCTCGGAAGGAGACAGTAGAATAGTACGATGGTGATTTGGTTATAAACATAAAACATCAGACAACTGTCTGGCTTGGAAATATAATTTCTGTTCCCATTTAGATTATGAATTGCAAAAGACAAAGTTCATTTTCCAAGCACTCTTTTGTACCTGAGTATTAACTGCACTTCTGGCAGACACATGAGCATCGGCCACAGACTGATAGCTCATTGACTGCACCCTTAAAAAGGCAGGTCTGTTTGATCGGCTAGCCTGTGGGGAAAAAAAGGAGTTAAGACCTTACAAATTAGGGATGTGTATACATTGAAGAATCTGAGTTTCTCAAACTTTCTTTTTTTGGTCGAAATGTGTTTCTCAAACTTATATCACAGCAAACACTCTGAAAGCTTACCCCAAGAAGATGATGAAACAGACCAGTTAGTTCTCCACCATTGCTTATCGCACTTTGCTCTCTGAAAAAGGAACTGTAAAGAATAATATTCAATACTCAGATATCTATGATGCAGTCTGATATATTGGATTTGCGTTCGAGTTTCGGCACAGGGTACATATACGGCCCTGGAGTATGTTATCAGCAGTAGTGAGCAGATCAAAGGTTGTCAGAAACAGAAACACGAAGAAAAATTGTCAGAAAGAGAACTGAACTGGAGCTGAAGCAGAACACGATCTACGCAGAATAACAAGGATTATATTCGACCTTTACCTTATCCCATTTGAATGCGAAGACTGTCCTGCCTCACCAGCCTCACCTACAACAGTTTCAACGTAAAAGAATTCATCGAAATCCAAAAGCACCAGTCTCTCTTGTCATGGTATGGATTCAAAATACGTTAAGTTTTGAACTCAATTCAGATAGACAAGAAATTCATGCCAAAGCACACAATCTGGAGCTTTTCCCTGCAATGAGAAAGATCCATACTTTTTTTTTTGTTGAATCTTCAGAAGACAGGAAAAAAAAAACACTTTCCCATCTGTAAAATACATCATATTCATTTCATGCCCACTAAAATTACTATCATCACTCTAACTTGATACTGAGTAAATTGGTTTCCTTCGGTATATCACAAAGGAATTCGCCAAGTCCAAACTCGTAAATTCAAATTCACTATCTACGAAACCATCGAGAGAAAAATCGTAAAGCCATATCTTTCTTAATTACTGACGAGTTCAACAGCACTACATACCATGGACTTCGTGGCCTCTGTAGAATTCCCCTCTCGTTAAGGGCTTCCATGCGACCGCTAGATGAACTACCGACGCCGTTAGGGTTCCGTCTGCTCTCGTAACGGCGCGTTGCAGGGGTGTTTTAGGGATTCGAGAGCTGAAATTCGCCATGGAAATGGAGCAGGAGTAAGAATGAGACGGCGGGGTCAATTCGATGGTGAGAGGAATGGAGCCGGGGAACAAAACGGCGGCGTTTATCCTAATCTCCTAAATACCCCCGTCTTAAAGCATATTTACATCTGTGCCACTTTAGTTTTATTGTTGGGCCTTTTTGGTATAATCACAAAAACGTCCTCATAGTTTATAAGATTTACTCAAAGGCCTTACATGTTGTCGAAAACATTTACTGATATATAATTAGATGTAATTATATCAGAATTATTGATATAAACAACCATGTTGTAGGATGCAGAAATGTGCCACATAGGATTGGGCTTAGGCTACTTATGAATTATATGCCCCGTTTAGTTTGAAACTTAGGTTGATCACTCTCATTTGTTAAACAAAAACCACGTCATAATCTTCTGTTATAAAACCTGTTAATTAATTAATTAATTAATTAATTTTTATAAATATTGAGTGTATACCATATATTATAAGAAAGGATCATATTATTACAATCACATGAAACATGTCACCATTTATTCTGATATCAAATACAAATATTTTGTAACGGTAATTCTGTTCGAAACCTAATCGTTGTGGGGGAAAGTAAATACATATATATATATATGAAACCTAATCGTTGTGGAGGAAAGTAAATATATATATATATATATATATATACGTATTGCTCACTCAATAGCCATGAACATCGTTAACTTCATTTGATATAAATAATAATTTGAATGAATCCGTTTGCATTTAATTAGAAAAACAAAGAAAAGAAAAGGCGATCATATTTAAAGGGAGTTTTAAAAAATTATTTTCCTAGGAAAAAAAAAGAGAGAGGTCAGAAAAATTGTCGAGCAAAATGCAATGTACATCTGCAAGAATATTGGGGGGTTGGACCGTTTTTACTCATTTTCCATGCCGTTTTACAGTTGGCTCATACTACTTTGCATGTGTATTAAGCTCCGCACAAATAAATAAATAAACAATAATAATAGTAGTAATCGTTATTAAATTATCATATTATTAATTATGGTACTAAATGTTACATCCTAATTAAATACATAGCCCCGGTCAAACCACAAATACACGTTCTGTTTGTAGCAAGATTTACGTGGCAACAAACTATATACATGTTATTAATGTTGTTATTTTTATTAGGAATTTGGAAGATGTGTTTTATATTTATCATTATACTTTTGCCGAATTCCAACCAATTTATACAAATCTCATAAACTAAATTCACAATATTCCAACTATTAAAATAGCGACCGTCGTCATCTCAAACTTCTAAATTTTATCAACACACGAAAATAAAACACAAAAATAATATGATTTTCTTTCATTGACTTAAATGATGTATACTAATATATTATTATCGAATGATAAAAGCACATGCCGACTTTCATGTGTCGTCCACACGTAATCCGACGCTTAAAAATTCAACTAAAATTAAATTATAATTATTTCATCAGACTCAAATAATTTTTTTTTTAATGTAACGAACTGAAAATTGTGACCAGTGAAAAAATAAATAAAAATATGTCACAAGAAATAAAACAAAAAAAATAAATTAAGGGGTGAGGCTAGGACGACACCTGAGGGGGTGGCGCGAGTGCATGAAAATTCCGACATTCATGTGATCACATGCACTTCCCTCTGATTTTTTTTTTTTTTTTTGGGTCCAATTCAAAGGGAACCATTTGACTCCCCCACCACCATTTATTATATTTCCATACCCTTTCAGTTATTACAGTTATGGTGTTAGTTGCATTTATCACCCTCTTTTTTTTTGTCCTTTTCTTGATCCTCTCTCACTATATTATATATATATATATATTATATGGATACAAAATAAATAAATATTATATGGATACCAACGGAGAGAATTAATTCAATTTTTGTAGAGACATACATTAAATTAATATTAATTACTAATTATATATATATATATATATTGTTTTAAATAAGTGAGACTAAGTTTAATGGTATCAGAAATAAGTGGCTTAGATGCGTCTATTATTTTTATTTTTATTTTGGAGGAAAAAAAATGAAATTCTGTGAGCCGTATGTTTTTTATAATATTTTTTATCTGAGAATTAAATTGACTTGACCTCGTGATGATATACGTATAAATATATACGTGTATGTATATATGTATATGTGTTAAGATATTATATTTGGTTAAGATCTATAGAAATTTATATATGGATTGCGACTCTTCTGAATATTTTTCATGTGTCCACAGGGAATACCAAATCTAGGATATTTCTATTAATAACATTGGCTGTAAAAAAAAATTTGGCTGCATTTGTTTTCATGGAACACTTTTTTTATTTATAACGGACCATGTGTATTTTTTGTTTCGAAATATTGTCTAGAGAATAAAGTTAGTGATAGATATGTAGAATCCATTTCAGAGAAGAAACAGTTTCGGAATATTTTCATGTGACCTATAACCTATTGATATTCAACTATAACATTCATAATATAATAATATAAAATAAACAAATAATTACAGAAATAATTAAGCAAGAAATTAGGTTTATATTTATTATCTAAGTTGAAACTTGTAAAATGCGATTTGGATGGCTTCATTTACTAGACTTGTTTAATCGATGTCACATGATTAAGTAGCTGACTACGCCGATCGAATCTTTATATATATATATATATATATATATATATATATATATGTGTGTGTGTGTGTGTGAATATATGAACGTTATTTCGGAATTTGTTTTTTGGTAAAATTTCGGAAATATTTTGTAAGCAATAATTTCTCATTTTGGCTCGAGATATAATATTAAATTAAATGTTATTTTTGGTGAGATTCTCCGGCAATGATTACACTAATGGGCCAGAAAGGGCTATTCTTTTAATTAAAAATAATTACAATGGCTATATAATCATTTGTTTCCTTCACACCAAATAATTTTTTGGGAAATGATTGGGTTTGCAACGAATTACATATCATATATATACCCAACAAAATATTTGACCAAATTTTGGCTGATAGTGTATATATTCCACTTATAGACTTCCTTCATATACATATGCATATACATATACATACACACACACACCATGTCTTTTTTATTTTATTTTATTTTACTATTGAAAGAAGATTACCGAATCTTTAAAATCTATGTTCAATATCCACAAATTTAATAAACGATTACTCTCTCATATTAGTAATCGTTTATCTTCTACATACATGAAAATTACATATTTAATAAACGATTACTCATATAACTAGATCATTATGCAGCAAAAATTACATACAATACTTAGGTTATCCGAGTACCCACCAAATCAATCATTCCAATTTCCAAGTATAGGATTTGTGAATTTACAAGTTAGGAGCATTAATTATTCTCGTAGTTGTTTTTAAAGAGCTAGGGTCTATTTATAACCTAGGATGACATGGCGGAACACACTATATTAATATAAAAAATATATATTAAACGTGATAATATATCTTCCCTCGGATAATTAGATTTGAATAAATAAATAAATATCATAATTATACGATTATATGGAATGTTAAATCGATTATAAAATTGATGAATGATTAGACATGTAAGCTAAGGGCGTTGTAATGCTCAAATGAGAGAGAGATTAAATGTCAAATGAGAAATTTTAAAGAGATACAAGTGAATCGTGGCAACGGAAACTTTTCTAATTCCTTCTCATCACGAATTTATTATTCCACTTCCCATGTTTCCATGTGACCCCATACATACATACATACATACATACATACATACATACATACATACATACATACATACATACATACATACATACATACATACATACATACATACAAATATGCGTGTATATATTCATACATGCATACGTCCCAAACCGAATCACTATGTTTATTGCAGCACAAGAAAACCGAAATTCCTCGATACGACAATCTAGATACCGACTTTTATGAAAACTAACGGATGATGTGGCCAGCTTTGTAACCACTAGAGTCGTATATATATATAATAAATTCTAGAGATTTATGGGAATAAGAGACCACGCCAAATAACAAAAGTATAAGAGAATGAGAATTCTTAGCTAGCGGTTCCCAAAGTCTTTTTCTTTTTAAATTTTTTTCTCTTCCCCATAACGTCACCTGAAGGAGAATCGAACACGCCCTTCGTTTTAGATTCCCTATATACGTACATATGTAGCATATATATACATACATGTATGCCATAGATATATGTTTATTTGTTTATTTATTTATCATTTTCGAGACAAATGATTCATGTTCTTTTTAACATGGATGAATTGGTCGGTGAAAACATTCCAATAACTCTCGAGAATACGATTATTGTATTATACCTATCGTCAACCGATAACATATATAGAAATAATAGCATGTACATCGATCGGTCCTCCTCTAGATTGGTGCGTTTGCAAATATCATCAATCTCATTGTATTTTGACGTGAATCTCGATAATTATACGAGATCCTTATCACATATATATATGTTTCAAGTTTGGTATGTATATTTATGTATATATAGCCATACGTGATATATAGGCAAATTCATGATTATATTTCATATTGATCGTTGAAAATAAAATAAATTTCACTATATATATATATAATTTACACTCAATTTATACATATGCATTATAGATTTTGACATTAGATATAATAATTAATGCAAAAAATATATATGCATATTTTATTAGTTTTTTTTTTCATCTTTAATCTCCTAGTAAGAAAGTGCAATGGAAGCGACAAGTTGGTTGTGTATATTATACAAAATAAGTCATTCTCGAGATTAACATGCATGCTTCTTGCTTATCCAATATGGTTGTGCATGTAATTTGGAATATGCAACAACCCATAAGAACTGTCTTAACAACCAATTATACATATACACTTATATATATATATATATACATATATATATAATCTTGGTTCATTGGATCTTCGTTATGTTTCCTTGGAGATACATCTATCCATCCAATGTTTTGTACTAGATTTCTAGTTGTTCATGCTTTGTATCCAAACTCTTTAATTAGATTCTACACATTTTCTTGAGTTTCCGATCAAACAGACACTAATCATTCAAGCTTAACTGCTTGTATTATTTTCCAAATTATTCAGTGTACATAAATTTAAAAGATATATTGTACTTCTAACAATAATATTAAAATTTTGTCTTCATTCGACTAGAGAGAACCACCAATCTTTTCATCTAGGTTGATGAGACGTTGCACTCTAAAATCTTTGAATAAGGAATTTAATTTCTAACAGATATATATATTCGTGATATTTGTATACTATTCCAATATTGAAGTGAATGAAATGCCATATATAACAATTTTTTTTCCTTTCTTGAATTCAACCCTTCATAACATTGTTTCGGTTATATATATACATACATATATATATATATAATCAAGGGTTGGAGTTTATGTGTAACAAACTGATTCAATATCAAAATACAAAGTGAAATCTTAATTGCTTATATAATTCCCCTTTATAGGTGCGATCACCGAGCATGTGGTATGGCTCTTCCTTTGCCTCTCGTTTTGAATTTTTCGAAGAAAAAAGAAAGAAAATAAAAGTTTCTCGATCAAATAATGATTTCGAAAAACGTGGATTCCACACAAATTTTACTGATTAATAAAAAATTAATATATATATATATATGAAGAATTAAAATGGTAATGCATGCCATATGCATGCATCTCTTCGTACCTTTCTTTTTGTTGCTTTCGAGATGCATGTTGTCCGACATAAAGATTTTAATAAAATAAATCAATTTGAATTGAGTTTGGATTTCTATAAATATATTTACCAAGATCGATCTTTGCCCATTTACTATTATACAGGTATTTCTGGTTTGTTTTGTTTTCAAATATTTCAAACAAAATAAACATTTTCTGTCTGGTAAAAGTCGTAACAATGTAAATAAATTTATTTATTTATATAATAAAAATAAAATTATAAGTGACAAACACTCGTATTTCAACAAATGTATTTTGGAAAAATAAACAGATATATATTAGTCTACTTTTTTTTTAACATTTCAATCTTCTTTATATATGGGTCTCCTAAAACCCATTTTTCCATATAGTTTTAAGATTTTTCATTTTAGTGTATTGACAAAATAAACTTTCTAAGAAACTAGAGTACTATGATTCTTTTTCTTTACATTTAGCTTTGTACATTTGGTCGGTCAAACGTTTATTTACTTGTTGAATCATTGAATAAATCCTGAATAACAAATTTTAGGAATTAATATATAATGTGTGTATATATATTCACATTTTCAGATTTTTTTTATAAATAAAAGTGAGTGCTGATGGGTTTGGGAATGTGGAAATCTGTGGGATGCGTAGCCCCTCCTACCCATCGCTGAATTACAAAGCATCCATCATTGGGACTTATAGCCTATCTGTGTGCTCCTTCTCTTACTATATGCATATAATAACTATGCATTATATTTCATATTATAACTATGTATATATATATATATATGTGTGTGTGTGTGTGTGTATGCATTGACATTTCAACAACGAATTAAATGGGAAGAGCAAGAACATTAGAATCCAACTCTTACACTCCATCACATGTATATGTTTTATGCAATCTCAATCTTATGCATTCCCTCTTTTGACTTATCCATTCCCATGTTGTTCATATTTTACTACTACTAAGACTCTTTGAGAAATAATTTATATCTTGTAACGTTTATGTATCTTAAGATATATCAATTATAACGTGAATAAACAAGTTATTTTTTTTTGTATATATATTTCATAATATTGGTTAATTAAGAGCAATTAATCTAAAATATGATTCTAACAGTACTCTTGTACCAAATGGGTGCACCAACACACGTCATTTTCACGGGAGATTAATTGAAAATAAAAAAATGGACCAGAGAGATGTTGTTAATGAAACAGCAACTGCGTTGTCATGTCTCTTCATTGAAGCGGATCATAGAAACATGTTTTACCCTTCTTGGTTCGTCGTTTTGGTGGCAACCCTGACACCTTTTTTTCATTTATTTATTTTTCTTTTTTATTTTCACTTCTTATGTATAAATTGCATCTAATCTATAATTTTGTGAAATATTACAGATTTATTAGAATGTCTGACCGTTCCTATCGGGAAATTCTAAATACCCATGTTGCAGAATATATAAAGAAAAATCCATATGAAACAAGTGGAATAGCACATATATATATATATATATATATTAAAGGCATAGTCAAAATTAATGAGATAATAATTTCATTTTTAAGTTTTGGAATCTCACTTTAGTGTATTGATGTGTGGTGAGACATTGCAAATATATGCGCGCTTGCATTGCATAGATGAGCAAAGTGGAATTTTAAGATAAGAATCATAAGAACTTATGTAAATAAATGCGACCGCCCTCAAGATAGCACTTGTTTGCGATCATTTATTATTCATTCATAATCTTTCGGGGTTTGCAGTATATTTATAATTAGAAAAAAAATAATGATTATTTCTGGAAGTGATGTAAAACACAAATAATAAAATTGATTTAATTTTTTTGTTATATATATATATATATAACAACTAAATCAATTTATTGTTTGTATTTCTAATTTCATTTCATCCATAACAAACTTTGGAAAACATATTAAAACGTCTGTTAATATTATGTAATTCGCACTCCATATTGATGATACTGTCGAATCTAATAAACTAAGTGTAGACTATTAATCTAATTGATCAAATTTGGAATATTATTATTTTATATCATGTGGTATTAAACTATCAAAAGCTTCCCCAATATTATCTAAATAAATCAACCGATTCCGATTTACATGTATTTATACGTATTTAAAACGTAAACACAATAGAACATAGTATCTCAATATTTTCCGAAACATATTTTAATATCGAAATTTCTTCCTCGTTCAATAAAAAAATATCTTTTTGATGATATAATTGTGTTAATTCGTACAACACTAGATATAATATAGAACAATAAAATAATACCGTTAAAAATTTGAAATATAAAAACATATATTTCAGTTCAACCAAAGATGAGATAACTTTCACAATGGTATCATGTAATTGTTGTAAATTATTTCTAACGTGATAGGTTTTAAATAGAATTGTGATATTAAAATATGGAAAAAGTTAGATATAAAAAGATATTTGCATCTGATGAAAAAAAAAGGTTAACAACTTCGAAGGTGGCTGCAAGCTTATCATTTGATAATTAAATAATACTCGAAATTAAAATATAACAATATAATAAACCCCAAAGAATTTAATAATTTTACAAATCCCAATTGGTTCAAAGCCTCTCATGTGACCAAACACTCCACTTCTCTATTTATACCACTTCCCCTCGATCCAACCAGACACAGACCATAAATCTCCATTCGAACATTCAATCTTTTCTTTGTCCTTAAAATCTCTCAAATCCGCCCGAAAAAAAAAAAATTCTCACGTCGCTTTCTTGAAATCTTCTCTGTTCTTATCTCAGAACCAGACAAAACAACAAAGCTGTTGAAGAAGACGATGTTCAGTAATAACAACGACAGCAACCAAGAGTGTCTGAACATTTCTAGTATGTTTCAGAGTTTCAATCCCGCCGTTGACGGCGACATATTCTCCCGGCGTTGCATTTGGGTGAACGGTCCGGTGATAATCGGGGCCGGACCCTCGGGTTTAGCCGTGGCGGCCGGCCTGAAACGACAAGGTGTGCCCTTCATCATCCTCGAACGGGCTAACTGCATTGCTTCTCTCTGGCAAAACAGAACATATGATCGTCTCAAGCTTCATCTCCCAAAACAGTTCTGTCAATTGCCCAACTTGCCTTTCCCCGAAGATTTCCCCGAGTACCCGACAAAGTATCAGTTCATTCAGTACCTTGAGTCCTACGCCAACCACTTTGACATCCACCCCAAGTTCAACGAGACGGTCCAGTCTGCAAAATACGACAAGAGGTTCGGGTTGTGGCGTGTGAAGACTGTTTCGAAAACCGGGCTTCTCGGTTCTTGCGAGTTCGAGTACATCTGCAGGTGGCTCGTGGTGGCTACGGGAGAGAACGCGGAGAAAGTCGTGCCTGAGTTCGAAGGTTTGGAAGAATTCGGCGGGGAAGTTGTTCATGCTTGCGACTATAAGTCCGGAGAAAAGCACAGAGGAAAACGAGTTCTTGTTGTCGGATGCGGAAACTCGGGCATGGAAGTGTCTCTTGATCTCTGCAACCACCAAGCAAGTCCATCAATGGTTGTTCGTAGCTCGGTAAGTCTGCTTTCTGAAAATTGCTCGAAAGCTCCCAACTTTGAAAAGGGCCCAAAAAAACAGAGCATCTGATTTTTCTCTGTGTTTTGGTCTGATCATCGAACAGGTTCATGTGTTGCCGAGAGAAGTTCTGGGGAAATCGACGTTCGAGTTAGCCGTAACGATGATGAAGTGGATGCCGCTGCGGCTCGTGGACAAGATTCTTCTGTTTCTCGCGAGAATAATCCTCGGAAACACCGAGAAATACGGTCTGAAGAGGCCGGAAACAGGACCCATGGAGCTGAAGAACACTGCAGGGAAAACTCCGGTGCTCGACATCGGAGCATTGAAGAAGGTCAGGTCGGGAAAGATCAAGATCGTGCCCGCAATCAAGAAATTCGGTCCGGGAACGGTGGAGCTCGTCGACGGTCGGATTCTGGAGATGGATTCCGTTGTTCTTGCCACTGGATACAGAAGCAACGTGCCCAAATGGCTCAAGGTAAAACACCATTTCCATTGTTTTAACAATGTTTCATTTCATGTTGGTTTAGGAGTTAATGTTGTCGGGAACAAAAAAAAAAAGATTACATTTTTATGAAAACCCATTTCGTCTAGGGAAAAGGGTCGATATTTGTTGAGGAAATCGAATCCGCACATTAGATTTAATAAATATACAAAAGCGTAGGAGAAGGGTTGACTGATTGAAGCGGGATTGGGGGTGTGTTTGGTGAACAGGACAATGATTTCTTCTCGGAGGACGGGATACCCAAAAACCCGTTTCCAAACGGGTGGAAAGGGGAGGCGGGATTGTACGCGGTGGGGTTCACGAGAAGAGGACTATCGGGCGCGTCGCTCGACGCGATGAGCGTGGCTCACGACATCGCCAACAGTTGGATCGAAGAAACCAAGCAGCAGAAGAAAACTGCCGCTGCCCGTCACCGTCGCTGCATCTCTCACTTTTGATTTCTCTAATTTTTTTTTTTAAACGTTTTTATTTTTTATTTTTATTTTATTTTTCCACGTTAGGATGTGCAGAGGGAAAAAAAAAGAAAATAGGAAATAATTTTATATGGGGAAGAAAAAAAAAAGGAGCTAAGCTTAAGCCCTCTCCTTTGCAAAAGGAAATCCCCCAAAAAAACAATTTGTGAAAATTTAATGTTTTTTTGGGGTTTCTTTTTGTTACAAGGAATACGAGGCTTTGATTTATTTTTAATGTGATTTTGTTTGTATTTTGAGTTTTTTTTTTCTTCTGAAATTTGTAACAAGTTTTGGGTCGATCCAATATGATTAGATATTTTTACTATATTCATTAGTATGTATGAGATTGAGTTGGCTCGTCATCATGATAAGGACAACTAATACCATGATGGTTGATGTTCATCATCATCATCATGGGGAGGAGGAGGAGGATACCTTTTTTTAATTAGCTGTTAATTTGATGATTTAGGAATTATTAGCTTATATCATATGGGTTTGTAATGATTTGTTTAACACATGATTACAATGATTATATCCACAACCAACCCTGCTAAAGATTTATAATCAACGTCCGAATCCCTTGCATGAGAATATACTTGAATAAAAAACATACATAATCCCATCATATAATTCTGTATGCTTTGTATTCACACATTACAATACCATTCTCTTGCATGGATTTTAAAATTGCATAAGCATTTGTTTAATATGCAAAACTATCATAATACCAATCATTCAAGTACCGTAGTAAATTTATTCTGTCTACGTTTTTTTTAAAAGATTTCATATATGGAAGAAGAAGAAGAAAAACTTGGCCAAAAGATTATTTGTGAAATTCATAAAACTAAATGAAAAAGACAAGACATATTTATTAAGTTCACTTGGGGGGTCTGAGAATCATTCTGAAACAAAAACAGTCGGGGACAATCTGCAGGTTTTCTTCCTCACATTATGTTTCAATCACAACGCCACACAGAGAAACCAGAAGGAAGAACAAAACAGGAAATAAGAAGTGGAGAGAGAGAGAGAGAGAGAGAGAGAGAAAGAGAAGTAATGGTTTCTGTCTTCTTCTACATTAAAAGCAAGTGACCAACTGTGTAAATGTCTGGTGTTCCCATTCCATTACAGTTACTGATGTTTCTTCTTCACAAAAACCCTGCAACCAATTTGTCTTTGTACTCAGACATCATCCATTACTGATCCAATGCGCAGAACCAAAACACCCACATGGCTTTCCGCCGCCAATTTGGACTCGACCACTCAAGAGCCAACTAGGCATATAACCATTTTTTTTCATCCAATTAAGTCCTTTTATGGTCTCCTCCAGGAATCAATTTGCACAGACGGGTATTCCAAAAATTCAACCGTCTTCAAAAGTTGCAAGTATCTCTAGCTCCCTTGGACATGAACGCCAGACCAAGTTCTGCAGGGAGGGACAGAGTCTGCAACTGAAGGAGACATTTCCAACCTTTTTGACGGCCAAGAAGAAGAATTTACCATGGGGATGGATCCTGCAGAGAGAGAGAGAGAGAGCAGTATTCCCCCTGTGGCATTGTGGCTCAGCCATGTTCAGTTCAATTTTACGATCAAAATTTCCTCCTTTCCATTAAAATCATACTGAAATCTGCCTTTCCTCGACTTTACATGTTGAATACTCTAACAAAGAGGTCGGTAAAAACGAAACTTGGCAGCGCCATTGCTCCAGCAATACATGAACTGTATCATTCTTTATTACAAAACAAAATGTATAAACAAAAACATAATATCCGCAGAACAACAACATTCCACAATGATTCAAAGCATTCATCATCATCATCATCAACCCGTACATCGAAAAATTAGGAAATCACCAGACATCGGGACGGAGCTCTCCAGTTGCTGGGGGCATCCAACGACCAGAATTGTAGACGCTTTCGCCAACCTTCCATCCGGGCACATCCTTCATCACTTCAGCCTCGTATTCCAGATACTTTCTCCACTCGCTCACAAACCTATACACAACCGATATAGAGTGTGTCTAGAGTTGTGGGACGAGGCAGTTAATTCTGTAGGTTCTCTGGGGAAAAAAGTCACTACCTTTCATCTTCTTCTGCCTGAAGCATGGGCAGTATTGCTCTGCGGGCAGCATATTTCTCCTCCTTCAGCGCCCTGCACTACATCATCCTTATTATAACTTTTGTATTCGAATCTTTTATCATCACTGAGATTAAATTCTTCCGAAGACAAAGATAGGTAGCCTATGACAAAAAACGGATGAAACTGATTGACTTACTAGAAGAAATTTATGCAACACGTGACTAAGCATCCATAAGCAAGCACGGAGGATTCAACTCATGTTCCAGGCTAGCTAAGGGAAAGATTATACAAGTGACTACCAATCTTAGCCCTAACAATATCATTAGACAATTCAATGGCTTTGTTCAACTTAACAATGATGGCTCAATGGATCATTGACTCCTATAGATGGATAATGAAATCTAACCAAGTCTGTTAACTGGAGACAAAGGCTTGAAGTCTTGAGTATCCATCGCTTCGACTTTAGCCTCAAGGATAAAGAACCCTACCTAGATTCAGTGCAAGTAACCGAAATGGAATTGCGAGAGCTATTACCCAAAAAAACAAACAATCGCAAGCTTTATCAAACTTCCCCAAACCCATCACCATCTCTAATCACACCGTCAATAGCACAATAAAATCCCATCAAACCCATCTCACATCCAAGCAAAACAGAGAAACGAACTGCGAGCGAGCTAACCATCCGATTCTCACCTGCGGTGCTTGTTGCCCTGTCCAACCTGATACATTCCATACGCAAAAGCACCAGATACGGCGAGGAAAATGGCCATGGCACTGGGGCCTTTGCTCGGAATCCGGCGAGCATACCGGATCGGAGGGAACCCCCCCGGCGGCGGACCATCCTGAAGCAGCGGCATATCCTTCACGCTCGCCATTCCCGGCTTCTTCCTTATCACCGCCTCCGTCATCTTCTACCTCGAGCTCCCTTCGATCGATAGGGTTTTTAGAGTGACGCGGTGAACTCGCTTCTTTCAATCCCCGGATCGGAGATTTGATTGTCAATTGTTCTAACTTCTAGGGGTTCTGAGAAACAAATGCACTGAAGTTCTTTTTTTCCTCTTCAAATTTCAGAAATGAAAAAAAAAATTATAACGGGCTTCACAAAGGCCCAACTGTCAATGAACCGGGTTGAGTTCGGGCCAGATCCAAAACCTAACCTTCTGAGCAGCGTAGAGGTTTTGAAGTCCAAAACCTTAAACCTCTACGAATTTTCAAGTCGTCAGCTTAGCTTCTGTTCTTTGATCTTCTTGGGCGGCATGCATTACTGATAAGAAGAAGAAGAGTCGAAACCCTAATTCCTTTATGTTTATTCTACTCTCATCTGAAGAATCTGTTCATGAAATACTCCGGTTGCTTCATTCACAAGGCATCGTTGCTTTCTGGTTATGCCATCACCATCAGTATGCAGGTTTTACCACTATTGAAAACAATAGGATGTGACAATTTGGGTCTCTCAGAACTTTGGTTCATATTATTTTTTAGGGTTCATCATCCATTCTTGGGTGGAATCTTCAAGGGTAGCTAGGGTTTTTTGTTCTTGCCAACCCCTACCAAACCCTAATCCCTCTTTTGACACGGTACTATTTGCTGTCTTGCATATAATGGTTTCGTTGACACTTCTCTTCAGTAACACTAATTTCAAGGCACTGAAGATTGTGGTTACTTTCGGGTTTGCATCTTTCTTGGAACACAAAATTATGTGTTATGTATAGGTTTCTTCGTCTCCAAGTAAACTATTTCTTGATAAGTGAAAATCTACCCATTTGATCCACGTTTAAGCCATTCGTTTGTCGTCAAAAAAAAGTCTAGATATTTTTTTTTTGTCAATAATCAATTATATATTGAGGAATTTTGATATTGTGGTTTGGATATGCCGAACCAAAACGAGTTTAAATTCGATTGGTTATAATTTTACAAAAAAAAAAAAACAAGCGAATTTGGATTTAATATTAAAATAAACGAAAAAATAAAAAATATTTTCCCTAAAATTTCTAATTAAAAAAAAAATCTAATATTAAACGTGTTTAAATAAATATTATTTTTTAAAACTGAATGAATATATTTTTGATAAAACAAAATCAATTATAAAAATAGTCGAACTGAAACGTAATTAATACAACAATACATTTTTCTCGTCGGTGGATGCTAGTTGAAAAAATGGGGGCACGGCACGGGACTAGGGTTTTATAGAATTATTAGGAAGAAGGATTATAATGTGTTTTAATTAAATTATTTATTTATTTAATAATAGTAGGAAAAAAAAATGATAAAGAAGACAGGCTGTAAAAAGAAGCTTTGCTTTTTGTAGCTAATAAAACGGTCATAAAATCGCCGCTCATGAAGAAATATAATTTTGAGACAAAAAAAAAAGTCTTCCTAAGATTTGTCTTCACTCTCTTTGTCCGTACCACAAACCTCCCCCCCTCCTTTACATATATATAACCACCGATCATAATCATTCATAATTAATGATTTTATTTTTGAATTGTTTATATATATTTTTAGCAAAAAGGAAAGAACTTTACTTGAAGTTGAAGGTTTTGAGCTTGACTAGCATTGTATTTCTAGATTATTTCCTTAAGTTTTTTAAATATATAATTTTATGGTATGCGGTTTGACTATAATTATACTAATAGGCAATCCTAAATGACCGGATGGAAACGAAATTTATTATATTTAATTGACTGAAATAATAATGCAAAATCTTTTTTTTTCCTCAAAATGTTTCGAGCTATTTTCAATATATTTTTGTTTTGTTTTCCCTCATTGTCAGGTCGTGTTTACCAATTTATAATCATGCACTAATCTTAGCTTAACGAGTAAATCATGTTTTAGGCAAAAAAAGAACATCAGGATTGACGTCTCTGTCCGTTTCACACGTGGCATATTTTTTTAGTTAAACTATATACCAACCGATATAATGGATCGACATATAGTGTGAAAAACATTTGTCATTTTTCCATGTACAATCTTCGAATACATTCTCAAATATTGTAATAAAAAATAAAAATTAATCTATATTAATTAATATGGATTTTCCATTCGTGTATAGTTTTGAAATCCTACATTAAAGTTTAAAACTATATTGATTTGAATACTCAATTTTATTTCTGTTTATTCAATTTGACCGCGACGAGCGGACGAAGAATGGTTGTGAGGATGTCTCTATATACGTGGCATTTTCCTGCATGATTGGAGAATGATCTTTTCTTCCATGTGAATTTATAATAATCTAATATATATATGTGTATATATATGTGTGTGTGTTGCGTGGGCTAATATATAAATTATTTATAGGGAATTGCTCAGAATGTTCATGAAAACTTTAGGAAAAAAAGTCTTACGGTCAAAGCTAATGAACTAAATAGTCATCAGATCGGACGGCTGTAAGTAAAGGTGCATGTGTTAATACGATGAGATCAGAACATTGAATTAACGACTAATGCATGTTTTTAAAGAGATTCTGAAACCGCTTCTTCTTTACTGTCTCTTTTGTCGTTTGAAGTCCACTTCAAGCTTCTGCTCCTTCTTCTTCTTCTTCTTCTCTCTCTCTCTCTCTCCTGCGAGTTAACTCTCAGACAAGAACAAAACAAGGTTAGAAATTTCAGAAATCTCCTTAATTTCTGCTTCACTTCTTTGTTCGAATTTTTCTTCTTCTTTTTTTCGTTCACAAAATCAAGGGCTTGTTCTTGCTCACTCCTGCATTCTAGGGGTTTAAGAATAGTTAGTGGGGAATTGTTTTATCCTTCTCGTAACATCAATGCCATGTGTTTTCTGAAACGTTATGCCTCTGTGGGTCGATGAATTTCTTGAACGCATCTCAAGAACTCAGAAAAAAAAGCAAATAAATACGCGTAAATGTGATGAGAAAACAGTTCTTGTAAAACTCAATCTTTGTCTATTACAACGATGGATCCTACAACTGAGAAGAACAGCAGTTAGTGTGAACCAGACAAAAGCTTGGTTCTTGTTCTTCGATCTCCTTGTACTAAACAAGAATCGTTCTTCTCTGGTTTTGCTTTTTCAGTTCTTGAATTTCTTGGGCGATGAGAGGATCAGGGGGAAATGCCAGTGAAGCTGTAGAGGACGCTCAGCTTGAAGAAATCATAAGGTCAATAGAAGAGAAGAGCCTCTTCTGTCATGTGGAGAGACACAAGTCACTGAGAGCTCGATATGTCTATGGGGTCGTCTTCTTGGTAGTAAATCTCTGTGCTTGGTTTGTCCGTGACTACGCTCAGACATCCCTGGCCCTTATCCCATGTAAATGTCGTAAAATTCTCTCTGCCCTTTTCGTATAGACCCTTTCGTTACACGTATAATGCGTTTGCCCTTGTTCACAACTGTTCATCGCTGGAGGATATATACAGATATTTCCTGTTACGTAACTTTTCTGTCTTGAAATCTTTTGAAGCAGATGTGAAAGCTTGTGGGCCAGAAGGACGCCATTGTTTCCACACGCTCGGTGTTCTTCGTGTGAGCCTTGGATGTTTCGTATCCTTTTTCATTAGGGTTGATGTGTACAAAATGATGTCATAGAAACTATATGTTAAACAAAGATTCGGTCCAGCGATTCTACCGGCTTTAACGAAATCTCAGTTCTTTTTCCTGGTGATGTTCCTCTCGACATGGGACACCAGCAAACTGCAAGAAGCTCGGAACAGTTGGCACTCGGATTATTGGATCTTGAAGTGTTTTCTGCTTCTTGTGTCCATGGTTTCTCCTTTCTTCATCCCTCCACTCTACATTCAAATTTACGGTACCATGAATTTCTCTGCGTAAAACCCTTCCATTCGGTTGTCTGAAAAAGAAAAGCTTCATGTCTGAACAGTTTCTTTTTACATTCTCCTTGCAGGGGAAATCGCACGGGTTGGAGCAGGGTAAAAATGCTCTCTTTCGGATTCACCATTCTTACAAACTTAAAACGTTCTTTTCTTCTTACGAGGATTTCTGGTAACAGGATATTTCTTGCTCTTCAGCTCGTTAGCGTTATCGAGTTCATCACGTGGTGGAATCAATACTGGATGCCCGATGAACGCAGTAAGCAAAGGTATCGTTTCATTCCCGTTTACTCGATAACATAACATAGAAGTTCGAGTGTTAATCGTGTTTCAGTGTTTCGCAAAATCATGTTTCTGCAGCTGCTCTCTCGGGCTTTTCATGTCGACGGTTTTCTACGTGGGTTCGGTTTTCGGGATTGGATTGATGTACTATCTATACGCAGCTTCCGCAACTTGTATCCTCAACATATTCTTCATCTCCTGGACTGTTGTTCTTTTGATTGTTATGATGGCTTTGTCTTTGCATTCCAAGGTATGTTTTTTTCGATTCAAAACATTTCGATACGTTATTTTTTTATCAGACGGGTTTCCTTCTGAGACGAGAAACCTGAAAAGTTCGATGCTTTTCGTTACAGGTTAACAGAGGGCTTCTGTCTTCTGGGATCATGGCATTGTATGTTGTTTTTCTGTGCTGGTCTGCAATCCGAAGGTAAAGCCGAAATCCTGATTCTTGTCAGCATTGATGAATGATTCTTGAACTCATACTGGAACTCGCTCGTGTTTTCAGCGAACCTCCAGATGTGAAATGCAATGCTCATACCCAAAATGGTCACACCGATTGGACCACAGTACTTGTAATAACCTAACACTTTGTCGAATCTTCTGGTTTTTTATTTTCTTTCGTCATATCGGTTTTCGCTGTTCTTACCACATAGTATATCGGTCTCTTCCACATTACAGAGTTTCTTGATTGCAATAGGCACCATTGTTTATGCAACATTCTCAACCGGGATAGATTCAGAATCCTTCCAGTTCCAGGTGATTCTCGGTTCGACTTTCCTTGAATCCCCTCGAACTTTTTCTTTTCTTTTCCTGCTATAACCCTTTTACAGTTCCGGAAAGATGAAGCTAAAGAGGAAGATGACATACCATACAACTACGGATTCTTCCACCTCGTGTTCTCCCTCGGAGCAATGTACTTCGCTATGTTGTTTGTCAGCTGGAACCTCGAACACTCAGCTCGGAAGTAAGTATGAAAAATATCGTTTTATCTCCGAGTTCTTCTGAACAATATCAAACTTTATGATATGTATGCATGTATGTGTATATATACAGATGGAGCCTTGACGTGGGGTGGACGAGCACATGGGTGAAGATTGTGAACGAGTGGTTTGCCTCAGCGATTTACAGTAAGTGAAACATAAATCTGACAGAATCTTGATTCCAAAAGATTCTGCAGAAGAACTGCATGATGATCTGTTCATTTACTTCGGGTTTCGGTTACAATGCAGTTTGGAAGTTGATTGCTCCCATTGTGAGACAGCCTAAAGTTCATGAACAACCTCTGCAACATCATCACCATCAGACAGATGAACTGAACTTGCCCTGATCTCTGAACTCAAGAACTCCAGAGAACAAAGTCCATATAACAATGTTTCTATTCTTTATGAACCTTTCAGCAAATAGAGTTTTGTTATATATCATTGTGTCATTCTTCCTACATTATTGAATCTTTTGTAATGAAGACTGAAACCTATGTACAATAACGGAGGAGGACGAGACGAGGGCAGAAGAAGAGCCGTATGACTTGGAAATGTTGTACTTGTTGTTTCCGAAGCATATACGTGGAACAGATTCTTGGTTTGGCCTAGATCTTAATCCCGAGCAGTCCCTACGTCATCTTTGCCCGAACCTGCATATGAAATATGAATGCTTCTTCTGATCATCAAGCTAATTGAATCCATGAATCTCTGAGTAACTTGAAGCGATCTTGTGTATGTTTCAGATGTTATGATCTGTGTATGAACACTGACACATCTGCTGGTCTCTGTTTAAAAAGGCAGCTGTTCTTGTCTCATAGCTTAGAGCTTAGAACATGTTGCAGATGTTGGTCTTTCATAGCTTCTGACAACACAATTCTGTCAGAGGCATTGAAGAAAGATGGATCTGGAACTTTGTCTTCTTTTTTTTTTTCCGAATCTTTTTTCTTAATTATGACCGATAAATCTGCAGGTTTCTTCTGTTTATCTTGATCTTGATCTGGATCTGGATCTGGATCTCGTCTTGTACAGAAAGTTTGCATCTTTACTGTAAGCTTGGCACACCCCATTGCTCTTACTTCTCAGAACAGAAGTCCCTCTTTCTCATATGCATCTCATGATGGCTTCTGATACATATTTTACATAGTAATAATGTTTTACATTCAAAAAAATTATAGATTCCAAACATTAGAAAGAAATAACAAACCTAAATGTATCGAAAAGCCCGATAATTTCCCACCGGAACATCTGTTTCAGTAACACGAAGAGGTCAGAAGTTGGCGGGGCTATCATCGAGCTGCTTCTCATCCTCTATGTCCACCTCCAGAATTTCCTACACAACCGAAAGAGGAAAAGAACAAGAAATCATCCATTGATGGTCAAACCTAAAGTCTGTCACTTTGCAGTTGCAGGAACCGTATCCGAGATTCTCACCGGGATCCTCTGTTTCAAGTAGTTTCCGATTCTCGCAAGAACAGTGGAACGTGTGTGCCAAAACCTGCCTCTCAGACTTATCTTCACGAACGGTCCGTCCAGTTCGGCTAAATCCACTTCCCCCGTTATCCCTACCGACCCATCGAAAAGCTGAGCAAGCTGTCGGAGAAGAAACAGGTCCATGATCACACCAAACATCCAAGAATCCGCATTTGTTTGGAGAAAAATACGTTTCAGGGACCGTTTCTTTTCCGAGAATTCGCATTCGATCGACCAATTCTCCGGTTTACTTGAGTTAGAATCTAACAAAAGTTTACATTTTGATCCATCTAGCATTATGGTAACAGTATGTACAAGTGTAAAATCTGCATTCAGGCCATATTGAGTTCTTGAGAGCATTGTTGGGTTTGTTCCTATGAATCGAATCAGAAACCGGAAATAACCGGGAATGCGGATAAACCGAACCAAACATACCGGTCTAGCTCGGTTGGACCGATACCCGTATCACTGTCATTGATCATGAATTCGCAGACAACGATTTCGATAACCGGGGAACAGCTAAAAAACGCTCACCTCGACGCGGGCATCGGATAAGACCAGCCGGATATTATCCTCCGTCAAATCTAGAGGCGGAGGAGGAGCTCCGCCGCCACCGATGGTTGCCTCCGACGCCGTTCTTCGCCGTGTTCCTGGTTTTGCTCTTATCGTTATTACAGACGCCGGTTTTCTTACTGCGACATTGCTGAAACGTGGAGAAAATTCCGGAGGGTTAAGATACACCGGTGCGGTTTTATGCGGCAGAGCAATTCGGTGGTGGTGGTATGGAAGAGCCACCGGTTCCATGGACAAGCCACTGGTTCAGAGTCGGACTGCTTCGTTCGTCGTCGTCGTCCTCTCGGGCTTTCCCTTAGAGTTGATAAAACGAGGGCATGAAGAGAATGACGTGGCAATTTCTTGACCGTTCCTTGTCAAAGCGTAAAATCTAAACGAATATGATGACGTGGCAATTCATTGCTTATGGGCCCCATTATACACAATCTCATCCCACCCTAACCTTTTGTTGGCCCCACTTCTCCTGTATGTATGTATTTCAGTATTTGTAATGTATGATGATTCAATGAACATCATCTAATCTAATCCTATATCGATTTGCGGTATGAAGATTTATTTCTGTTCATATAAAGATCGATTAGGTAATAGATTTGTTCTTGATTAATAACACATTTATTAACATTAAAATTGTAATTTAATTGCTAAAAATTCAAAGCTGGAATTCCTTTCATACATACACATACATAAGGTTATTTTGATATTTTTTTTTACATGAACATAACATCTTTTCTGAGTTATGACTTGATCACAATTCAAAGCTGGAATTGTATTGGAAAATTAATGAAATAGCGATTTTAATCCGCAATATTAATTTCTTTTTCTACGTTACTTATTATACACTCCCTTGTTCCAAGGAAAGCACCGGCTATACTTGCCGGCCCTGCATGGACCGCCGGGAAACACGAACCAATTACACTTGGTGCAGAAACGCACGTCCCTCGTTGCTACATATATATCGAACCATTCGAAACGATTTCGCCATCCGAAACTACAGTAGAATCTCGTCGTCTTCCATAGATTAGGTCTGAACCTGAAGCTGAACTGCTGTTCGTAGCTCAGAACGTGAAATCCGAGATCGTCGTTTCTCGACTTACAGTGAACGGTCATCCTCACACCTTGACCGATCGAGTTGGTGATCGTTACGTGAGTATAAACACCACGACCCTCTTCGCTTAAGTTAACGAAGATAACAGATGTGAATAGAATTCTCCATAGATTCTTCATTTTTTTTTTTTTGCGTAAGTTATGAATGTGTATGCGTGCATGGTCACGCTGCTCAAAAGTTTATGTATTTATAGGGTTTTTGTACGTACGTATAGGGTGATAAATAGCAAAGCTATGCTTATATCATATGCATTGGATATATGAAGAATGTGGAATAATAATATATGGTTTTCATGACGTTATGTGACTAGGGTAAAACGGTAGAGCCCTATATATTCTTATCCTACGATGAATCCATGAAGAGTTTATTAAAACCATTTGTAACAAACATAAAATCTAATTCCAAACACGTGTCACACCACTGCATATACACTGTGGTCCCTATCGTACACGAAAACGCCGAAGTCCTGAAACTGAATGACTTCCCCGAGCAAAGCTGCATGAGATTCGGTTCGATCCCAAAACTGAAAACTTTAGAGCGTAAACGCAAAATCAGCCATGGACGCGAAGTTCAGCGTCTGCGTTCCGAAATCGCTATTCTTTGATTTACAATGCACAAAGCAGCGGTGCGATTCCGAGAGCTTCGTTAGGACCGGAAATCCAAATTGATCACTTATGGGTTTTTTTTATAAGTCTCAGGTTGTCTTGTTTGTTAGTCAGGTAATGAATATATTACCAATCTAATGATGTTTTAATAAAAAAACATAGAAATCCAACATACTAAAATTAATAAATTGTAACGATCTGAGGTGGTAAGGGAGCAGGGGGTCA
This sequence comes from Tarenaya hassleriana, assembly GCF_000463585.1. NCBI lineage: Eukaryota > Viridiplantae > Streptophyta > Magnoliopsida > Brassicales > Cleomaceae > Tarenaya > Tarenaya hassleriana. The sequence goes on from NW_010965696.1 coordinate 2,237,974, forward strand.
CCCCTGAGGTGGAGGGATCGAATCCTGACGCCGTTCTTCCTTACCATTTACCTGCTTCGCCTGTCAGCTCGTTACTGGGCTGATTTAACTCCCACGCGTGTGTTGCAGGCTCGTGCGTGTGGGCTTGGGTTTACTCGGTCAGCGCGCCCGAAGGGTAGCAACCGGAGTTCCCAATGAATCAAAAAAAAAATTGTAACGCACTTTTTGAATTGTTTTTAATTAAATAGATACAAATTAATATGTTTCTCAATAGCCTTCTTAGCTCAGTGGTAGAGCGCATGGCTTTTAACCATGTGGTCGTGGGTTCGATCCCCACAGACGGCGATTTTTGCATCTTTTCTTCTATTTTTTTTTTTTTGGAAAAATGTGTCTCCGAACACCAGTTTCATTTATAAAGAAAAACATAATACAACAAGACCATGAATTGGAAATTTACTCTCGTCTCGTCTTTTAGATTCCAGTTATGTGTACACGAGAATCCATTGAATCAGGTAGAAGAAATCATGTCGGAAGAATCAAGGCCGGCCAAATGAGAAACCAAATCTTTGAGACACGACAAGTGATTCAACAGCTTGTTATGCATCTCTTCCTCTTCACAGTCCGTCTGATCTGATCTCCAATGGCATAAACCCTCGTCTATAGCCTTCACTCCCTTCTGCAGCAGTTCAATACCTCTGCAGATTCGTCCCGGAAGTTTCCTCCTCTTCTTGGGTCTTCCCTCCTCTCCTGTCTCCATCCCCTCACCACCTCCTTCCACAAGCTTCTTCACCTTTCCCTTGATAGCCCTCCCTTCTTTCGCAAGTAACTCAATCTGCTCGGTTAAAGGCTCCGTTGCCAGAAGGGCATGCTCTTTCTCCAGGAACATCTTCAACTCCGACATGAACTGTTCTGTGCTTGACTCATTTCCAGAGGCTTTGTATCTTCGCCTGTCAGCTCGTTACTGGGCTGATTTAACTCCCACGCGTGTGTTGCAGGCTCGTGCGTGTGGGCTTGGGTTTACTCGGTCAGCGCGCCCGAAGGGTAGCAACCGGAGTTCCCAATGAATCAAAAAAAAAATTGTAACGCACTTTTTGAATTGTTTTTAATTAAATAGATACAAATTAATATGTTTCTCAATAGCCTTCTTAGCTCAGTGGTAGAGCGCATGGCTTTTAACCATGTGGTCGTGGGTTCGATCCCCACAGACGGCGATTTTTGCATCTTTTCTTCTATTTTTTTTTTTTTGGAAAAATGTGTCTCCGAACACCAGTTTCATTTATAAAGAAAAACATAATACAACAAGACCATGAATTGGAAATTTACTCTCGTCTCGTCTTTTAGATTCCAGTTATGTGTACACGAGAATCCATTGAATCAGGTAGAAGAAATCATGTCGGAAGAATCAAGGCCGGCCAAATGAGAAACCAAATCTTTGAGACACGACAAGTGATTCAACAGCTTGTTATGCATCTCTTCCTCTTCACAGTCCGTCTGATCTGATCTCCAATGGCATAAACCCTCGTCTATAGCCTTCACTCCCTTCTGCAGCAGTTCAATACCTCTGCAGATTCGTCCCGGAAGTTTCCTCCTCTTCTTGGGTCTTCCCTCCTCTCCTGTCTCCATCCCCTCACCACCTCCTTCCACAAGCTTCTTCACCTTTCCCTTGATAGCCCTCCCTTCTTTCGCAAGTAACTCAATCTGCTCGGTTAAAGGCTCCGTTGCCAGAAGGGCATGCTCTTTCTCCAGGAACATCTTCAACTCCGACATGAACTGTTCTGTGCTTGACTCATTTCCAGAGGCTTTGTATGCTAGAGCTGCGTCATTAGGAACAAATCTCCATAGCTGTTTGCAGCTTGTACGAGCGCAAAAGTGCCCGAACGCTGTTAGGGCAAGATGGACCAGAGCCCAGTGGCGTTCCCGTAGAAGCATGTGGTAGAGTTCCCAGACCGCGCAGCTCTTTGGGCAGTTGCCGCTTTCAGACATTCCTGTGTGGCTAAGTCCTGCCATGAACAGAGCAAGACCCGGCTTGCATTTGTACAGAGGGTCGGGTTCTGAAGAGATGAAAAGCTTCTGAAGCTCTAGCACGATGCTGTCCATGTGGAGGGAAGTGTATAGCTCTTCCACTTTCGGTATGATTGTTATTGTTTCACCGAGAATGTCTGCCTGATGGTTCCTCGTCGCTTGGTCTTTGGTGTTTCTGTACTTAGAGATCAGATTCGCTACAAACTTAAGTGTCTTGGTGTCAATCTCTATCTCAATCATTGGTCTGCAAAGAAAGGAATTCCAATTACAACCTGAAGTACTGAAATTATGAGAGAGTGTGAAACTCAGTACCAAATGTGTACTATCTGATTCTGTTAACCCGTTGAAACTGGATCTTTCAAGAAATTGTCTATGATGGAAACAGAGGTGAGAATGGAGAATTCCAGCTGGTTTAGAGTGCAAGTCTAAGTTACTTACAGTGATTGAAGGCAGGCAGATAATGCGAAAACTGGACCCCCGGAAACACTGTATGCGGAGGAACTTGGTGGCTTTCCGTTAAAGTTCTCTATAAAGTTTAAGTAATCTGCAATTATCCATTGCTTGGCATTTTTTCTCGTGCTGTCTGATAGGAACTTCTGTGGAAACCCTTCCAACAGCAAGGCTAGATATACATCCAGGGCAAATTGAGATCTGCTCTCGCTGAAAACGTAATTGTAAACCTGATCAGCCAAAGATTTCGGGCCATGTTTAAGAAGAAAGCAGATGAATCTCGTCGTTTTTCTGAGAGCAGAATCCGGAAGAAGTAGCGCTTGTGATGATGATAAAGTCATCATGAACGCACAAAGTTTGTCAACCATGTCATTCACTAAGCCCCCTGTGGCATAACGCGCCCAGAAGCACCAGAGTTCCATAACAATCTGCCAACACAGGAAATGGGGATGCAAGAAATTCTGGAGCAGGAACATTTCAAACTCTTCCCAGGCAGTACTTGAAGACAGGACAACGCTGAGGGTTTTGAGAGACAAAACTAGAGCTGAAAACATTGGTTCCCAGACTATAGACTTTCCAGGACCATCTGCTATTGGGATCTGGGAAGAAAGAACCGAAGAATAAACCTCTTTATCCATTAATATGTCCAGAAACCACTGAAGCTTTGTGGTGATTGCCCATTTTGCATCGTCTTTGAGAACAGAAGAATGCCTCAGGACACTCTGAAACAATACAACTCGGGCAAGCAGCAAAATTCTAGTGCTTGTCGCAGATTCAACATGGAAAGAAAAGATATCAACTAATGATGCTGTCTTCAAATCATGGCTTTGACTCTTACCAGTTTGGTTTTTAAAACCTTCTGCATCCATGAATAACCAATCCAGAAGGGCATCCTTGTGCTCACGTTTCAGTTCATCTGAGTTCAGCAGAGCATTTAAAAGATCTATAGATGTTTTCTCTAGAAGATCAGTCATTACTTCACTCGCAGGTTTTCCATGGCTTTCTTGGCTAAGTGAAAATTTAAGAGCGAATATCATTAAAATGCAGAGTGCTATCTCCTTGAACACCACATAGGCCTGGCTCGGAAACAGTGCCACAACTTTAACAGCATTGATCAAATAGAATTTCACAGGAAGAAATACCCTCCTTGCTTCTGTTGCAGAAATGACTTCCTTGACTGAGCGAGACCAACCCTCAGCTGCAAATGTCAGAGACTCCTTGACCAGTGATATTAGCATTAAGATAATGTCTGCTACTTCAACCTTAGATACTATTGTGTGTTTGTCAATCTGAAGCAATGTGATCACACCCTTCCATGATGAGTTAAGGATGGACACAAGATTACCACCATCTTTTGCAGCAAGGATACCCAATTCACTCAGGGCTTTTACTGCCAATTCTGTCATGCTTAAGAAATTACTCACAGTTCTATCATTTGTGTCCTTGTCTTTGGCTTGGGAATAACACTCTTTGCACAGACGTACTACACAGTCAATCACCATTTGTGCAGCCTTAAGTATCTCCTCGGAAAATGTATCGACTTTCTGTACCAAACGAATAATCCACCTCTCAGCGAATCATGAAACGGTGAGAAAAATAGAAAACAAAAATATCAACCTATAGTAGATAATCTATAGTGTCACGAAGACAAATATCAGCAACGCCCCGAAACGATAACTTGTGGCAAAATAAAATGAAAGAAGCTATTTAGATACCTTGGCATTCAATATCACCTCCTTTGTGATATTCAGCTGGTCTGAGACAAACTTGTGAACTGTAACACCCAAGGCCTTGTCATTCATAGAAGAGTATTTACTGATAGCAGTAAAACTCGAGGCTGAAAAGCAAAAATAATCCAGAAGAAGCTGCATAATTTTGATCGAAAGAGTTAGTGGTGTAGAAAAGAACGACCCTATGATGAACAATTAGTTCCAATGGACTTAAAAATCTTACAGAAACTTTTAACCTCACCAACCTGAAAAAAAATGTTGGAATGCCCCTCTTCTTGAGATTCCTCCATCGACATCAGGGACATTTTTAAATGTTTTGCACACCACTGGCTCACCTGCAAGAATTCAACTCACAAAAGCAATTGAATAAAAATTCGCAGTGAATTGTTCAGCATTGTTGCCCCATCCCTGTCTCATCCAGAGTATTATTGTCCGCCAAAGTCCAGAGATCCTTGCTGACTCAGAAATTACTGAAGTAATTCAGCGGCCCTTGGTCATAGAAGCCAGAGTACAACAAGCTAGAATAAGTCGAGCACAACTCTGTAGCAAGACGTTCACTGTCCTCATGAAACATGACAAGCAGCTACTTTAGGTGGAACAGCTCCAGAGGAAGAACACAAAAATCATTGCTCAGATTCGTGCCCGTCAACACGCTCTTTGGGAGGAGTTACAGAGTAATTCAGCAGGGAAATATTAGGACGTGTATGGTTGTACCTTAACACCAAGACCGAGAAACTGATGTAAGCAGTCAGGTAGATCCAAAGCTAGGTATTTGGAGGCCACACACAATATAGCCTTGTTCAACAAACACTGGGAAACATCCAGACATGTGAAATCTTCCCAGAACGTCTAGATTGCAGTTAAGGATTGCCAGAAACAGACTATCTATATCGAGTATGATCACTAGAACCCTATCGAGATGCAGCTGTTCCGTGGATCTTCAATGAAAATGCAGTATTTCTGAATGGCATACATAATCAATTCAGGCAACTACAGATACTTTCATCTTAACTGTTCACTAAACGACCCTAAATTTACATAAAAGACTGGATATATGCCGTCACAATTACAATGGCTTGAACAAGCAGCATAACCAGAGAGAAAAACTAGGAAACAAAGAGAATGTATCGGATACTGCTAGGCTCTCCATGAGAGATGGCACATCAGATTTGTCCTCGATGTCTAACTGGGCAAGTTGTGTGAGCAGTTGAACTCGGTTCTCAATAAGCTGTGTACAGACATGGAAGAAATTAAAGCTTGTTAGACCCATGAACTAACAATGTTGCAACTCCCACGAGCACATTCGAAAACCAAGCTTTCTAAAGAAAATTCAGCAATTCACCGAAGAACCCAATCCAAAACGCTACAACTCCTAATGGGTTGGAATTTATTGGCTAAGCAAATGATGGCGATTAAACTGCAAAGTTCCGCCAGAAATTTAGCCCTAGAGGTAATATGGAAGAAGAAACTGAGCATAACTGACGAATCGGGAGAGAACAGATACGCAGTACAAGATATAACAACGCGATCAAAACAAAGAAATCGCAGATTCCATACCTAGACAAACTGGGAAATTTTTGCTTAATTAGACAGAAAAAATGGAACACGGGATGATGAGAATGCGGTTTCAGAACAAGAAATCGCGAGGGAAGGAGGCAACAATGGAAGCTAGAAAATGAAACGAACTTACATCAGAGGATTTAATCTCTTCCAGAATCCTCCTCGCCTTGCTCTCCATCCTCTCTCTCTCTCTCTCTCTCTCTCTCTCTCTCTCTCTTCCTTGTTCTTATTTTTCGCCTCTATCTATGTTTTCCCGCCTTCACGTTGCAGCTATTGCAGTAAATTCCTCGTTATAAATGAACATACAAAAATTCAAACAAAAAAAAACTGAAATGAGGTAGTTCATGGAAGTTTATGAATTTAATTGGGCCGTTTTACAGCCCGAATCAGTATTGGGCTTTACGCTCTTTTTTCTCCTAGTTGGGCCCATCCAGATGTTTTGTTTTCATGTTGTCGGCTCAATATGGACGTACGTTACGTGTATTAATTTTTAATTTTTTTTTTACCAAAACCGGCCCGGTTTCAATTATTATTCAATTGAACCGGTTTATCTTAGGTGGCTCATAACGTGGATGATTATTAGGATTCCAAACACTGAGTCATCGATTTTCATTGGATTATGTTACAAATTAAATCCTATTAATAGATATTGGTTTTATTTAGGATATTTTAAAAAATATGAGTATTTATATAAGATTTTTGAAAAGTTTAGATATTTATATATAATTTTTACGGTTTATATATTTATATCATAGTTGGCTTAACTAGAACTCTTGCTTTCTTTTAAGGCTAAGAATCTTAATGAGATTATAAATTACTAATGATATTAAATTATGTTATTGACATTTTACAAATGTTATTCGTATAATGTAGTAGATTGAATTAATATGGTGGGTCGAATCGAAATTGCATGATTGGGGATGGAAAAAGTTGGCAATAAAGAGGCCGTGAAGACACGACACAAGTGTTGTACATGCAAATCGTAATGTTCGTTAATCCCTATACATTTACGACGCCATTCAATTCTCGATATCATTTAATGTAACACTGTAAAAAGTTGCCTGAAATTTACAAATCGAATTTTATATATATATATATATATATATATATATATATATATATATTAATATATGTATATGCGTGGAAAAATGGAGAAATAGCCCCAGTTGTACTATCACATGTTTGGTTGGGAATACTTTTCGGACAAAAGAACGTTTTCCATGATCCAAGTTTTCATAGTTGAACAGGTAAAACAAGACAAAAATTGTTTGATCGAGTTCGAATATCAAATTTGGAAAAATGGTGTATATTTTTTTTTTGGTATAAAAAATGGCGTATATTTCAAATCAAATGGGCGATTTCCCCTCAGTCAGAAATTAGTATGAATCTTAGTCTAAGACATTCAATTACAAAAAAAATGAACGCTTTGCATGGACCCTCGATCACTAATTAACTAACAGAACAGACATTAGTTAAACTAGTTTCTCTCCGTATAATATAAGCTTGTCTCCACATGCACAATGTGTATATTCGAAGAGAGTGTGTTACCCTAATACATTTTTCGTGCTGAAATTATCCAAACTATTATTATTTTTATTGCAAGTTTTTTGGGCTTGATTAATTTTATTTCTATAAATCTGAATTTTGGAAATCACCTAATCGGACATGATGGCGGAATTTATGACATTTTCAACCGTCACCAACTTCGCATTTCCTATATAAACCCTAAAATGCAACCCCATGCATATAAACTCGCAAAGCGCAACGAGAGGGAGAGAGAGAGAGATATGGCAAGAGCAGTGTTCCCGATCATCATGCTCATCCTCGTATCCCTCGTCGGGTCACGTGCTCGCCACGTGCCAGGAGGCGAACCCACCGGGGGCGAGGCACGTGACGGCCAGACCTCGGAGCTCATGCATGCGCATGCGAATGCGCCTGATGATCATGCAGAGTCACCGGCCGGTACTCTCAAAGACAACAAGAACCTCCTCTACGGCGGAGGAATAGGTGGCTTCGCCGGAATCGGCGGATTCTCCGGCCTTGGCGGCGGCGGCCTTCCCCTGTACGGCGGACTCGGTGGAGCCGCCGGAATCGGTGGGTTCAAGAATCTCGGTGGCCTAGGCGGTCTCGTCGGTGGAATCGGAGGTGCTAACGGTGTCGCCGGAGGAGTCGGTGGCGGCGCCGGTGCCGGCGGCGGAGTCCTCCCACATCCTTGAAGATTATTAATTAGATGTTCATGGGTTTTGTGTTTTTCAATGAATAATTTGATTGTGAGGCTTTAGGAGTGTAATGGCGTGTGGTCGCTTTGTTATGTTATGTTTATGTACCTTTTGGTTAGGTTTTTGTCGTCAAAGTGTGTTTCTTGGTTACGTTCTGGACCATCAAGAAATTATTCAGTGTTTCATATAAGAACGAATCCAACGGTCGAAATTCAATTCGCGAACGGAAGCGATCTATATAAAAGGAAGAGTAATAGTGCTTCCTACACGTTTTTAAGCAACAAAACTGGCTGAAGTTCTCATCTCTAATAAAAAAACGGCAAGAAGTTCTCGTCCTTAGACAGCCTTTGTTTCTGCTTTTCACCAAGGCGTGCTCTCTAGTCTCTAGTCTCTATCGTCAACGCCAAGCGTGAGATTTGCTTGACACAGACTAAAGGAAGAGAATCGAAGCGAAATCGGAAACCCTGGAGGAAAATAAATGGAGTACAGGAACTTGGGGAGATCTGGATTGAAGGTGAGCACGCTCTCGTTCGGCGCTTGGGTAACCTTCGGGAACCAGCTCGATGTGAAGGATGCAAAGTCAATTCTCCAGTGTTGTCGCGACCATGGCGTCAATTTCTTCGACAACGCCGAGGTTTACGCTAATGGCCGAGCCGAAGAGATCATGGGCCAGGCGATTCGCGAGCTGGGTTGGCGCCGATCCGATATCGTCGTCTCCACTAAGATCTTCTGGGGTGGGCCTGGTCCTAACGACAAGGGTTTGTCGCGGAAACACATCGTCGAAGGAACCAAGGCTTCCCTCAAACGGCTTGATATGGATCATGTCGACGTGCTCTACTGCCACAGGTAAAAGATTTGAACTTTGATTTTTTCTTTCTTTGATCTTCAAGTTATGGGCCTTTGATTGATTTGACCTGAAATCTGTTGATTCTAATGATTAGTGAAATGGGTTTGTCTGGAATTTCTCTTACATTTTTCTCTGCGTATTTACTTCCTGTCTTTTGCGTTGATCTTGAGATCTCAGGTATTTTTGTTTCTTTATCTGCCCTGTTCTAGCTCGTGTAATTTTGTTATATGTGCGTATTCGATGCTTATACACATAAATAAAGAAAGATTTTGGAGCTCGAAAGTCTCGATTGACAAACAATGTTGGATCCCCTTAATCTTCCGTTTCCACAGTAACAAGAACTTGTATTCTATAAGTTTGAACCCCTGCAAAGATATTGTTGCAATTTGGTTATCAACATTGGATTCCATACCTTACACCTATCTTAAGATTTTAACATTTTAATGTAACATTGATCCAGCAGATTAGTTTCGTGAAGAAAGGAATTTGTCGAAGAAATTTTCCTTGGAACGGGATTTCTTGTCGGGTTTTGGCCATATTAAAGTCTCGCATCAGTGAGGTGGTAGTTTTGTTGTTTGTGGATCTGTTAGTTTGTACTTTTGTTTTTCAGTTGCTTCTGATTATCCAGATCTACAATTTACTATATTTGTGCCACTATCAAAGTGACTCATAAAGATTGTAAACATGGGAAACAGAGCATGTTTCATTGGAATGGCATCTGCGAATTTCTTTGTCTGTTTCTAACATGGGAGTCATCTCAGTGTTGAGTGTGTCTGATATGTTAAGGCCACTAAATAGATTGGACTTCCATCCATATTGGAAATCTACATGAAAGTTTCTTCCTTTTGCGGGTTGTGATTTCGCGTGGCAGGCCAGATACTTCAACTCCTATAGAGGAGACGGTGAGGGCGATGAACTATGTGATTGACAAGGGGTGGGCATTCTACTGGGGCACAAGCGAGTGGTCTGCCCAACAGATAACAGAGGCATGGGCAGTTGCCGAGAGGTTGGACTTGGTCGGTCCAATTGTCGAGCAGCCGGAGTACAACATGTTTGCCCGGCACAAAGTCCGTATCTAACGCCTTTCCCT
>NW_010965696.1:2248292-2268343 GCF_000463585.1 Tarenaya hassleriana
TTTCCCTACTTTGTTTCCCTTACAATTATTCGTTTATGTTAGTCGGGTTGGTAATCCTACAGAAGAGACTACTCGGTTTGATAAATAGTTAAGCTTTTAAGTTTTGTCCCCGAGCCTTGTGTCTGATCTTATGCAATGCAGGTTGAAACAGAGTTCCTCCCTCTGTACACCAACTATGGCCTAGGTCTCACTACGTGGAGCCCGCTTGCATCTGGTGTGCTCACCGGAAAATACAGCAATGGAGTTATTCCTCCCGATAGCCGTTTCGCATTGGAGAATTACAAGGTGAGGCTTCCTTTCTGCATCTAAATTTTCGGTGTCAAACCTTTCTTTAGTAGATAGTTTCTCGATATAATCTTTTTTCTTTGCAGAATCTTGCTAACAGATCACTGGTAGATGATGCTCTGACGAAAGTTAACGATCTCAAACTGATTGCGGATGAACTGGGAGTGTCGTTAGCTCAGCTCGCGATCGCTTGGTGTGCATCAAATCCGAACGTGTCATCTGTCATAACGGGTGCCACGAAAGAGTCGCAGGTTAGTTCTTCAAACCCGGTTTTCCCCGTAATCTCTATCACTACCCTTATAATCCCAGGGATCTCTGCAAAATTCATGTCAAAACCCGGGGAAATTTTCTTGCCAACGGAACATACTTCAAATCCGGAATCCGAGATCTAAGATCTGAAAAAGACTGGATCTTTTCTTTTTTCGCAATGCAGATCCAAGAAAACATGAAGGCCATTGATGTTATCCGGTTGATGACACCTTCGGTTCTGGACAAGATCGAGCAAGTGATACAGAGCAAGCCGAAACGTCCGGAGTCGTATCGGTAACTAAACGAAGAAGCTTCTTCTCCTCCTCCTCCTCGTCGGATCTCACAGTTCGTTGTGTTGTTGTTTGTTGTGTACTTTGTGTTTCGAAACATGATGTCCGCAACTACTATCCACGTTTAACTTTTATTTATATGTATAGATATGTGAACAAGTGGTATCAAAACATATATATGCATAATATACGATGAAAATTACAGAATATTTATTCTGCCTTTTATATATAATCATGTTATAGATGTGTGTTTGAAAATTATAGAATAGTTCGTGTAAATAGGATAGAAATTGTAACGTACTAATTTTGGATTATTTCAAAAATCGATTTTTATCTTTCGGTGTAATCGTATAATAGAGTGAGGTTGAACAATTACTATTTATCATTTTTTGGAATTTCATGTACCACCTGTCTTGGTAGTTTATTCCGATTTTTAATATATATATATATTTTAAAATATGTTACATCATTGAAAATCATAAATATATATATATATATATACACACACACACGAGATAGTATTACTATTATTTAACTAAAGATATTCACTTTTTTTTTTTGTAAAATTCAATTTTATTATTTTTCTTAGAACTATGAATTATGATTAAATTTTATTTAGAGAGAGTGTTTATTTTTAGATAATTTTCAAGATAAAACAAAAAGACATTTGAGAGGGAGAGATTTTCGATTTTTTTAGTTTTTATGGAGTTTGTCCCCCGCGTTATTTTGAGCTCTCTCTCTCTACCGTACGAACTACGAACCAAAAACCCCAACTTTCGAAAGCTCCGATCTTTTTTTTCCCTTTTCGGAGAATTCTTTCCCAGTTTCCCACCGGACAAATTCCAGATTTTGAATCTTTGTTTCCGTCATTGTTAATCTCATCGGCAAACCCGATTTCCTCCCTTTTGACCTTTTTTTCCGGGTAATAATCACATCTTCTATCATCTCGTTTAGATTTTGAATTTGTCAATTCCGTGAAAGCACATTTGATCTCATCGGTGGTTTTGATGCTTCGCGTTCGCAAAACACCCTCATGTTCCGTTTGTATAATTGATCCGGTCATTTGCTGTAAAAAAAAATTTCTGAAATTTCGATGAAATTCTTGGTTTTTCAACGAACCCTTTGAAAGTGGGATGATTATCTTCCTGTTGCTGTTGTTATTCAGGGGAATTTCGTGTGTTGAAATTTGAAATCTCCAGCTCTTTCAAATGAGTTCTGATCTTGTTCTGTGTATATTCAGGAGGTGTTAATGGTGTTTGTTTGAGATTTGATGATGGGCACAAGGGTTCGTGTTTGATCTCCATAACCTGTTCGATGTATTTCCTCAAAGACCGGACTCAAGGATACTTGTAATCTGGGGTGGAGAATGAAATCAAGGCGTTTTCTACATTTTCATCCTGAAATTGAGGTTAGCGTGCGGATTAAGAAAATGGTATGGGCCCTCCGGGTTTAGATGCATAACAGTGGAACGTGTTTCTGAGGAATATCGAAGCAAGCCATTGTATATTAGCCTCTATGGCCTTTGAGAATGAAGGGTTTTGCTCCGGTGGGGAAGAATAGGACTTAGTTTTTTTTTTCCGTTTTTGGGCCCCAAGACCATGACAATGGAGGTCCCTGGCAGCTCGGACCAGCAGGTAGGTAGGGATAGTTTCAGCAGGGACATTCATGTTAACAGCAGAAACGTAGGTAATATCTGCATCCAGACAGGGGAGGAGTTTTCAGACGACTTCCTGAGGGATCGTGCTCGAAGAGCACATGTTGCCAACAACAATGTTGAGAACGACCATAATCGTCAACTCGTTTACGAGGATCTCAATAGAATTCTCGGGCTTCAGAGAGTTGATTCTGATGTTTCAGACGTTCTTCATCTGAGAGGATATACAGCTGAAGCAGATTCTCAGCTTAACCGAGACAGTAGTGTAGCAAGATACATGGAAAATGGTGTCAGTGATGTGCAACGGACGGGCAAGTTTACTGTCCGAAATTACTATAATGGTGCTGCTCATAGACCCAATGCCGTGCCCTTTGATGTTGCAGACTCACCTCAGATGTATCAGAAAGCATCATCAGATGTTTCTTTGCCAGGAAAACTGAAGTTTCTCTGCAGTTTTGGGGGAAGGATCTTAACACGGCCGGGTGATGTGAAGTTTAGATACATTGGAGGAGAGACTCGGATTATCTCGATAAGGAAAAATGTTAGTCTCAACGAATTGATGCAAAAGACTTATGCTGTGTGCAATTATCCCCACACAATCAAGTACCAATTACCTGGAGAAGATCTCGATTCATTAATTTCTGTTTGCTCGGATGAGGATCTTCTTCACATGATTGAAGAGTATCAAGAGGCTGACAAAAGAGCTGGTTCCCAGAAGATAAGGATATTTCTCGTGTCTTCAGCTGAACCCGATAGTCCAAACTCTTTCAATGGAAGGAGCACAAACACAAACACAAACTTGCAACAAATAGGTTTTGATAATTATCAATGTGTTTCTGCTCTTAATGGAGTTGTGGATGTGAGCTCTCGAGAGAGTTCCAGAGGCCAAAGCATGTCAAGTCAGACTACACAATTTGGGAATGCTTCTGACTATAGCCCTACATTTCATCGAGACTCGCCTACTTCTGATCATACATTGGAAACCAGAGACTGCAGTCCAACCACGTCAAGTTTCTTGACGGCTTTTGCGAACCCTGGTGCTGTTCACTTTATGTCTGCAATGAAGGTACCGAGGAATTCTTCGGGTCAGCAATCTCCTCCGTCATCTCCATTTCCGGTTCATCAGAGAGCTAATACCGACATCCCATACTTTGTTGATACAAACGGGTTCTTTGATAATAACCTATCTTACATGGTTGCTCCGAACTTTCTGCCACAACATCAGTTCTTGTTGGGGACTAAACAGATGCAGAAGCACTCAGAAATAAATTTTCATTATCGGAGCCCGAGTGGTGACCCTCATCCCCAAGCTGGTGAAGCTTATATGGGGTCTGAGAAACTGATGCTAAAGAAAAATGCTCTTTCTGATCCACAATTGCATGATGAGAGCCTTAGGTTAGAACCGATTACCCGAAAACGTTGGAAAATTGTGAGAGAGCAATTACCTTCCTTGGCCATGTCAAATTCTGCAGTGAAATGGCAAGAGGGTGGTCCGTCTTTCAAGAATTCAGACCACAGAAGCAAGGACAAGGTTGGGATTTCCACAAAAGCCCCGAAATGGATTGATCATGATGATCCTGGTTCTTTTGATCAGGTGTTAAAGCAGCATGAAAGTAGTAGTAATTGTAACCCCAAGAGTTCAAACTTCCGACCAGTTGCCCGTGTTACTTCATGCAATTCACAAGACTCAGGAAGCTCGGTGTTCACTTTATCAGTGAATGCAAATGAAATTTCCGTCGATGCTTTGAGGGAGAAACTGATTGATGTTCAGCTAGATACTGCATCGGATATTTACATCAGAAGCCAAAATTCGGCTGGAGATCTACTATGTGATACGATTAAACCAAGTGGTCAAGCTGATTACCTTGCATCTACCAAGAATTTGCCAGATGAGTCCGAAAGACAGCAACCTACGGTTCCAAGATGTGTAAGCATAATTGACCTTCTACCAATACAAATATAAGAATTTCTTGAATATGCTAAAAAATGTTTCCGATTTATGGGTTTTATCTGTAAACTTTTCTGGTATAACTCTTGATGCAAGGTGTTCTTGAAAAATTTTCTTCTGCAACTGTTTCTTTTCCGTAAGGATAGAAGAATTTTGGGACAAAATTTTTGGTCAGTTAATATTTTAAAGGGCTACTCATTTCTCTCGAAGTAAAACACTTGAATTCATCAGTTTACTGTCATAAAATAGATGACCAGTAAACTTTTGTGTTAAGTTAGCAAATCTCTTGTCTTAAAGTACGCCTTTTTTTAACCCTGGTGCAGGATTTGGAGATAAGCGATGATTTGAGTACTCGGGCTTCTCTTCCGAGGGAAAAAGTTTTTCACTATTGTGAAATGCCGCTTGGAAAGGTGGGATCTAGAGATGCCGTGTTCTTGCACACGCAGAATTCAGATGATTTTCGTACAAGCAAGTTGCTTGGTCCACCACTCAACAAAAAAGAATCAGATACCCTGTTAGAAGAAGCTACCATTCTCCCTCATGTACAGAGCGAGTCAGGTGATAATAATTTCTATTCAAGGGAAGAAGAAGAAAACGGTGCTGGTCATGAATCTGAAATGGAGGTATTGTTCTTTTCCTTAGATTAGAGCTGCGGCATTTCTAGGTGTTTGTCTCCATGGATTTTGACTCAGTCCTCTCTTTTTTTTGCAGGAAAAGGATGCTAACGAATCAATCGGTGAGGCCACGATGGTTGAAATTGAAGCTGGGATTTATGGCTTACAGGTAGAAATTTTTTAGCATTTCATTTTGTTTAGGGCTTGCAAGCATGAAGACACATGAAATCTTCACTATGGAGGAAAATCAGGTTCTTTAACCTCAAGTTCCATTGGCTGTTTGCCTTGTGTGTGCAGATTATAAAGAATTCTGACCTTGAGGACTTACATGAGCTCGGATCAGGGACATTTGGAACTGTTTACTACGGGAAGTGGAGAGGAACTGATGTTGCTATCAAGAGGATAAAGAACAGTTGTTTCTCCGGTAGATCATCTGAGCAAGAACGGCAGGTAAGCTTACTCAAATCGTTTTCATATGAGTTAAAAATTTGTATCTTTTTTTTGTTTGCTTCTCCGAAAGCCTTAGTGTTTGCAAAAGTTTCACAAATGCAGACGAAAGATTTCTGGAGAGAAGCTAGGATCTTAGCGAATCTTCACCATCCAAACGTGGTGGCATTTTATGGAGTTGTA
Organism: Tarenaya hassleriana; assembly: GCF_000463585.1. NCBI lineage: Eukaryota > Viridiplantae > Streptophyta > Magnoliopsida > Brassicales > Cleomaceae > Tarenaya > Tarenaya hassleriana. The sequence continues at coordinate 2,253,963 of NW_010965696.1, forward strand.
CCGGATGGACCCGGTGGAACTATGGCAACTGTAACAGAGTATATGGTGAACGGATCTCTGAGACATGCCTTGCAGAGGAAAGACAGGTGTATATATATATATTTCTTGTCTCTTGGTTCTGACCTGAAATAGGCCAGTTTCTGACATGTTCACACAACTATTCCAGTAGATCGCTGGATAAGAGGAAAAAGCTCATGATAGCTCTGGATGCTGCATTTGGCATGGAGTACCTGCATATGAAGAACATTGTTCATTTTGATCTGAAATGTGATAATCTTCTTGTTAACTTGAGGGATACACAGCGACCAATTTGCAAGGTAAAGAATCCATCTTTTTTCCTCATCCTCCATCAGATTCTTCTGCATTGTGGTACCCAAATTTGCTTCATAAAATTCTCCTGCAGGTTGGTGATTTCGGGTTATCAAGAATCAAACGCAACACTCTCGTTTCTGGTGGAGTAAGAGGAACCCTTCCTTGGATGGCACCTGAGCTGCTGAACGGAAGCAGCAACCGCGTCTCTGAGAAGGTATTATCCAATCCAAGATCAAAGCAAACGACTCGAAACATGATCTCAGCCCGAGTTCAGACACTCTCTGAACAACTGTTTCTGAAAACGAAACCCTCTCCCATCGCAGGTAGATGTATTCTCATTCGGTATTGCAATGTGGGAGATCTTGACAGGCGAAGAACCTTACGCAAACATGCACTGCGGCACCATCATCGGTAAACCCTATTCCCCATATTTGTTTCAGAAACAACCCAATTCATCAAGATCCAATCTTTCTGACAAAACAATGAAACCCACTTGCCATTGGTCTTGTCTTTTTGATGTTGATTACTTACACAAGGTGGGATTCTGAACAATACACTAAGACCTCCGGTGCCGGAGAAATGCGATGAAGAGTGGAGAAAACTGATGGAGCAATGCTGGTCGTTCGATCCATCGGAGAGGCCGCCGTTTACAGAGATCGTTGACCGGCTCCGGTCAATGTCCGTTGCCTTGCAGCCCAAGCGACGAATACCGGCCGTCCGATGAACTGAACGAGGGAAACTAATTTAAAATGTACGGAGTTTTGTAATATAGTATTCAGATTGGGGTAATTTTGTACTTGAAAAGTTGAGGGTTTGTTGTAAAATACAAATTTTAAATGAGAAATGTGTTTCTCAACCAAAGTAAAATATATAAATATCTGTTTCTCTTTTATACCAAGGTTTTCTCATTTTCTTGTTCTCATTTTTTTTTTGTTTTCACATTCTATCTAATTAGAAAGAAAAATACTTAACGAGTAATAAAACATTACTATTAATTTAGTGCAATTGGTTGCTATTTCTAAATTTAGACTATTATACATACATAAATAATATTGGTTGCTATTCCTTTTTCTATACCATTATTTGATCAATTTCTCATTTTCTTGTTCTCAAATCTCTTGTTTTTACATTCGATCTAAAAAAATAAAATTGACGGGTGATAAAACGTTAATATGATTTAGAGCAATTGGTAGCTATTTCTAATTTTGGACTAATATACACATATAATATAGTCTTGAGTTTTAACATTAGTAATTTTCTAGATAATATATTTAGACCCTTAATTTGTTTTTTCTAACTACATTTAGGTAACCGAACCAGTTTGCACTGTCCCACCCCCCTCCCCCCTCTCACTCCCAAAGTTTTGAACTTTAAAGCTTCTGCCTTTGTTGGGGTTTAATCTTGGAGACAGAACAATGGCCGACGAAGCAAAAATCTTCACTCTTTCAGAAGTGTCGCTGCACAACCATGCGAAAGATTGTTGGCTGGTCGTCAATGGGAAGGTCTTCCTTTTTCTCTTTATCCTGAATTTAGGGTTTCTGCTTTGATCGTTCTCGTGTTCTTATGGTTACGCTTTCTGCTCACACGAGATTGAGCTTGTGGATTTCATGAGAATTTTACCAGTCTGAATGCTCTATTTGGGCCAAATCATGAGGTGGGTAGACTAAAAAGAGTTGAAATCATTCAGCAACTACTAAGGATTCAGCTCATGTTGATCTGAAACTAAATGGTAATATCCAAACTGGATTTTAGTTGGGAATAGTGCAGATATGCTTCTTCCGACATGACATCTTCCAAGATTCTGGTTTGGGTTAGTTGACAAGTGTCTAGCCTCCATTGGCTCAAAAAGCTCGATCCTTTTCTTGAATGGCCGTTGTTCTGTGATCAACTTTAAAGCTGTCTGTAGATCCACGCTGAGATTCCATTGGTTTTCATTTTTCATCCAGGATCTTGATTTCATACATCGTTGGTTTAATATATATGGATTCCATCAGCTTAATCTACGGAGATTACAATATCAGAAAAGCTTGAATCTGTATTGCTTTGGTAGATTCTGTTCTCCTTCAAATTCTAATCCATGAAGCATTTCCAAACCATTGATATTATTGATGTCGATCTAGGATGTGATCTAATCTCGTTTAATTTCCTAGATACAACTACCGCAAGTGTACGGGTCAATCGTAGTATTCTAGGGTCGATCACAGGGACACAGATGGATTCAACGATATCAATTACGGGTTCTACTCGGTTTTTGGTCGGGGTAATAAATTGGTTGGTGGTGACGGTGATTAAACTTAAATACAAATCAAAGCAAATATAAACAGTGATTTTTAACACAATTTAATTAAGACATTGTAGGTGTCGGGATTTTACGGGTTATGTAAGGATCGCTTCTAAAAATATATTTCGGTAACTATGATCATAATTTAGGAAATTCAAGTGCGCATTTGCAAATGATTATTCTCTCGAATATCACCTTATATTCTAGGAATTTTCTTCTACCGACCTCTCGGTTCTTAATAGATTAAAATTCCTAAAAATCATTAAGTTCGCTATCACAATTTCCAGGCAATACAACCATCTGCACGGTTCAGATTCACACGATGGAAGGTCTCAAGGAACTACAGAACTTTGGAAAAACTGCTCTACTGGATTCTACCAACTATGGGCACTGGAAAGTTAAGATCAGTTCGTATATCCGAGGATTGGATGAAGATACCTGGAGTGCTGTTACTGATGGATGGACTCGACCCACGGATATCATTGATGGAGTAGCTAAACCGAAGCCGAAGAGCTTATGGACACCTCAAGAGAAGAAGGATTCTGCTATGAATCAGAAAGCACTATCTATCATTTTCAGCAGCGTGTGTCATGAAGAATTTGAACAGATTCAAGGATGTGAAACTGCTAAGGATGCATGGGACACCTTGGAGCTTATTCATGAAGGAACATCCAAGGTAAAACGAAACAGATTGGATATGATAGATCTTCAGTTTGAACAGCACACTTTCTCTCTTTGCAATACTTGGACAATCAGCCTTCCAGTGTCCTGTGCCTTTACATTCTAAGCATTTTCCTGAATCTCTGTCGCTTTGTTGTCCAAATTTCTTCTTTCCTTTGAAAAATCTATTGAACTTCTTGATGACCAATGCCATCTCATCATGCAGCTCTTCTTCAGCCTGTTTTTTATTCTTTCCTTGTCTTCTATTTTCTGAATCAGTAGCAGTAGTCTCAGGAACATGAAGAGCAATACCTTGTCCCTTCTTAGTTTGAACAGAGGATCCACCATTCATTAGTTGCAGTCTCAACTCATGTGCTGCAAACGTTCCAACAGCTTCCTTGAATGTGACAGTCTCCAGATTGTTAACGCCTTCAAATACTAGAATCTGTGAGTGATACTTGGCTGGTAGACTATTCAGAAGTTTCTTTACCAGCTTATCATTACTGATCCTTTTCCCAAGTACACTTGCCTCATTTGATAAGGCACTCAACTTCCCACAGAATTCCTTAACACTTTCGTCATCTTCCATCCTCAAGCGTTCAAACTGAAGATCTATCATATCCAATCTGTTTCGTTTTACCTTGGATGTTCCTTCATGAATAAGCTCCAAGGTGTCCCATGCATCCTTAGCAGTTTCACATCCTTGAATCTGTTCAAATTCTTCATGACACACGCTGCTGAAAATGATAGATAGTGCTTTCTGATTCATAGCAGAATCCTTCTTCTTACACAAAAAGAAGAAGAGGCGTCCTTGATGAAATGTCAATTGGAAGGAACCAAGAAGAATCTACATCTTCTTGGAAATGGAACGGAAAAACCGAACTCTTCAGGAAATGGCACGATCTATGTTGCATGCTAAAAACGTGGCTATAAGATTTTGGGCTGAAGCCATGAGCACTGCGTGTTATCTGATCAATCGGATCTATTTGCGCACGGGTCTGTCCAAAACACCTTACGAAATCTGGAAGGGACGGTCTCCTCCCCTTAAGTATGTTCATGTGTTTGGCTGTACGTGCTACATACTCAATGACCGAGAGTATCTTGGTAAGATGGATCCTCGCAGTGATGAAGGAATATTTCTTGGATATGCTCAAAACTCAGCTGCGTACAGAGTGTACAATCTTCGTACTAAGACAGTGATGGAATCCGCAAATGTTATCTTTGATGAAGAAACACAACGGAAGGTTGATAGCATCTCATTGGAGCCAAGTCCTTCTCGCGACATTCCAGAAGGCTCTCGTGCTGTTTCTGACCTTCCTCTCAAGGCTGAGTCCGATGGATCTTCCACTGACACTGAAGAGTTTGATGACAGTCTGTCAGGACCTGAGACGTCAATTCCTGTACACAAGAATCATTCCCCTAATGATTTAATTGGTGATCTTCAGGCTCCTCGTCAAACTCGACACAAGCCCAGGATCAACTATCAAGATATGGTTCGGTTTGTATGCTTCAACTCCCAGGTTGAACCAAAGAAGGTTTGTGAAGCACTTCATGATGAGTTCTGGGTACGGGCTATGCAGGAAGAGCTAGAACAGTTTGTCCGCAATGATGTCTGGTATTTAGTTCCTCGCCCTCACCATACCAATGTCATTGGTACGAAGTGGATTTTCAAAAACAAGACTAATGAGTTTGGGGAGATTGTTCGCAACAAAGCACGTTTAGTTGCGCAGGGTTACACTCAGATTGAGGGAGTTGATTTTGAAGAGACTTTTGCACCCGTTGCTCGCCTCGAATCCATTCGGTTACTCCTCGGAGTTGCTTGTAGCCTGCATTTCAGACTTTTCCAGATGGATGTCAAAAGTGCGTTCCTCAATGGAGTACTTCAGGAGGAAGTCTATGTCGAGCAACCAACTGGATTTGAAGATCCTCATTCTCCGGATCATGTCTTTCGTTTGAAGAAGGCCCTATATGGTCTTAAACAGGCTCCTCGAGCGTGGTATGAACGCCTCACATCTTTTTTGGTTGAGCACGGATACAAAAGAGGGGGAGTGGACCAGACATTGTTCATTCACAGTGATGATGGAAATCTCATGGTGGTTCAAGTGTATGTTGATGACATCGTGTTTGGGTCTGTCTCTCAGGAGAAAGTGGACAATTTTGTGAAGCTGATGACCGATGAGTTCGAGATGAGCATGTTTGGAGAATTAAACTTCTTTCTCGGGTTACAGGTGAAACAGACAACTGATGGAATGTTCATCTCTCAAAGCAAGTATGCCCGAAACTTAGTCAAGAGATTTGAACTGGATGGAAGCAAGTCTGCAAAAACACCTATGTCCACAACAACAAAGTTGACTCGTGATGAAGATGGAGAAGATGTAGACACAAAGCTCTACCGTGGAATGATTGGAAGTCTACTTTATCTTACTGCAAGTAGACCTGACTTATGCCTGAGCGTCGGAATCTGTGCAAGGTATCAAGCTAAACCAAAGAAGTCACATCTGCAAGCGGTCAAGCGAATCATAAAATACGTGAAGGGAACATTGGAGTTTGGTTTGCACTATACACGGGATTCAAGCTGTGAGTTGGTGGGTTTTTGTGATGCTGACTGGGGAGGTCATGCTGACGATCGACGAAGTACATCTGGAGGTTGCTTCTTCCTTGGAAACAACATGATAGCATGGCACAGCAAGAAGCAAAACTCTACATCATTATCCACAGCTGAAGCAGAGTACATAGCTCTGGGAAGTTGCTGCACTCAACTCATGTGGATGCGACAAATGCTCTCCGATTACGGTATCAACTTGTCATCCTTTACTGCTCATTGTGATAATACGAGTGCTATCAATATCTCTAAGAATCCTGTGCAACACTCACGAACTAAACACATTGAAATTCGTCATCATTTTTTGAGGGAGCAAGTTGAAAAGAAAATTCTGATGATTGAGTATGTTCCTACTGAGAAACAATTGGCTGACATATTCACTAAACCCCTAGATATGAACAGGTTTGTTGGTTTGCAAAAATCCCTTGGAGTTGGGGAACTTTAAAATGGTTTACACGTTTTTTGTAAGGAGAATATGCAGGGAAAGGAACAGGTCAGGAGATAAGCAAAAAAAAAAAAAAAAAAAAAAAAAAAAAAAAAAAAAAAAAAAAAAAAAAAAAAAAAAAAAGGGGAAGGAGGTGAATACAACTAGTCGAGGTTGAATCTACTCCGCTGTAGATAACTAAACAGTTTATCTACATGAGTATATCTCAGGAAGAGATAGTCTGGATCTAAATGGTGGGAAACCTCTGTCGATACAACGTCCTAGAAGTTCAGAACTTGCATACTGCAAAGTGTGCCACATTGAATCTGTATACTGCGTGAAAAGCTTCTGAGACTGTGTGAAGTACTTCTGACCAGAAGATTCATCTCTTAGGCTTGGTTGTCTCCGGGACAGGTATTTTTGACCTACGTATTCAACTTCATACTATACAAATGATTTGGTTGATGTTTTTCTAAACTTGTAGCAATAACCTGGGATTGTCTAGGTGGTTTGGGGGGTGTGAATATGCTAAATTGTTTTATAGCGGGAATTGAAAAGTAATCAGACTTTTAAAATTTTTCAAATTTATTCACCATTTATTGAGCGGTTTATGGACTTGCCCTAAATTCTCGCACTCTTACCTCACAACTGGTCAAGTTTTTTGTTGTCTCTCTCTAGCGGTTCGATTTCGCCATTTCTCTTTCATAACTCCTTCATTACCATGACGAACAAGAAATCGGGGAAGACATTCAGGCAAGGAGAACGCCGCTCAGCTCGAAACGCAGCCAAAATCTCTCACGAACCAGGTAAACCTCAACTCCCTGAGATTGCTGAAGAATCTGAGAAAATGGATACAGGTGAGACGCACATGAGCAAGGTGGTCGAGAAAGGGAACCACGACGAAGAAGAGAAATCCGATTCTGACGTGGCTCCGCTTCAGACTAGAAGGAGAAAAACAAAACCTAGAAAGGATTCAGCAACTTCATCGCAACCAACACCTCATGTCGAGTCCGAATCACCTAAAGACAGAAACGCTACGGTTCTATCTGAGAAGACCTTGGGTGAAGACGAAGTGCAACCTGAAAAGGCCCCGAGGGTTGATTTAACTGAAGAGCCAACACAAATCGCATCTGAAATGGGTAATCCTGATGTCGGTGCAAATCACAAAAAGGATGTGATTGAAGAAGGTGTATGTGAAGACACTCAGGAAAAAGATGGTGCAAGTGATGAACGGACGATCACTGAAGCATTGAAAGAATTATCCAATAACCCAGAGAAGGAGGATGAAACTGAAACACAATCTCGTGCCCCAGAGACATCCCTGCCTCATCCGGTGAGTTCAGATGATTCTGACAGCCCTCTGATTATCTTGCAACAGAAAGCGAAGGCCAGAAACATAACTCGAAAGCGCAAAGGCACTTCAGCACATGGAAGGACACACTTGAGCAATGTTCAGAGAGCTCAGAGAAGGAAAACAACTCGGAAGGGACAAGGCACTGATAACGACGGCCCTTCAGAACCGCTTGCTCCACACAGTGAAACAGGTGTTAAACCACTCTCTGATAGATTTCTGTCTGTTGAAACTAAGAAGCGATTTGACAAGTTCAAAAGCGTAGATGTCATTGCTGAACGCAATGTTAATGTGATGGATTTTCGGAAAAATCACATTTGGAATCTGGTTGAAGAACGGCAATTGACGGGAACGATGACTTATGCTTGTGCATTCAGTAAACTACTTGTCAGAGAGTTTTATGCAAATCTCACTCCACGCACTGACATTCCTGGAGATTTCATGCATCACAAGGCCTTTGTGAGAGGTCGATTTATTGACTTCTCTCCGACAGTCATAAATCGGTTGTTGGGAACATCCGATAGCGCATCACAAGGATTAGATGATCTACCTGAAAATACTTCACTTGAAGATTTGGAGATAGCTCTCACTGGAGAGTATTTGGCAGAAAGGAATGGGAAGATTCCCATAATTTGTCTCAAGTTTGAAAGTCGGGTTATGCATCTGATTGGAAAGACAAACTGGTTACCGACTCGAAGGTCTGATGTGATTCGAGATGAGTTAGCGTTACTGATATTCAAGCTGTTGAGGAAAGAGGACGTCAATTTTGGCTCCATAATCTACAGTCACATACTGTCCAGAGCTGAGGATATGAGAATGCGATATTTGTTGCCCCATCCCTGTCTCATCCAGAGTATTATTGTCCGCCAAAGTCCGGAGATCCTTGCTGACTCAGAAATTACAGAAGTAATTCAGCGGCCCTTGGTCATAGAAGCCAGAGTACAACAAGCTAAGATCAGTCGAGCACAACTCTGTAGCAAGACGTTCACTGTCCTCATGAAACATGACAAGCAGCTACTTTAGGTGGAACAGCTCCAGAGGAAGAACACAAAAATCATTGCTCAGATTCGTGCCCGTCAACACGCTCTTTGGGAGGAGTTACAGAGTAATTGCTAGTTAGTATTCTTCCCAAGGTATGATTTCTGCACACTTCATGTCTAATTTTTTTTTGAATTTCTGCTTACCCACACAGGGGGAGAAAGTGACGGTGGAGCACCCTCATCAAGCTTAAATAACAAAGGCAAAGGAAAAATGGGTGAGGATGAAGATGATGAAGTAGTAAGTGAGGCTGAAAAGGAGGAGGAGGAAGGAGAATCAGAAGAAACTGGAGAACAGAGTGAATGAAGTTGATTCGCTTCTGTGACAGAGTGAATGAAACTTCAGTTCTGTGAAGTTGATCTGTGTTGTGCTGATCATCATATCTGATCAGCTACTTGGTTTTTCGGTTTATGTTTGTAGTTTCGTCTGTTGTGCTGATCTCTGTTGTTTTCTTGCTAGTTCCTGTCGTTCTCCTAACTTGTTGAACTTAATGGATAGTTATATCCTAGTTGCTATGGATTGCTTCTGTGCTGTGTGAGTTTTTAGTGTGTTCAAGTAGAAAGTCAAAAAGGGGGAGATTGTTAAAGCAAGGAAACATCATATTCAACATCTAGAAGTCTCAAATCAACAAATGGAAGTTTGGAGCTGAATCTGGAAAACACAAATGGAAAGAAGCTGCAAAAGGAAAGAAGACAGTTGCATCAATGAAGAAAAAGGAAAAATGCATATTATGAAGATATGGAGAGAATCAATGGACGGGAGATTAGGTTTTCTGAGCAGAGCAGAGTCTGTAATCTCGAAAAAGCACATGTACGGGAAACACTGGTGAGAGATTTCTGAGTGAACGTGAGTTTTATCTGAGGGGGAGTCTTAAGTTACAGACGAACCGCTCGTTAGGCCTAGACGCTGTCTAGGGAGACACGGGGTGTGCGTTGCACACATAGTGTGTGTTGCTGGTAGAATTTCTTGTGGTACGGGAAGTCTTACTCAGGGGGAGTAAGACCGGGTGAGTTGAGTGCTACTTGGAAAGGTTGAAGTGTACTTGACTCGTATCAGAGAAATAGAATCAGTTTGGTTTTTGAGTTATTGAAAAATCGTGTGATTGTAATTTTTCAATTGGTATCAGAGCGGGTCACTGATCGTAGGAATTTATTGTCCTCTCATATCGGTGCACGGTTCAGATTCACACGATGGAAGGTCTCAAGGAACTACAGAACTTTGGAAAAACTGCTCTACTGGATTCTACCAACTATGGGCACTGGAAAGTTAAGATCAGTTCGTATATCCGAGGATTGGATGAAGATACCTGGAGTGCTGTTACTGATGGATGGACTCGACCCACGGATATCATTGATGGAGTAGCTAAACCGAAGCCGAAGAGCTTATGGACACCTCAAGAGAAGAAGGATTCTGCTATGAATCAGAAAGCACTATCTATCATTTTCAGCAGCGTGTGTCATGAAGAATTTGAACAGATTCAAGGATGTGAAACTGCTAAGGATGCATGGGACACCTTGGAGCTTATTCATGAAGGAACATCCAAGGTAAAACGAAACAGATTGGATATGATAGATCTTCAGTTTGAACGCTTGAGGATGGAAGATGACGAAAGTGTTAAGGAATTCTGTGGGAAGTTGAGTGCCTTATCAAATGAGGCAAGTGTACTTGGGAAAAGGATCAGTAATGATAAGCTGGTAAAGAAACTTCTGAATAGTCTACCAGCCAAGTATCACTCACAGATTCTAGTATTTGAAGGCGTTAACAATCTGGAGACTGTCACATTCAAGGAAGCTGTTGGAACGTTTGCAGCACATGAGTTGAGACTGCAACTAATGAATGGTGGATCCTCTGTTCAAACTAAGAAGGGACAAGGTATTGCTCTTCATGTTCCTGAGACTACTGCTACTGATTCAGAAAATAGAAGACAAGGAAAGAATAAAAAACAGGCTGAAGAAGAGCTGCATGATGAGATGGCATTGGTCATCAAGAAGTTCAATAGATTTTTCAAAGGAAAGAAGAAATTTGGACAACAAAGCGACAGAGATTCAGGAAAATGCTTAGAATGTAAAGGCACAGGACACTGGAAGGCTGATTGTCCAAGTATTGCAAAGAGAGAAAGTGTGCTGAAGAATCTCAAGGAGACACAGTGTTTTGAATGCAAAGGATTTGGACATACTAAGATGGAATGTACCAAACAGAAAGGAAAATCATTCGTCTCTGAAGAAGATAGCTCATCTGAAGAAGAGAGTGATGAAGATTGTTGGCTGGTCGTCAACGGGAAGGTCTTCCTTTTTCTCTTTATCCTGAATTTAGGGTTTCTGCTTTGATCGTTCTCGTGTTCTTATGGTTACGCCTTCTGCTCACACGAGATTGAGCTTGTGGATTTCATGAGAATTTTACCAATCTGAATGCTCTATTTGGGCCAAATCATGAGGTGGGTAGACTAAAAAGAGTTGAAATCATTCAGCAACCACTAAGGATTCAGTTCATGTTGATCTGAAACTAAATGGTAATATCCAAACTGGATTTTAGTTGGGAATAGTGCAGATATGCTTCTTCCGACCTGACATCTTCCAAGATTCTGGTTTGGGTTAGTTGACAAGTGTCTAGCCTCCATTGGCTCAAAAAGCTCGATCCTTTTCTTGAATGGCCGTTGTTCTGTGATCAACTTTAAAGCTGTCTGTAGATCCACGCTGAGATTCCATTGGTTTTCATTTTTCATCCAGGATCTTGATTTCATACATCGTTGGTTTAATATATATGGATTCCATCAGCTTAATCTACGGAGATTACAATATCAGAAAAGCTTGAATCTGTATTGCTTTGGTAGATTCTGTTCTCCTTCAAATTCTAATCCATGAAGCATTTCCAAACCATTGATATTATTGATGTCGATCTAGGATGTGATCTAATCTCGTTTAATTTCCTAGATACAACTACCGCAAGTGTACGGGTCAATCGTAGTATTCTAGGGTCGATCACAGGGACACAGATGGATTCAACGATATCAATTACGGGTTCTACTCGGTTTTTGGTCGGGGTAATAAATTGGTTGGTGGTGACGGTGATTAAACTTAAATACAAATCAAAGCAAATATAAACAGTGATTTTTAACACAATTTAATTAAGACATTGTAGGTGTCGGGATTTTACGGGTTATGTAAGGATCGCTTCTAAAAATATATTTCGGTAACTATGATCATAATTTAGGAAATTCAAGTGCGCATTTGCAAATGATTATTCTCTCGAATATCACCTTATATTCTAGGAATTTTCTTCTACCGACCTCTCGGTTCTTAATAGATTAAAATTCCTAAAAATCATTAAGTTCGCTATCACAATTTCCAGGCAATACAACCATCTCTCGATACGAAAATTACCCATTCGAATAAATGATTTCCGAATTCGAATTCCATATCTCTATGTGAATTTAAATTCTAATATCAACAATTCAATTGGCCAAAAAGAATTGCAGCATTAAAATCCATTTATTCGATCCAAATTATAAAATCGTAGTTTACCAAAATTAATTAAACACGTACGATCCTTACAAACCGTTCAATCCCTAACCTACAATGATAAAACTACTCACACATGATAAAAATAAAAACAACAGCAAGAATTAAACAAAAACCCATAATATAAATGAGAATAAGAGTAAGAAATGGCTTAGTTAATCGCAGTGTAAACTGATCCTTTTTCTTCTTGCTCTTACTCCTTTATTCTCCCAGAACCGAACTCTCTCTATTCTCTTCTCGATTTACTCCGTCTGTCGAATATGTTCTGTCTTTTGTTGAAAACTCGATATCCTCTCTTCTCTGCCCTGCTTCTTCATTTAAAGAGATATGCATGAGTGAACGTCATTTTCTTTGTCGCTGGAGCGGCGCAAAACACGCGGAGTTTGTCGGACAACTCGTCGAAGAAGACAAAGGGGCGGCTGTACAAGGTGCGCTTTTATTTACTTTATATATATATTATACTATATCATATATATATAGATATATATTTATTAATACATATGTATATTATATACACATGTACGTACTATATGTATACAATTATATATACACAGAAGAAATATACACATACATATGTTCATATATATATATAATATACACATGTATATATTATACGTATAAATATCCATATATATATATAATCATTAATATATATATATATATATATTTATTAATACATACATATATACATACGCATGCAAACTGTTAGTGCATATATTTGCACGTATCTTGGGTTGTTGAAAGTTTGTTGCAGGTCCAACAAACTTTGAGAGATTTCAGGAGAAAGATTCGGCAAAGATCAAACTCGAAGATATCTGAGATGCAACTGACAAGATTCAGATGAAGTCAAAGCTGAAGAGATAGAGTCAAGCTGAAGAGATAAAGATGAGATCTTGAAGATAGACACGAAACCAACAAGAATCAAGGAGAAGTCTATCAAATCAATTCGTGGAGATCTGAGGCTAAACAAGACTCGCAAGATTCAAGAGACTCAAAGTCAAATGAATCCAGAATACCTTCAGAATGAAGCTTCTGAATGCGCTTCTCGTTTATATGGCCTAGACGACAATGCCAGAGGAAGGTCGGGGTTTGGGTCTGTTCACAAGTTCAAGGCTAGACTTGTTCTGAAGGGGTATGCTAAGGTTTGGGGCATAGATTATTCTGAGACATTCGCTCCTGTGCCCAACGATTTCCGCGATCATACGTTTTCGTTTGATTCCCATGAAAGTATTTTGGTGAAGCTCGTTTTCCGTTCTTTCCTACAAAATATAGAAACATCGAAATCGGAGTGAAATTGTACATGATAAAGCCTATAATCGTATAAATATCATATAATATAATGTATATAATATAAAAAATACACTAATATATACATGTCATCAAACTTCCCCCGGACTTAGCATTTTGCTTGTCCTCGAGCAAACTAAATCTCGAAAATCTGATGAATGAAATTAATACTAAAAAGAATCATAGAAATAGATTAGAGATCAACATGATGCTAACCGAGAACGAAATCAAAGATATTTAATACGACATCTCAATCTATATGACAAAATCAGATAGAGATGGGGTTTGTTATTTAGAATTCTTCTGGATTTCGACCAATCTTTGTCAAACGTGTTTTCAAATATCTCATATTCTCATTTTTTTTTTGATACTCTTCTGAAAAAAATTGTCCCGTGCTTCTAGGACGTTGAAGTTGTCGAGCAGAATTTTTTTTTTTTTTTTTCAAACACACATATGTACATATGCTCGACCCACAACTTAGACCCGAGCCTAAGAGCACTCATGTCCCCGAATGATATTCATTAACGAGATAATGACAGAGGAGTGTCGAGATCTTATTAGAAGAGTTTTTTTTTTTTTTGAAATGAGAAATGTGGTAAAAGAATAACAACGCTTGACTTAGACGGATAAATCTTTTTTAAAATTCCAAATACCAATTTACCCCACATTCTAACTAATTCTATCATAAAACCGATCTACCAGTATTAAATGTCGTCGACAATTCGTTCTATACTTAGGAATTCCTAATACGGGTCGCAAAATATCTCAAACAATCTAATTCTATCGATTCAAGAGACACACATATACGTATATATACACACAATTTTTTTTGCATATATCTATGTATATGTACATATTACCTTAAAAATACGATTATCGATGTAATTGACTATCGAATCTCTCCCCCA
>NW_010965696.1:2270539-2271770 GCF_000463585.1 Tarenaya hassleriana
CAAGCTGCCGCATACATCTCTGAGCATCTCTGTCCCTCTTTCTTAATTTTATGTGTTGCCGTTTAATTCTTGTTGTTGTTTACTGTTATGTGTGAATAGTTTCTTTTTTGTTGTAGGTTAGGGTTGCGGTGTGTAAGGATTATGTGTTCATAAATTATTTTTGCAATTATGGGTTTGATAATTCGGTTTGAATGAATAATGTCTAATGCCTTAAATCTTGTCGCCCACCTGATTTATTGATTCTAGAATTTAATTTGCATAGAAATATGAAATTAAATTCAGAAAATATTCATTCGAATAGATGGTTCTCACATCGGAAGATGGTTATACTATCTAGAAATTGTGATAGAAAATTTAATGCTCTAAGAAGTTTTTAATCTGTTTGGAATCGAGAGATCGGTAGATTAAACTTCTAGGAAGTGAAGTGAGACTCGGAAGAGTAATCATGTACGATAAGAACTTGAGTTTCCCGATTAAAAACCCTAGGTTGCCGAATTATATTTGTAGAAACGATCCTTACACATCCCATAAATCCCGAAACATACAACGTTTTAATTAAATTGTTTTAGAAATATTATTTGCGTTTACTTTAATTTTTATTTACATTTAATCACCGATCACCAACCAATTTATCGTCCCGACCAAAATCGAGTAGAACCTATAATTGTATCGTTAATGTCTATGTGTCCCTGTGTTCGACCCTAGATACTGCAATCGACCCGTGCACTTGCGGTAATTATATCTAGGAAATTAAACGAGATTTGATTACACCGTTGCCGGGGACGCAAAACGGCTTTAGCGATACGATTAGGAAACTGTTCGGTTTAGGTCATTTTTTTCTCTCTTTTCTTCTTTTGTTCAATTTGATCTTCATTGTTTCTCGTTGTTGCTCTGTCCGTTTTGTACGCAGGATTTCTCCAGTGTATGACAAGGAGTGCTGGGTCAGAAAATCTAGTTCCTTTCGACCCTGAAATCGAGAAAACTGCCAAACAAAACCGAAAACAACATCGAGAGAGGATGGCAGAATACGATGTTGTACCCGTACCCGGAGATGCGCATGTAAATGAAGAAACCTTCACGCAGTACAATGCTCCTAAACACACTGAGCTCATGTCCGGTATACGAATGCCAGAGGTTGACATGACAAGATTCGAGCTCACTCCCGCCACTATCCAAATGTTGAGCGCCATGGCCTTCCGGGGTAGGCCAAATGAAGATCCCAACGCACACC
>NW_010965696.1:2271945-2272285 GCF_000463585.1 Tarenaya hassleriana
CCGGATTCCATTCATACATGGAACCAACTAGAGAGCCAGTTCATGCAACGCTTCTTCTCCCCACATCGCACTCAAGCTGCTTTGAACAGTATTCACTCGTTCAAGCAAGACCACGGGGAGAGTCTGCACGAAGCGTGGAAAAGATACAAGGGCTACCAAAAATCGTGCCCTCACCACGGTACCCTGGGTTGTACGTGTTGGAATAGGGGTTGTTGGCGACATAATTCACATCTTCTATCCCTTCGTCAACAGCGTACAAAACAAGTTCGCCTTGCTGCACACCTGATGTGCTAGTGGATGAGACAAAGCTTGCATTAGCGAGTTTTGTCTTTAGCGCGGT
>NW_010965696.1:2273722-2298327 GCF_000463585.1 Tarenaya hassleriana
TGATCCAAAGAGAGATAAGTTAGATCATAAAGCTGAAATGGGAATCTTTGTGGGCTATAGTCTTGTTTCTAAAGCTTACAGAGTGTATCTCCCTGATAAAAAGAAGGTGATAGTGAGTAGAGATGTGAAGTTTAGTGAAACAGAAAGCTGGGATTGGTCCAAGACTAATCAGCATGAGAGAATCTCTGAAGATATTGCAGACGAGGATTTATCTCGAACTGATGTTGTACCTGAACAACCTGTTCTTGATGAACCTCACCAACCCTTCGGAGAAGAAGACGATGATGAAGGAGAGTTTGATCATCAGCCTGTGAGAGGAACTAGATCACTTAATGACATCTATGCAAGATGTAATGTAGCTGTTCTGGAACCAGCAGGTTTTGAGGAAGCTGTCAAGGATCAGAAATGGGTAGATGCAATGGAGGAGGAGCTGAAAATGATCGAGAAAACAGGCACTTGGACTCTAGTTGACAGACCTCTGAACAAGAAAGTTATAGGTGTGAAGTGGGTTTATAGAACGAAGCTAAATCCAGATGGGTCTGTTCACAAGTTCAAGGCTAGACTTGTTCTGAAGGGGTATGCTAAGGTTTGGGGCATAGATTATTCTGAGACATTCGCTCCTGTGCCCAACGATTTCCGCGATCATACGTTTTCGTTTGATTCCCATGAAAGTATTTTGGTGAAGCTCGTTTTCCGTTCTTTCCTACAAAATATAGAAACATCGAAATCGGAGTGAAATTGTACATGATAAAGCCTATAATCGTATAAATATCATATAATATAATGTATATAATATAAAAAATACACTAATATATACATGTCATCAATTATTTATTCCGAAAAGACCGGGAGATGATCCCACAGCAGCTTCTGTTATTTTTGCAAGAATCATCTGAATCCCCTCTCCTCTCTGTTCCTCCATTGTTTTAATCTAATATCAAACAAAAGTTGTTTGTTTGCTGAGAAAGAGAATGAGATGTCTCTTTGTGAAACTTCCCATGCTTTCTGATTTCTCGTCTAACAAGATTTTCAAAGTTTTGACAGTTCCATTTCCAATATTCGAGTTGAATCGCCTATCGTTACATCATCCTCGCTTCACTGTTTCTTCATACTTTGTAAAATTTGGAATGCAGGTGTGTGTATGATGTTACCAAGTTCTTGGAAGACCATCCCGGTGGGGATGAAGTTCTCTTGTTTTCAACAGGTAACTAATTTATTACTCTCCCATTTCACAGTTACCTTTCTACCGCCTGTTCGGTTTTGATTCCCCATTACTTTATTACTCATTCTGCATACAATTACCGCCGTTAAACCCAAAATCTCTTTGTTATCATCAGACAAGAGTTTCACATAAACCATGGATCTAGATCAGAGAAATCTTCTCCTCCTAAGCCATAGTGAGTTCTGTTCATTTTGTTTTCCCAAAAGGTAAGGATGCAACGGATGATTTCGAGGACATGGGTCACAGCGAGAGCGCGAGAGAAATGATGGGTCGGGACTGCATCGGAGAGATTGATCCCGGGACGACCCCAAAGAAGACAAAGTACATTCCTCCTCCTAAACAGCTTCACTCCAATCAGGACAATACCTCAGAGTTCATCATCAAGATCCTTCAGTTCCTTGTTCCCCTCGCCATCCTCGGTTTAGCTGTTGGAATCAGAATCTACTACACCAATTCAGGCTAGTTTTTTTTTTTTACATTTCCCAATCTACCTTGACAAGTCATTGCAAAGTCCCCTCCTTTTTTGTCCTTGTTCTTGTCACCGGTACTTGTTGTTCAGGTAGTGTTGTGACATTCTTCGACCACCGCCAAAAGATTTGTTATTTGCATGGTGGGCCAAATGGTATTATCTCGAAAGGAATTCAGGCGGGCGGTGAAAATACAAGTCATAATCTCATAGAAATTGTATGGTACATTCACGTATTCGGTTCTATATCCAATTAGACATTACGTATACCCAAACCGATTAGTAATCCATCCTTCATGAGGGAAATTAAGAGCAAGTTGTCAAAGTTTGATCAGTACACACACACACACACAGACACGTGCAATAGAATGCAAAATGTCTCTCTTTTACATACAAACGATATCTCGAGCTTTGAAATGCAAACAAGATGAAAAAAAAAAATCAAAGTGGAAAGTACAATGGACACTGAGAGCGAAGACAGAGAATCTTCCACTTTGATTTACCAACAAAAACAAAACCAAGTAAAGTTAGCACTAAAGAGACATTATCCCCATCCAATCCACAACCATCACCGTTTGTCCCCCTTCCATTATCAGTCATTTGCCTTTGCATTCTCAAGAATCCAAAAAAAAAAAAAAAGACGAGGGTAAATATTTTATTGGAGAGATTTCTCACTCTCAGATGTTTCATCAGTACACATCTATACACGAAAGGATGGATGAGAAGGCTACAGTAGAAAGGAACAAGAGGAAATGCAGAGTAAAGTTCCTGTACTGGAAAAAGAAGAAGACTGCCCTAAGAGATCGTATAAATATCATATAATATAATGTATATAATATAAAAAATACACTAATATATACATGTCATCAATTATTTATTCCGAAAAGACCGGGAGATGATCCCACAGCAGCTTCTGTTATTTTTGCAAGAATCATCTGAATCCCCTCTCCTCTCTGTTCCTCCATTGTTTTAATCTAATATCAAACAAAAGTTGTTTGTTTGCTGAGAAAGAGAATGAGATGTCTCTTTGTGAAACTTCCCATGCTTTCTGATTTCTCGTCTAACAAGATTTTCAAAGTTTTGACAGTTCCATTTCCAATATTCGAGTTGAATCGCCTATCGTTACATCATCCTCGCTTCACTGTTTCTTCATACTTTGTAAAATTTGGAATGCAGGTGTGTGTATGATGTTACCAAGTTCTTGGAAGACCATCCCGGTGGGGATGAAGTTCTCTTGTTTTCAACAGGTAACTAATTTATTACTCTCCCATTTCACAGTTACCTTTCTACCGCCTGTTCGGTTTTGATTCCCCATTACTTTATTACTCATTCTGCATACAATTACCGCCGTTAAACCCAAAATCTCTTTGTTATCATCAGACAAGAGTTTCACATAAACCATGGATCTAGATCAGAGAAATCTTCTCCTCCTAAGCCATAGTGAGTTCTGTTCATTTTGTTTTCCCAAAAGGTAAGGATGCAACGGATGATTTCGAGGACATGGGTCACAGCGAGAGCGCGAGAGAAATGATGGGTCGGGACTGCATCGGAGAGATTGATCCCGGGACGACCCCAAAGAAGACAAAGTACATTCCTCCTCCTAAACAGCTTCACTCCAATCAGGACAATACCTCAGAGTTCATCATCAAGATCCTTCAGTTCCTTGTTCCCCTCGCCATCCTCGGTTTAGCTGTTGGAATCAGAATCTACTACACCAATTCAGGCTAGTTTTTTTTTTTTACATTTCCCAATCTACCTTGACAAGTCATTGCAAAGTCCCCTCCTTTTTTGTCCTTGTTCTTGTCACCGGTACTTGTTGTTCAGGTAGTGTTGTGACATTCTTCGACCACCGCCAAAAGATTTGTTATTTGCATGGTGGGCCAAATGGTATTATCTCGAAAGGAATTCAGGCGGGCGGTGAAAATACAAGTCATAATCTCATAGAAATTGTATGGTACATTCACGTATTCGGTTCTATATCCAATTAGACATTACGTATACCCAAACCGATTAGTAATCCATCCTTCATGAGGGAAATTAAGAGCAAGTTGTCAAAGTTTGATCAGTACACACACACACACACAGACACGTGCAATAGAATGCAAAATGTCTCTCTTTTACATACAAACGATATCTCGAGCTTTGAAATGCAAACAAGATGAAAAAAAAAAATCAAAGTGGAAAGTACAATGGACACTGAGAGCGAAGACAGAGAATCTTCCACTTTGATTTACCAACAAAAACAAAACCAAGTAAAGTTAGCACTAAAGAGACATTATCCCCATCCAATCCACAACCATCACCGTTTGTCCCCCTTCCATTATCAGTCATTTGCCTTTGCATTCTCAAGAATCCAAAAAAAAAAAAAAAGACGAGGGTAAATATTTTATTGGAGAGATTTCTCACTCTCAGATGTTTCATCAGTACACATCTATACACGAAAGGATGGATGAGAAGGCTACAGTAGAAAGGAACAAGAGGAAATGCAGAGTAAAGTTCCTGTACTGGAAAAAGAAGAAGACTGCCCTAAGAGATCTGTCTAAACCTGGAAACCCTAAACCCCTGTTCTTTGTAACCTTCCCTTATGGGTCTATGATGCTCTGTTGGACAAAGGCCTGGTATTGGTTTTGTCTCTACACACAGATTTCCTACTTCTTTTCTTTGCATGTTAAAGTTATACAGATGACGGAAGCTAGAAACTGGAACCACCAACCTTTGCAGCTGAACCATGATTCCTGTTCACTGATCAACTGATAATTAGCAGGAAATATTATAAGCGTCTGTATTGACCTTTTATTAATGGTCTACTCTCTTCCACTTGTAGCGTCCTGGCAATGGTTTCTCGTTCACCGGATCAAAGTTGTACCTGAAATGGGCAATACCGTGGCATATGTATCAGAGAATGGATGAAACACAACGGGCCCTGAATTTTGTTCCTGGGAAACTTGACAGGCAGAGTTCATACTTTTCAATGAACTGTCTTTGTTGTTCTTCCTCAGCACCAGAGAAAAACTCGTCCATTTCATGAGTTGTCGGTAGATTACGACCACCTGGCACTGGCAGACTCTCTTCACTTTGGATCCTTACAGTTTCTGGATTCCTCATCACACTGCATGGCGTAGATTCCCTCGTGGTCCTGTCGTGAACAGAGAAGAAATGGCCAACTTGCATGTTAGACAAGGCTCTCTCAATCAAGGGAAAAGAAAACATCCCCTTTTCTCTTTTTCCTTAATCAGTAGCAAATGCAAACAGCTTTAACTTCCAGATTTAAACAAAAAGATTCCATTAACATAACAAGATCAAAGAGCACGAGCCATTTTCTGGTATGTGATACTGATTGAGCAAGCTTACAGTAAAGCTGCTTCCACAACAGCCAAAGACCAATACCAACGCAGGATTAAAGGCTACAAACCCAAGAATCAACATAGAACAAGGACCCCACTTTTAATCAATCTCATAACAATCAAAGCCAGAAAAAAGAGTGAGGATTGCTCAAAACTAAAAAGTTCCAAACGTGTTCCAAGTTCCAACAATGAGCTACGTAAAGCATTGACATCCCAACTTCAATTCACAGAATTACCAGTAGTATATTATACTTCACAAGATCAAATTGAAGAAGAACTCAAGACTTGGAATTCTTACTCTAAATCCTAAACTTCTAGATAAACAACAGAACAGTTAACCGAGTGTTTAGAAGATGAACACATTGCCCTTTTAAGCTTTTAATGCAAGGAGGAGATCTGCGTAGAGTTACGGAGACATTTCACTTACAAAATCGACATTCTTTACATAAAGGGGCATGAAACGTACCAAGACGTATTTCACCATACGAAGAGGATGAAAAAAGAAAGAATCTGAAATTCTCTCGAGAAAAGTTGGCGAAAGAAGAGACCTCATTGATTAATATATTTTCCCGGAAACAGAGATATAAATTGGGTGTGTCAGAGAAAGAAAAGCTGAAAGTATCAGAGGAAAGCCATATTTCAAAACCCAGGTTTCAATAATGACACTGGAAGAATTCCATTTCTTACATTCCTTTTCTTTTTCCATTTGCAGTAAAAGTGAGTTCCAAACAACAAAAATCCAAAATTTTCTGGCACTTTCTCTTATTTTCTCAGAAAGCAAACAAAGTTCAAAAGGCAGATTTTTTTGTTGAATGCGAGAAAAGGCGAAAATTTACTATGCTATATACTTTTGGGTAAAGTGAAAACATTTGTATTGAAGACAATTTCCCCGAGAAATAAACTTAAGACAAGCGGAAATCTCTAAAATTCGAGAGAGAGAGAAAAAAACCCTACCTTTCTCTGCCTTCAAGCTCAAAGATATTTTCTTCAGGCGAAGAGTCGACGCCCAGATCCTTGTTGGCTTCCTTTTCATCGACTAGCATCTCTTTCTCCTTCGCACACACAACACTCTCCGCAAATGAACCCGACCGAGACCCATCGCCACCGGAGCCGCCGCGCAGCGAACCCACAGGCGAATCCAATTTTTTGGAATTAGGGTTAGGGCATTCGACGCATGCAGCTTTCTTCCTCAGCTTCCTCCGTTTGCCGGAACGAATCACAACAATTGAGGGTTTCTTCTGAAGCCGGCGATTCCGAAGCTGTAGAAACGGCCCACCTCCGTCCACAAGCTGCTGCTGCTGCTGCGGCGACGGGGGCGATGGCGGAGGAAAAGTCGGGAGCGAGGAGGAGGATTTCTGGAGAGCTAGGGATTTAGCTCGAGTGAGAACTCCAATTGACGAGTGTGAGACATCCATCGAAGCGACGCCTTCCCCCGCCGTCTTGCTCTTCCTTTTGTGCTTGCTTGCTCTTTTTCCAACCCTTTTCATGGGAAAAAGAAAAGTAAAACACAGAGAGAGAGGAGAGAGAGAGCGAGAGGGAGAAATGGTTGTTTGGGGGGTGAGAAAATCGGAAGTTAGGGTTGAAGGTGGGTGATGGGTCACCCTCTCTCTCGGTTCTCAGATGGCTTCTGCTTAGCTCTTCGTGAACTCTGCAACTGCACCCGATCCTTTTTGTTTTCATACACATGTATGTGCATATATACAGACAGTGATTTATTAAAATTAACTATTTAATTTAAAATTTTAAGTGAATATATATTGATTGGTTTGGAACCGAAGCTATGTAAGCGGGTCTTTAAAGGGCCTATGAATGATGGGCTTGAGATTGAGTTGGGCCGTTTACTAAACCCAACCCAGTATTCAAAGTAATATTAAATATATATAAAACTGCATATGGGCCATATATTTTGAAGGTGTGTATATATATATATACCAATCCTTATTGCATTGTACTGTATTTTTAATGAAAGAAAACTTTTGGAGTGTACGTCGTTTCTTTATAATTTCGAGTGGCATGTACGCCGTTTCATCTGTAGGCGGCTGCACCGTGCGTCGTTCTTCCGGTTTGCACACCCTTTGAACGGTGGGCTGCTCTTAATCAATACAAGTTGTTCCTATATACTAAAAGTACCGTTTAGAGATTAACAAAAAATGGATATTTATATAGAAAAAAATACTTGATAGAATCACCGAACCACATAGCAGAGGGAATGAACCCGTCAGTCTTCAAGGCTACCTCACTTCTTTAAACGAGGAAGGGCTGAAAACCGAGGAGAGAGATTCACACCGGCTAACATCCCCGGCGGCAGGGGTAAAATAGTAATTCACAACAAATCCGGTCGGAACCGAGCAAACAAGCCTTGCCCTTCAAGAAAGAAAAAAAGCCTTTTTGCTGGCGGGCTCACCCTTCTGCGGCTCCAAGCTAAGAGGCAATGGCAATGGCAGACACTATCAAGTCACAGAGGACTTGCAAACGGGGCAAGACTTGCTCCTCTCGAGCCACGGATCGATGCACTGCTCCAATTAATGACAGGATTTGATCGAAAGAAAAAGTTTTTCAGAAGATTCTTGGAGGTTTCTAATAAATAAATACTAAAAGACGAAAAAGGAGAAGATGAGTAGGGAAGAGACCACTACAGTCTTACATCTTTGTGGAACTTGTGCAAGCAAGGGAGATGGCGTATGACATCTCCAGTCTTCGGGGTGTCAAGACAGATAACACAAGTCTCTTCAAAGTTATCGTTCTAAATAAAATCACCGACGAGTAAGATCAAATCGATCAAAAAAGCAGATTTGACGAGTGGAAAAACGCGGAAGACTTACTTGTACTGTCGACTGTGGCAAGCTGTTAATCTGACTGGCAGAAGTACCAGCACGTCGGTCTCTATGGTTGTCCTCATCGAGGCCTAACAGGAGTTCATAATCATCTCTGCGTTTAAAGACGACAGGTAAATGTTGATGATGTTTCAGCAATATAAAAGACCAAGGTGAAGGAGTGCAAGAATGGGACAGGAAATGAAGAACATTAGGCATGAGAAAAAAAAAAGGAAAAAGAAAGAGCCGGACTCATTGAAATCACGATCGTGCTGAAGCAGGCCACTGTTCATGGAGCTGCCGAATTGACCAATAACAGTCTCTAGTTCCTCCAAGATATCCAATCTCTGCACAGTGAGTGAGCGAGTGAGTGAAAAGGCTTAACTTTTAGCATTTGGGTCACAATCAATCTGCTTCAAGGTAAAGAAGAAATGGAGGAAATACCGATTCTAGGGCCATTTCACTTGGGAACCGGAAATTAAGAGCTCGAGACAATGCAGCAGGTGAAGAGCCTAAACGGTGACCCCTTGCTCTTGTCGCCCTGCCAGAAGCGCGAGGCTGCGGGATATTACGTCCCCTGCTCGAAGAACTCTGCTGAAATCTTGTCCTTAATCGACTTCTCCCATGTGCCACTGAAGAAGCCTGCAGTAGGAACCGATAATCTCTCAAATAATACTCAAGATGATCCTAAAGTAAAAGTCTTTTAAGCATACAGACTCAAATTTATGGACCGACACATTCATCTTTAAGAATATAATTAGCCTCACTGAGAATCAAACACACTACACAGTGCCTCTATCTTCAATATCTCAGAGAGAGGGTGAATTTCTTTCAGTTTTTTGTAAATGACAAACAACAGTAATAACTATGACCAAAACAATTCTTCCGCATCTAGCACAGCTTAGTGTTCCTCATGACTTACAGGATTAGACCTCCGGGGATCACGAGTCGGAAAAGCACGAACTGTATTCTCCTGCTCTTGCAGCATCCATGCTATGTTTTCATTAATCTGTTATATAGAACATAAAAAAAAAAGATCATTAGAAACCATCAGAAGTAGAGGCTGCAACACATTGAGGATGGAGGAAAACCAGAGTAAACAAAGCACCTCTTCATCTCCAAAGACTTGGGCTTCCTGGTACAGCTGTTCTTGGAGTTCACGTGCCAATCTCTCATCTGCTTCGATCTGTCTTGCCCTTACATTCGATTCATCATTTTCAACACGTCTAGTACCCTGACAGCAACTGACCCGTACTTCAGGAGAAGATTCATCGACTTCTAAAACCGGATTTTGCATGTCTCTCCTCTGATGGTTCTTGATTCTTGCTGGCCTTGATCTGGAAGCTTCCCTAGAAGTTCCAACAATTGAAACCCCATGCTCATCGAAAACTGCCGAAGTAGATCCATTCCTCCGTAACCGTTTATTGGCTTCCCGGTCAAGCGCACAGATTTCGTGTTCTTCAACCCTAGAGACAGACTTCAAATTTCCCCGCGAGTCATTCTCACCCCTCCTGCCGGTTTCATGATGTCGGTCAATATTATGTCTAACACTGGGATGAGAAGAACCCATTGCCTTTAACCGGTTCTGAGACCTACTCCCCATGCTCTCTCCATTGATACTGTCAAATATCAGTAGAAGTATCGTTTTCAGTACAAAAAGCAACAATCTTATGAGAAACCACTCAAAAAGCTAATTAAAGATGGCAACAAACAAACCACCTGGTTGGTAAATCCACAAACTTTGCACCATCATCTTTCGATGTTTGGCTGTGACCAATCACTCTTTTCCCTTTAGCTCTGCTACGAATATCATCTTCAGCAACAATCTCTCTAATGTCAATTGATGATAGATCACCAGAAGCCGTTTTCTCTCCACCATTTTGATCACTAATGTCACCATTGGGACTGGTCAGCTGTTCAACAGCTTGTTTAGCTTTAGTTGTTATAGCATGTGGAGATATGCAGCCGTTTCTTACCAGTCTTCTATGCCCAAAGGCACTTATGATAGACCGAGTAGATGAAACAGCATAATCCTCCTTTTTATCCTGAGGATCACTTGAAAAGTCTATCTTTTCTTTCCCTTTATTGTTCATACCAACCGCCTTAAAAGAATTCTGGGGGCCTTGTTCAGGAAAACCGCTACTGGTTGGGATACCTTCAGATTGTAAACGTTTTGGTGCAGCCATTTCAACAACATGGGCACGTCCTTTACGTTGATTTAGATTTAAAACCGGATTCTTCTGCATGGATGCTGATGAAGTCGCACGAAAATTGGTACAGACAGATTTCCCTTTATCCTTCCCCATTGTTGTCCTCCTAAACAGGGAGGTGTTTTGTGAAGAATGTGTACCATTTCTGTTATCAGTTTGTGTGTCACGATATTTCTGGGATTCTGAATGATGTTTTGGGTTCTTCCCAATTCCAGGAACCATCCTACCCATACCATTAAGGTAATTTCGATAATCTTTATCGATAGAATGAATTTCTCTTGGGCGATCCACTGCTGCTGCAGCATTCTCTCTTCTATTGTCCTCCCTGCTTAAAGAACCACGTCGTGATACTCTGTCAGGAGTATCAGGTATATCGATAACCATGTCAATGTCCATGTTTTCCATCATGTAACCATTGACCTACAAAACCGAAAACAAGACAACACCAATTATGCTATCTTTTCAAATATTAGCATCGCGTCTTCTCAAATAAACAGTTAAACTTGTGTTCATACATGTTTACGTATCCGAATAGATGTGAATGCATTTGTTAAAGATGAGACACAAAAATCTGAGATAGGATCAACAAGAATTAAACTGTTCCAAAGTGAATAAATTGCAAAAAATAAAATTGAACACATTGAAGAGATTATTAAATTTTTTAAGCCTCTTTTACAGATAATAACTAAGTCTACTGCTCCTTGAAGGATTAATAACAGTGATGCATAGAACATGAAACAGGAACAGAAAGAATTCAAAGGATGGCCATTTATGAAGAACGACTACATTCAAGAGAATATGTAGTAGCACCAATGTAACAGTGTATGTACATGTGTACATAGCAATAGATACACAGACAAAAAGATAAATCATTCTCCCTCCTGATCAAATATGTATGCAGATACAAACGTGTATATGTAGATATAGTTTCCGGTAACCTCCAATGAATTTAATTTTTCTGGTAACAGGATGAAAATGAAGATAAAACCACATATAAAAAAAGCTGAAATTTGAAAACATCAAGCAAGATTTAGGGGAAAGATGATACTTTAAACGAGCATCACAAAGAAAGCAAACCCACAATCTCAAGCATATAGCCACAAGACATAATCACTAAAAAGATTACCAAGACATGAACACCGATAAAATGCCAAATTCGGAGAACTTCAGGATACAAGAACGAATTTTTCCCCTAAAAAAATAAATAAATCAACCCTTCCAGAGAAAAATTTCTCGCAATGATTCAGAGTGGAAAACAACAAATAGATAGAGAAGCAGTAAATTACCCGATTAAGCGGCCGACTCGGTCTCGACGCTCTCATCGAAACCCTAGAATTTTGAATTTGATTAGCAGAGCGTCAGGAATATTTGCCCTTTCTGTTCGTGAGATACTCTGATCGCTCTTCGGATTGTTTCCGGGTCGGGTTCCGGATATCCTGTATAAGTGGGCCTCATTCCATAATTTGCACTAATGGGCCATGATCCATTTGGATTTTTTTTTTTCAACCACATGCCATTAGCATATACTCCAATCCATGAGGCATGAGTGTCAGTAGGGGACCCAAAAAAGATTTCAATTGGGGGGCAACAATAAATTTATTACAATTTTTTAGGAATAAATTTCAATTTACTCAAGATATTTAGCAACTTTATCGAAAATTTTTATAAAACTTATAAAAAAATAATTTGTTTTTTATTTTAGCAATGGGCCACAGGACCCCATCGTTAATATAGTGCGTCCGCCCATGGTATGTGCATTTTTTTAATCTTTATATGTATATATATATATATATCTGAAAAATAGTTAGTATATATGTACATTTTTAGATAAAAAAAAATCCATTTGAAAATTTTAGATTTTTTTAAAGTTATCATATGCATAGGATATACCAACTTGAAAAACATTATCTTTAAATCCTAACTTCTACCAAATATCATTAACAGATAAATGTATTTTTTTTCTTCATACTTTCTATCTAGGCAGTAGGCAAACACAAAACACAGGCAAATATATTTATGTGTATATATATACAATAATACTTTAAAATCTCATAAATTATAATGAATAATAGTGCCGTAATATATATTAATATATTAGAATATCATTTTTTTATGAAAATTAGAATATCATTTTTTAATATTATGATTGAACATTTCTATTTTGGCTCTCGGTTGTATCCGGATTTAATTCTTTCCATTTAAAAAAGTCTATTCCTCTTTAGATTTTATATTAGATTCGATTTAGTATGGATTACGTTTTTAATAGTAAAAATGTTTATTTTTAGAAAGCAATTTACAATTATTTTTATTCATTTTATATTCAACTCGCGTTCAAATCGAGTTCGGTTTTTAAATGATAAAAATATTATAACTATTGGAACCTAATATAAAATTCAATTTAATCACACTACATATCATCTGATTCGGTTTATAAAAAAACCAAACTGAAAGTTCATATGTAAGATAACATCTGATGGACCTATCCTCTAATTATAGGGGAAAAAAAATAAAAGTAAAGTCAAGTCGTTGAAGATAATGAGCGACCGACACGTGTCTACGTATTACGGGCCAGAAACGATAAGCCCGCGGTTTTAGCAGATCCAATTCACGCAAACGAATCTGGACGGAAATCCGTCTTGGTTCCTTCTCCTTCATCGTCTTTCCTCCTCTCTCTCTCCATATAAACGCGTTTTTTCTGTCATCTGCCACAATATCTTCGCACAGTTCCCAAAGGAGAAATCGAGAGTGTCTCTGCTTTAGAGAGAGAGAGAGAGGTTTTTGAGATGAATCAGAAGAGAGGAGAGAGACGAGATTCCCCGGTGCCGTACAACGTTATCCATAAGCTTCCGCACGGAGACAGTCCTTATGTCCGAGCCAAACATGTTCAGGTACGGTACGAGTTCATTGGAAGTTCGTGATCACACGGGTTCTGAGAATCGAATCGGATACGCAACGGTATCTGATTCGATTTCCAATGTCTGGTCTCTGCCTGTTGTTTCACAGGGCCGCTGGTTTTGTCGGTGATACAAAACAAAAAGTTTTTTTTTCTAGATAGCTTGATCGGGCGAGATTCCCGACACGGAAATTCGGTAAACAGAGAAGGGTTTTGGTGATGTTTAACTTCATATGGCGGATGTGATGAAAACGTGCAGCTGGTAGATAAGAATCCAGAAGGAGCAATTGCGTTGTTTTGGAAGGCGATCAATGAGGGGGACAGGGTGGATAGTGCCTTGAAAGACATGGCATTGCTCATGAAACAGCAGAACAGAGCAGATGAAGCAATCGAAGCTATCAAATCTTTCAGACATCGATGCTCGAAGCAAGCTCAAGAATCCCTTGTTAATGTCCTCATCGATCTCTACAAGGTAGGTACCTTTCTCCTTTCTTGTCTTGAACTAAAAGATGATTGATTTTTCAAAACTTGGTTATAAGTTCTTTCTGTGAATCTTGCTGATAAAATCGAATCTTTTTTTTAACAGAAATGTGGGAGAATAGAGGAACAGATAGAGCTGTTGAATCAAAAACTTTGGACGATATATCAAGGAGGGGCTTTCAACGGGAAGCCGACAAAGACAGCAAGATCGCATGGAAAGAAATACCAAGTCACGGTCGAGAAGGAGACCTCTCGGATTCTGGTAACAATTTCCCGACATTCACATTGATCGGTTGAACCTGATTTCTCGAACCCAATTGCGAGTTGAGTTTGTTGATTGAGTATGGAATATGGAAATTTGAAAAATGTAGGGAAGTTTTTTGTAAATGACAAACAACAGTAATAACTATGACCAAAACAATTCTTCCGCATCTAGCACAGCTTAGTGTTCCTCATGACTTACAGGATTAGACCTCCGGGGATCACGAGTCGGAACTCAGGTGATAGAGCCTGATGCGAACAAGGCCTGCAACTTATGCACCTGCCTTATCAAGCAAGGGAAGCACTCCGAGGCTCGGGCCATCCTCTGCGACGTAGTGGTACAGGGGAACGTCTCGGGATCCGCAGACCTGAGACTGAAGACCCGGGTCGAGGACCTGTTTAAGGAGCTGGAGGTTTTCACGTCTTCTGCCGGTCTGGAAAACGTGGTCGTGGAATGGAGGAGGCCTTACAGGACGAGAAGACTGCCGATTTTCGAGGAGATCTTGCCCTTGAGAGATCAACTGGCTTGTTGATCTCTCTCTCTCTTTATCTTGTTAGGAATCTTAGCTGATTTACTGATTTGTAAGCATTATGGGGATTTAGATCTCTATGTAGACTCGTAAATTGCACACAGGACTTACAGACCATGAACGCAAAGCCTTACCTACAAGGGAGCCAAAAGTTGTACATCTGTTTCCAGATATTTGTGCATAATTACACTAACAGTAACAAAAGAAAAACAGAAATAGAGGGGAAAAAAAAGGGGCAAAATCATCTAGCGGAGGAAAAAAAAAGAATCGACGTGAAAATTTACCAGGGGGGAGTGATAATATTTCCAAACTATTTAAGTACACTTGAAGCCATGGCAAACGGATAAGACGATGATGAGGATCAAGGCGATGATGATGCCGAGGACTATGAGCTTTATCTTCATGTTCTGAAGCCACATACTTCTCCTCACCTTTGTCCCTTGTGTCCTGAAATCTTGGGCCTGTAGAGTTTCCAAACATCATCAATCATTATACATCTATATGTACAGTACAGATCGTACACCCAACACGGCCAGAAACAATACATAAAGGAAAAGGAGATTACTACTAACTTGTGAGCGGAGGTTCTCAGTTTTATCAACCAAAAGCTCAATTTTCTCCCCACGGTCTAAGACCTGCAAAAGCAAATGGATTTATGTTAAAAAAAATACAGTCAGTTTTAGAGAAGGATAAACATTTGGTCTTTGGGGTAAGGGGCTGTCTTCTGACCTTCTCGATGTTCTCCATCATAACACCCTTAACTTCTGTGACCTGAGCCTTCACCTTGGCAAGTTTATCGATCTCCTCCGGGTGATCCACGCATTACTGCATGTGCTCCTTCAGTTTAGACCTTCAGTGTAAACAGATAAAGTTAAAGACATCATCATCTTTCACAAAGATGGAAATAAGAATCCTTAAACACCGATGGTAGAGGTCGAAATCGAGAGAGAAGGGAAAATTACCCAAACTCTCTGTTCAAGCTGTTGGCTTGAGCAGTTGCAGCTTTCCCCCCGCCATACCTTTTGTTAAAATCTTCCTTGACTCGTTCCAAGAAGGCCATTGGGATCTGCCTCCCAACAGATTCAACAGCAACAACACAATAGGCTGCACCAAACAACAGAAAGAAAAAAAAAACAGAAACTTTGTTACATAAGTAGCCAGCCACATGAGAAGATGTCATAAACTACTATATGTGCATTATAATCCTAAGTTTACAGAATGAGAATTATCAAAACATACAACAACAACGAGGTCCACATCACAAACAACTATAAGCAATCAGGAAATGCACAGAAGGACAACACCCAGAGCACATTTTCGGTCACAAATAAACCAAATGCTGAATACAACCAAACCATAAAGCAACGCGTTTTATTGTACATGTATCCTAATACATACATCTAAGCAAATGGAAACTTGCCTCATCCATTTTCAACGAGAAATATAAAAAGGCAACACACGAATCGGTGCAGAATTGAATCCATAAATCTAGAACCCGAACGTGCGCAGATGGAGACGAGGACTTACTGAAGCCATTTTCAACGAGGTAATTGAACGTGTGGCCATCGCAATTGTAGGTGAACTTGTTGTTCGACGACGGAAGCTTCTGGAGGCACTGAGCGGCAACGGAGGTGAAATTGCCCTTGAACTCGGTGTACTCGGCGAGGATCACCGTGCCGCGGGCGACCAAACTGTAGATCAACGATTGTTGCCCCATTTTTTTCACGCAATCTCGAGAAATGAAAAACCCTAACACCAGAATCCGATTCGATCCATTTCGATCAGAGAGATTAGTGCCTCTTTCTTCGTGGGTACGGAAGCGAAAATATCAGCGGTAGAGGGAGAGAGAAGACGCAGCGATCGGAGGAGGAAAACGAAAACGCTGGATTTGCGCGGCGAGAGATTTCTCCCTTTAACGCTTCATTTATTATTATTTTTTTTAAAAAGTATGATGATAAATTAATTATTTCGATTATAATTAATTAGCACAAACATGATTGTTATTGTTAGCGTGAACATTGAACAAAAAAAAAATGTAATCCACCTGTGGAAATTAAACTAAACATCAAAGTACAGTCATTTAAAATAGAGCAGATGTGACACAATTTCTTTAAATGATTCAGAAACTGAATCTCATCACATAAAAATAATTCAAAAGAAAATATTTATTTTAAAAAATATTTTTAAACTCTCGGTTGTGAATATAGGGTTCTTGCTTCTTCAGCAAGAAACCAAACCCATTCTAATAGTTTTACCCCTTACACACACTCACTATCATCACACCAACGCAGAGCGAGTCTTTGAAAGCACTCAAAAGTTCTCAACCAATAGTTGGGTTCTGGCAATATAGCAAGTGTTGTACATACATATATTCATGTAATGTATACACACACACACATATGTGTATATATATATATATGACCTATACAAAACCAATTCAAGACATGCATTCTAGCTGAAACATGAGAAGATCGGGATTAAGTACACTTGAAGCCATGGCAGACTGACAGGACGATGATGAGGATCAAGGCGATGATGATGCCAAGGACTATGAGTTTTATCTTCATGTTCTGAAGCCACATCTTTCTCCTCATCTTTGTTCCTTGTGTCCTGAAGTCTTGCGCCTGTATCAATTTCATATTTTTTT
The DNA here is from genome assembly GCF_000463585.1 of Tarenaya hassleriana. Classification (NCBI taxonomy): domain Eukaryota; kingdom Viridiplantae; phylum Streptophyta; class Magnoliopsida; order Brassicales; family Cleomaceae; genus Tarenaya; species Tarenaya hassleriana. Next base: position 2,290,589 of record NW_010965696.1, read on the forward strand.
TTCAACACTGGATACAAAAAACTGAGAAAGCTGCAAACTTCAAGTGTATTTAGAGATCTGTATGTGTATGAACATATATGCAAATATCACTGGGCAGTATTTACGTAAAGACACTAAACCTGTGAACGAAGGTTTTCGGTTTTGTCCACTAAAAGCTCGATTTTCTCGCCACGATCAAGAACCTGCATATGAGTGAATTCCATAACATGGACGCACATTAGCAACAGAACAGATTAAAATGGACAATTCCCTCTAGAGAAGATGCTAAGAATAGTAAGTTAACTTGGTCTTACTAACCAAACATTCTGGCAGATACAAATACAGACGGGCAGATTACATATCGACAAAAGGAATGATCTTTCTAACCTTCTCAATGTTTTCCATCATTACACCCTTAACTTCAGAAACTTGAGCCTTCACCTTACCAAGCTTGCTAATCTCTTCAGGATGATCCATGCAATATTGCATATGCTCTTTCAGTTTAGAGCTTTGAAACAAGCAAACCGTGTCAAATAACTAATTCAGGAATATAGAAGAGAGAATTCCCAATAGCAATTGAAGAGATCAAAGAATTACCCAAACTCTTTATTCAAGCTGTTTGCTTGAGCAGTTGCAGCCTTCCCTCCTCCATATCTCTTGTTAAAATCCTCCTTAACTCGTTCCAAGAAGGCCATTGGAATCTGCCTCCCAACAGAGTCAACTGCAACGACACAATAGGCTGCCGCAGAAGAACAAGATCAGTATTGCTTACCACTGCATCGACCAATAAAAGCAGAAGACTTTCCAGCATAACGAGGAGGTATGGGTTATAGGGCAGCAGTCAATTGGCTATTACAAATTCCCCAGCAAAACAGCCCCGCAATCCGATCAGGAATTTAGTAGGCAAAGCAGAAGAAAAAACCCAAATGCAATTAATTGATCGAGCAAAGCATCTCAAAGTTTTTGACCCCCCCTCACAACAATAAGATAATCAACCCAGCTAAAACCCTTGAAATGGGAAACTTTTAATGAACATTATAAAGCAACCAGGTAAGAACACAGATCCAGGTCCAGATTTCAGCTTTTTTTTCCATATCTAACACAAGTATATCACAGATTACATTCAACCGAGTAAGGTATATGACAATTATTAGGATATATTTACTCAGACATGCACATATGGATAAACCCAAAAACTTAATTTAGGCAATCTGTAAGAAACGTCCGAATATTCCTAGACCCGCATATCTAGACACGATCTTGCAGGCACGTCCGTGGAAGTTGTAATGAGTATAGAGGAACTGAGATACATACAAATTGATAGAAGCAAGCCGAAGGAACTCATACATAAATCACGCGAGTTAATACATACAACAAACCTAGTACAGATCGAGAGAGGAAGACTCACTGAAGCCATTTTCGACGAGGTAATTGAAGGTGTGACCGTCGCAGTTGTAGGTGAACTTATTGTTCGATGACGGAAGCTTACTAAGACACTGAGCAGCGATGGATGTGAAATTGCCTTTGAACTCCGTGTATTCGGCGAGGATCACCGTTCCGCGGGCGACGAAACTGTAGATCAACGATTGGTTCGCCATTTTCTTCCCTAGAACGGCGATGAAAACCCTAACGCCGAAATCAGATTAGATTGATTGATCGATCGAGCAATCGACCGATCAGTGATATTTCTTGTGCACGGAGCTACAGATCTGGATTCACACAAACGGAGGGAGATGGAAACAAACACTGCGAGCAAGGAAAAAGGGAAGAGCTTCTGAGGAAGAGCCCGAATCTGCCTCTTTGGTATATTATTCATTTTACACAGAAAAGTAAATCTTTATATAATTGTAGAATAAATAAAAAACGACACGCATTTCAATCTATCAAGCAGAAAATCTCCTTAGAAAATTTGTAAACGACACGCATTTCCCACGGGGGAAAGAGCGTACAAGATAAAAGGTTTAACAAACTCAACAGAAAATGTATTACTCGTGTATCTCTGTGTACAAGCACGTGTGTGGTCTCCTTCTTCTTCTTCTCTGAAGTTTTCCTTCATTTTCTCGCACTTTCCCTCGATCCAAACACATCTCCAGCGGAATCTTAAGTGAGCGTCTGCTTTCTGCGCACAATTCTCTTGATTGTGTCTGGGATAAGGAGATGAAGGGGAACAATTCAAGGTCATGACGACTATTCTTCATAGTCTTTATTACTTCTCTTCTTTGACAATGAAATCTTATTCAGCTTCTTAGTCACCGCATCATCTTCCTTGCAGTTTTCCTGCCGATCTTTGTGTGTAAAACAATGAATGTTTTTCATGGAAATCCTCTCCAATAAGTGCTTCTCTGTCTTCAAAAAAGAAAAACAATTTGCACAGTTGCGATGGTTGATCACAATTACGAAAAACCCTGATTTTTTCCGGTATGCACTCTAAAACCGTTAACCTTTAAGAAGAAGATCTGTTTTTCGAAGAGTCTTCGGGAGAGGCATGTCGTTCTTCAAGATATTACACTTCGTCACTTTTCCTTAGATCGGCAAGTGTCTGGTTGTTGCCGCAATGGTTTCTTTTCCTTAGTACTGTCACTTCTTCTTCTTCTGTTGCAGCATATTCAGTCGGTTCTGTTGGTTTCTTTTGAAACCTTAATTCCATGAATACATAAACCGTAATTACAACTCCTACCTTTAGCAAGTACCCGAAACTGTTCTGTGTCTTCTTCAGTTGAATCTTTGAGTCGATTATCAACAGGTTCCTCTGTGATTGGAGTCATTGATGGGAAATTCGAGAGTGGTTATCTTGTCACTGTCCCAATCGGGTCGGAGAAACTCAGAGGAGTCCTGTATCAGAATCCGGAAAACACAGTTCCTCAGGCTCCGGAATACAGGGAGAAGCTCATCATCAAAGCCAAACCACTGCAAATGAGGCCTCCTGAGAGAGAAGTAACAACGGCTGAACTTAATGCCACCATGGAAGAAGAAGAAGAAGAAGAAGAAGAAGAGTTGGAGCTAGTTTACTTGTGCCACAAGAAATGTATTTCTAAGCAAAAAAATGTTTGGTTTTCATCTGCCTTTACAGGGGTTTCTGTATTTTGGCGTGGAGATGATGATTCACCTCATAGAATCCTTTACCAAGTCAGGTTCTTTCTCATGGCAAAAATTTATCAGCTATGGAGTCTTCTCAATCTAAATCTTTCATGAATCCGATTCCCATGGAAAGCTTCGTTATTTGGATGAAAGATTTGACTTGAGCCCAAAATTTTCTGAATTTGATAAAACAAAATGACTCAATCTGATTAGAAGATAAATATTTTGGATAATGTTGAAATATGCTATAATTTTGGGGCTATTCTGAAAATTGGTGTCCCCGTCATTCATTCACCGTGATGCCTCTCTCTCTCTCCGTGAAAAAGGGGAAGAAACGAACTTCCGTAACAGAGCGGTCTCTCTCTCTCTCTGCGCGACTTCTCGAAACTTCGGAGTCGGACTCTTCGGATTTGATCGACCGATCCAAGAAACCCTAGAAAATGGTGAAGAAGAAGGTCCCGGAATGGCTGAACAGCGCCATGTGGTCTACTACGCCTCCGAACGACGACCGCCTCTTCCGCCATTCCTCCGCCACCATCATCTCACCGACCAAGGCGGAGCCCCCACTTACCTCCGTCGCCTCCAGGCATGATCCTTCTCCTCCTCCGGTGTCTCCGTCTCCTTCTCCGTCGCCTAGATACCCGCGAAACGGCACCGCTGTTTCCGACGGTGGTGAGGACAATGGCGTCTCTGTTAGACCTTCCGCCGAGGAGATTTCCCGCCAGGCTCAGCTCGCGTCGGAGGTCTATACCATCTTCTTAGAAAAATTTCCAATTTTTTGTTCCAGCTTCATTCTCTTAGTCCATAACTTGACAGTGTTTTTTGTTCCATTAGCTGGCTTTTCTGATTGTTTCTTCCTGTTGCTTGGGTTTGGTGTTCGCAGTTATCGAAGAAGGTAACCAACTTGAAAGAAATTAGGAGTATGGCATTACAAGGTCTACCAGATGCTCCTGGGATTCGCTCTACTGTCTGGAAGGTGGGTATTATTCTGGGTTTCATGATTTTTCATTCCTTTTTTTTTGTATTGGCGAAAATGAATTAGATTAGATCAAAATGAGAATCCTTGTGTCAGTAAACTGATAAATAAGAGATCCGCTCGCTTTGTTTGTAGTGCTTTGGATATTGTTTAGAAGCTGAGAACTTCTTCTTTTTGTGCTGAAACCATGTCTAGAAATTGTAGTGTGACTGTGTGAGAGGAAGTGTCAGCCTCGTTCGCCTACTTTTCATGTAGCTCATGAGAAATACAACTGAATGATGGAGTTTGGTTAATTTTTACTTGGGCTGGTTTGATTTTCTCTGGCAGCTTTTGCTTGGTTACCTTCCGCCTGATCGTTCCCTTTGGCCGTCTGAATTGGCTAAGAAGAGGTTGCAATACAAACACTACAAAGAGGAGCTTCTAATGAGTCCTGTGAGTGACGATGATATTTTGTGTCTTTGCCCGTGATGGATTTTCCTTTCCTGATTTGTTATTAGCTGATTCAATCATCTGCAGTTATTGAATCTGACAAGTGGAATATATACTTGTTTCTGTGTTTATCTTTGAACTTTCTGATCTCTCATAAATTACTCTACATTTTTATCTTTTCTTCATGTGTATTGGACTCCTGAATGATTCTGTGGTAGTTAGTCAGAAATCGCGCAGAGATTGGCAAAGTCTAAGGGCTGTGACAATGATGAGTTGAAGAGTGAGAGCAGATGCATACTTCCCAGATCAGTGATAACTGATGAGGATCATCCTTTAAGCCTTGGCCAGACGAGCATCTGGAATAAGTACTTCCAGGTATGATATCTTGCATACTTGGACAGAACAACAAATGCACATGATGCAGTTTTCCTGAAATACATAATACACGATGGATGATTTTCTTTTTCCTACTAAATGGCTTGGTAGGCAAAGGTTTTGGTTTTTTAGGTTTCATGAATCTGATGAAACCATGCTGAGTATCTGGTTCTGTACGTGGGTACAAAGACAGTCTTGGGATGTTGACACTACCTGGATTTTACTGATCTTTTAGAAGGATCTTTCTTAAATCTGTAAGCACTCAAAAGTTTTAGCATGTGCAATTCCTCCAAAAGTTCCAACATGATTTCTTGCATTTCTGTAGGACACTGAGATTATAGAACAAATTGATCGCGATGTCAAGCGCACACATCCAGACATGCCTTTTTTCTCCAGTGACTCGTCATTGGGGCGATCTAATCAGGTTTTTGTTTTTCGCTCCATGAACTTGTCTAGTCGATATACATTTGAATAGTCGCATTTACTGATGTGTTTGCCACATTTGTAGGAATCCATGAAGAAAATATTGATGGTGTTTGCAAAGTTAAATCCAGGCATCAGATACGTTCAAGGGATGAACGAAATTTTGGCACCTATTTTCTATGTTTTCTGTAATGACCCCGACAAAGATGTTGCAGTAAGGAGATTCATTTTGTTTCTTTTTAATCTACACATTCTAGGTTTTTTACATGACGAGGCATATATGGTCGAGATATTACTACCATTCTGGACCTTAAGGATTTCATATATTACCACCTCATGTTAGCACTGCTGTCGAGTATCTTTTAGTGAAACCATACCAAGTTCTTTTACTGTATATACTGGAATATAGAGGTTCACACAGATAACAAAAAAATGTTGCTCTTCATGCCCAATAAGTTAGCATTCGAAAGATTTACCGACCTTTGTGGAAGACTGGTTCTTGCGTGATCTGTGTTCTTCAACCTTGTTTTTTTCTTTTCCTTATCAAGAGTTTAAGCTTGTTATTAATTCTAGTCAAGCTTTGCAGGCCCATGCAGAAGCAGATACATTCTTTTGCTTTGTAGAACTCTTGAGTGGATTTCGAGATTTTTACTGTCAACAACTTGACAATAGTGTTGTCGGAATCCGTTCCACAATCACAAGGTTGTCACAGCTGTTGAAGGAGCATGATGAGGAGCTTTGGCGTCATCTAGAGATCACAACAAAAGTAAGAGATTCTTCATAAGTAATCTGTTGTCAAATTTGATCTTCCCTTGTTAGTTTTCGGTCTCCTTATTCTCTGTATGTCATGATGCAAGGGCAAGCATCAAACAAAATCTCAATTTGCAATTCTGCTTCTATAGTTTGTAGAATAACAATTTTAATATCACATCAAGCTAACCGTGTGAAAAAGCCCATTCTGCCAGTTTTTTTTTCTCTCTTCCAAAAATGAAATGATGAAAGTTGACATTATAAAATTTTGATTGGATGCAGGTGAATCCTCAGTTTTATGCATTCAGGTGGATCACACTCCTCCTAACGCAAGAATTCAGTTTCTTTGACAGTCTACATATATGGGATGCGCTCTTAAGTGATCCCGAAGGTCCTCAGGTTAGAGCCCTACAATCTCTTCTTCCTTCCATGTTTACAACCTGAAAGAGAATAGGGAATATCTTAAAAAAGAAACGCTAGGCTTAAGATTATATGTTCTTGCAATTCTCGTTTTCAAAAGCTGAGAGATTGCTGCTCTGTCATCACTTAATCTGTGGACCATCTCAAAATGGGCATTGCATACATAGAAAGTGGCTCAGCTTCAGAACCATGTACTTAGATGGCCGGTTACGAAACTGAACTCGGAGGGTTCTGAAAAAGAAGTGGTCTGATAAAGCGTGAGTGTTTAGCTTTGATGGGTCATACATCATCATCATGATGCTTTGATGGCAGGAGACGCTGTTGAGGATATGTTGTGGAATGTTGATTCTGGTGAGGAGGAGGCTCATCGCTGGGGATTTCACGTCCAATCTGAAGCTCCTCCAGCACTATCCCACTACCAACATTCCCCATCTCTTGTACGTTGCCAATAAACTCCGCTCCAAAGCCCCCTCCTTGTAAAACGCATCAAATATCCATACAACCAAGTCCCTTTTTCCACTCCATATTTTAAAATTTGCGTGTACATTTTTGTTAAGATTTTGATTGTTGTTCTGTTTGATCTGCGGTTCACTATGTTTCTTTCCTTTTTTTCTTTTTTCTAATTTCTAATTAAAATAAGTAAAAGATAAATGTTTTTTCATAATTTTGACTTCATTCGACCTTTAGGCAACGAGGAAAATCGATTGATCTCAATATTTCACAGAATCTGGGTTTGTTATATTCAAGAGAGAGAGAGAAAACGTGTTTTATTACTATTTGTAACCTACAAGTGACACACATATAACTCTGTACGATGAGTGATATACTAAGAAGAGCTGCAAAGAATTCCCTCCCAATCGTTGTTGCATTGATCTCCGGCAGGTGGAAGAAGAAGAGCCACTCTTGCTTTGTACCCCGCGATTCTCCTTGTCCGTTCTTCTCTTAATCTGAAAACACACACAACAGAGAGAAAAAAAAAACCATCTTCAGCAAATGGTACCAATGATAAAGTAAGAGGTTTATATTCTACTCCAAAAAAAAACTTTGGGATGCTGTAATAAGATAAAAGGCTATATATAAATGTAGTTCACACGCAAACAGAAGAGAATGATTGAGAGATCAAAATCAAATGGGAGGGTTGTGTTCGGGTGAATGAAGAGAGCGTATGGAGGAAACTGTTGTTGTGCAACTTACCGGGCACGGACCTTCTTAGCTCGGCCGACATGCCTTTCCAAAAGATCCTTCTCCGATAATTGCTTCACAGCAGCTTCCTCTTCCTAAACCCGAAAAAAAAAATCAAATGGGAAAG
>NW_010965696.1:2298747-2341843 GCF_000463585.1 Tarenaya hassleriana
GGAAAGAGTAAATAACTCAAACATCAGAAGTGAGCAAAACTGCTTTACCAGCTTAAACTTGCACCAGTTTCCATCAATAACATTTTGAAAAGAAATCAGACGAGCATCTCAAAGTGATTCTTGGTCCAGGCAGAGAGAAAGAGAACCTTCTCATCTTCCTCGTTTGGTTCTTCATTTGGATCCTTTGGCAGGCTTGTCTCCACCATAACCACAGGTAATAGCTTTGGCAAAGGCTGAAATGTATCACTGCTTTGCTGCAGCCAAATTCGTCGAAAACCAAAAGGTGCAATTTTGATTTAGGGGTGTGGATTTTGGTAGAGAGAGACCACGTAAAATACGAAAACTTTCATGTTTCCGTTGATTTAAGAGACAGAAGATTACAAAAGTATTTAATCCAGTAATCCTTATGTTAAGCATAAGAGACATTTGTGAAACCAACTTTCTACATCATCATATTTCAAAGCATATAATTGATGCAAACCTGGATTCCTTCGTTAACTCCATTTCTCAACCACGACCGACAAACCGAGTATAGAGAAGCCCCATCTGTTATCCTAACCTGTAAAAACAAAAGAGAAGTTATTACAATCTACATTACCAATCTCGTTTCCTAGTGCGTAAGCAATTCGAGTTGTTAAAACAAAACCAAAAGATAACGGAAACACTTACCTTTCTGCCTCTAACAAGCACAAAAGCTTCATCCCGGCATCTAACAACATGGAAAGAGACAGCAAGATCACTAATTTTCTAAAGGCAATTCGGTATGCTCAATAAGAAAGAAGACCACAGCCAACAATTATCAGGGAGATTCAAAGATTTTACCTTGCATATTTATGGCCACTATTGTCAAGAATTGAAGATGGAGGCGGGGAAACCTAATCATAAAAGATTCACAAAACAAAGAAGATGCAATGGGAAATAAGAGCAAGAAGCAGACTTTGAAAAGTTTTCAACAAAAGGTTTTGTGCTGAATTGCATACAATCACAAAACAGTATAAGCACTCATTTCAATCTAAATATGTTGCAACCCTTTCCTCATTTAAGAAAAAGAGAACCAAGGACTGAATATAACTATTTGCCTCGGGAATCACACATATAGGAACCAGAATAAAGATGAGCAAACCAAGGAGCATCCAGCTGATGAGACCACAATAATACAAATTTCTAGCATTACTAACAACATGACTTTCGCATGAAAAGCCACAAGCCTAGACATATTCCCTTCAAAACAATTCCAGGAAGATAATTGGCAAAAGCGGCAAATGACCATCTTAGAAGGGTAATCTTATTAACTTGGTGGCAAACGACCATCTCAATCGCCGTACAAACCCGAGTCTGCCAAATTAACAAAGAATCAAATGGGAAGGGATCACACAAGATAGAAAACTACAGTCATTCAAAAGTTTGATTAAAGGCTTAGGCTTTTGTGACAATTTGAGGTTAAATGAAACAAGGGATCCATGAAGTACATCAACTTTCCTGATGAGAAGTACGGAAAAAAATGGATTCAACATTAACAAAGATGATTGATTCTTCACCCGGAGTGCAAAGGCATATAGGTGCATATGTAACCATGATCTAGCAATATCATACCTCGAACATTGCTTCCATAAACACTTCCCCTACTCAACAAGAACCTAAGCATCAACAGATTAAACATGTCGAGCAAAAATGACTATCTCTTCGATTTCGAGCAACCTAAAACCAAATTTATATCATCTAGGAGTTGCACGAACACAAGTAACTAGAAGAAGAACGGAATTACATCGTCAAACCTTAAAAGACCAAAACAAAAAAAGAAATTCTGGAGAATAATGGAAGAGACCTCACCATGGGCTGCAAGAAGTGAGGAATTCGCCTCAAGGGAGCCGACCCAACAGGATCCTCCGACCCGATATGAGGAAACTGGTGCATCTGGGCGTGCGCAGCTCTCATGAACCGCATCATCGGGTCCAAATGATTCGACCAAGATTGGCGATGATCGAAAACCTGACGAAGAGGGTGCCCACCCGGATCACCCGCACGGAAGAGGAACTGGGTCTTCCTGGTCGGGTCGGAAACCCCCGACCGGAATTAGAAAACGGGTAAAAAGAGCCGATGGGTCTTGGTGAGGCGAACGGGGGACTGAACTCGGCCGCCTCATCGGGAAAGGCGGTGTGTAGAGGTTTTGAGGTGGTTGAAATGGGTGGTGGTGGTGCTGAAGCGGCGGAGCTAGGGCTCTTGTGCGGCAGTGGCTGTTTCAGATTTAGCCGGAAAAGTCACCGGAAAACCTGTTACAGTAGAGGGAGAATGAAAACAGAGCAAATGAATAATTTCCGTTGTATTGATACGAAGCACGAAGCAAAGATTCAAATTTCCACGAGGCGCCGTTACTTCTCAAAGAAAAAGATTTAGCGGATTTTTTCCCAAGAATATATATTTTTTTTTTACACCCAACAAAATTTAACTGAATATCAATATTGTCTTTAAATTTATAGTTATGTCTTCTGCCTTGTCTATATCGAAATCCTTCGAACTTAAGTCGTGGGTTTCAGAGATAATATGACTTCCGGAAATCTGCCTTGTGGGTGTTTCTTCTTGTCTGAAATTCCGAGACTTTTCTTTCTTGTACTTTACGGAAATGCTGTAGCTTCTCGTGGTGGGTTTGATTTGCAGAACTGTCAAAGTTTCAGGCTTTAGACACAATTCATCGGTTCTGACACCAGTACCCAGATCTTGACTAGGTTTATGATTAAGATATGTCCAGTCGATAACCTTGAACCAAGATCTTTGACATTCTGCAAAACCATATATGCAATATTCAGAGGCACCAAAAAGAGGGGATCATCTACAGAAGACAAGACCTTTGATGGTTTAGTGTTGATATCTCCAATTACTTTTTACTTCAAGAAAGGTAAAAGAGGCAAAAAAGAAGTTTATGTCATTAGAGAATACCATATTGGAACTCAATGGCATGAAAGTTAGAAGCCTGCCCATCCAGCAGGTTGAGGGGCGTTGTTATCCGAGCCGAGAGGTCTTTGCATTGCAGAGGCAGAAGAAGACAGTGTGGTGGCGGCTCTGAACGAATCTGTCTCGAAACCCCATGGATCGAAACCTTGGCTTGCTGTCTTGCTTGGCTGACTGTTTCTGGTTATAACAGACTGATTATTACTAATGTTGTTGCCCTTTGATGCAGTCTGCAACCCGGGTTTGGGTTCATCGCTGAAAGCTTTCCATGCCTTCGGGGCCGAGTTCCCACTCGCCCAATCTGATCTGTCTTCCTGTGGATATGGACAAGAGGCAAAAAATTTCTTTACTAAATAAGTTCAATGGCTGTGGATACTATGGACAAGAAGAGGCAACAAAAGAACGACAATGCTGATCACATGAGGGAAGGACAAAGACTAACCGGAAGAGTTGAACGAGCTCCCGATGAAATTTGAATTTGTGGACTGTCTCGGCTAGGAGATGCTGAAGTTTTAGCAGCAAGCCTTTGCTTTAGCTCATGTAACTCTTGTCTCTGAGTTTTGCATATACAAGAAAGCTTTTCGAACTTGGCAGTCATCTCAGCCTTTTCTGTGTTAGCTTGTTTCAACTGTTCTTTGAGCCTCTCGATCTCAGCTTCCAATGTCTCATCCTTGGCAGATTTACCATTACCAGTGCCATTATCAAGCTTCTTGGTATCGAATTCTGCTACAAAAGTGTTGAAAGCATCATCTTTTGACACTTTCGGCCTGTCGGTTGCAGGGATTAAATTGGAAGGGTGTGAATTCCTTTGTGCAGCACGTGCTTCTCTCACAGGGCTCGGGTTTTTGTGTAAATGATGACTCTCCACACGAACTCTTTCAGTTTTCAATGTGTTACTGTACCTATTCAGTTCATCAGATTTAGGAATGATTTTCCCGTCCATGGAAAGTGAGTTCTTCGCATGTTGAGTGGACCAGAATGCACCGAGCTGGCCTCCACAAGCCGTTTCTCCAGAAGAAGAAGTTGGTGGAGGTGGACTTCTCAGAGGTACAGGAGAAGATTTATTTGCAAAGTTGGATGACCCTGAAAGATTCACATGGATCAAAAGAAAAAAGATTTATTTTTTCTTTCTTTGAGAAGCCATTAAAATTGTTGAACAGATTCTGATATTGGCTAAAATCGCAAAAAGAAAATTTTCAGAAGATCTAGTACTAAATGCTACTAGAAATATGCGATTCAAGATATAATACCGGCATGAACTTCAGTAGATTGCATCTCAGGTGGTCTATCAGGTAATGACTTCTGCAAATTAGCAGGCAACTGTTCATTGACACGAAACCAAACCTGAAGATGGGAAGAAAGGATGTTAAAGACACTGCCTGAATCATTTCCTGTGACAGATCTAAAGCTAACGAAAATTCATCAAGAGGAGTTGACGCTGAAGCAAAGAGCTTGCCTGTGTGATATCTGGTCGTTCATCTGGTGAAGCTTGAAGCATGTCTTTGATCAAATCAGTGACATATGAAGTGTACTTAGGCATGTCTGGTATACGATAGTTCCCATTTAATATCTGTAGCTTCGATTCTCCATCAAATGCATTCTTGAAATAGCATATTCTGAAGAGGAGACAGCCAAGAGCCTGGAATTTAGTCATCGAAATTCAGTATTATAAATTTGTTTGTAAAAGAAAAAGAAAATGAAGTATTTTGTATGATACGTACCCATATGTCGACCTTCTCACTTATGAGCTCTCTCATAAATAAATCCCACATCTAATGCAATAAAAGGAGTTAGATATTTATCAAATGCCTTTTACCACCAATGATTCTAAACTTAAAAAGGGTCTAACAGCATATAATACAGACAACCTCGGGGGCTCTATATGACGGCGTTGTGTATTTCCTAATATTGTCTTCTTCGATGCCCATTTCTTCGGCCCTTTCAAATCTCTTGTGATTAGTTGAAATGCTCCCAAAGTCACACAACTTCCACTGTCCTTCTGAACTTAGCAGAAGGTTCTCAGCCTTCAAGTCCCTTGAAAATTGCAAAACAGTTAATGACTTCTATTAGTTGCTTGCTGAAATGTGGTTAGGAAGGGCTTGTGATGAGCAGTGACTAATATAAATCAGGATGTTTTAGTATGATAAAAAAAAATAGATATGAACTAGAACCCAGTTTACTCATTTTCCATGTTCAGATTGTTCCATCTTTTCTTTCTTCTATGGGCACGAGGAAAAAATATTCCAAATCTTAGGATGGTTAAAGACATTAACTGAGTATACCTGTGAGCAATAGGCGGCGATTGACAATGCATAGCAAAGACAGCATTGCACACATCTCTGAAAATCGAAAGAACCCGTTTCTCTTCAAAGTAATCAGAACCTCTGCTCTCCAGTACACTGACGAGAGATTTCCCGCAAAATTCCATCACTAGAAGGGCTTCTTTTTTTCTCCCCATGTCCAAGATACCATGTGAATAGAGCGTGACAACATTTGGATGTCCCTTCAGAGATTTCATTACCGAGATCTCTTTCATCACAAGTTCTAGTGACTCTCCGTCATTGCATATAATGTGCTTCAAAGCATACTGCTTTGATGCATGTGTTGCATCCTGAGCCAAGTAGACACTGGAGAAACCTCCTTCTGCAATGATGTTCCTGACTTGAATTTTAAGATTTCCAACATCGAGATATCGGCCTTCTAGCCCCGCGGGTTCTTTTTGAGCAAATGGTTTGAACTTCCACATATTTGAAATTTTGAATAACTGTAAGCGATAAGAATGCTGCGTAAACATTTAAAAAAATTTGTTATGTACTTAGGTATATCATGCTACCAGGTCCCATCACAGGTCCCAAGTATAAAGATTTGCCCCATATGAAATCAAACAAAGCTAATACATTCAATAAGCTGCACACTGCTAAAAATTCTCTTTCAGATAAACAACAGATTACTCTCTTTTAAATATTTCTTGAAACCCGACATTGAACTTCAAGATTACATTGAAATACCTGATTCTATCTGCACCAAGACAATAACCACAAATGTTAACCCTGTGTCACTGAACAATCCTACAGACCAGACCGATAAAATTCCATTATTCTTTTGCCATCTGCCTCTTAGTTGCATCCAGAAACAAGTGAGCACATTTTAGCATATTACCTTGAAAGCCAATCTATCCAACAGTACTTGCAGACCAAACTATAATTTCGATCAACAAGGAGAAACACAGAGCAAAAAACCTTAACAGTTAACAAGTATTTCTGCTCAAACTTAAACTTCATCAGGAGCAACCGTATTAATGCGTTAAAAAAACGGAAAAAAAAAAACAACAGAATCCAAGCAAGCAATAAGGCGGCCTGCATAATTTAAATCAGAACAATTCACGAATGATCAACCTGGGCGCAGCTCAAAGACAAATTTTTGGCAGAACTTTTTTTTCGGAGAACAAATACGAAAGAGATATACTTGATCTTTCAACAAATACTAGTATCAGCAATATACCCAAATCCCAAACTCTATCACTAGCTAAAACAGGCGTAAATCTACATAAACCCACCTCAAATCCACACTTTCACTGCCTCGTTCAGAATCCACACGAATTTTTCAGGAGACAAACACAATGACCGTCAAATATCATTAACGAATCCAGCAGTTCACCGTAGCGATGAATCAAAATCATTAGGTTAGGAAAATGAAATCCCAGAAGTGAATCCGAAGCTAGGTTTTCTGGAAAATCCAAAATCAGAATATCAATCGGTCGATAATGTACCTTTAGCAAGAACTCAGATTCTGATCAAACCGGGAAGAATCAACCCGATCGCCATAAAATCTTCCCAGAACATCGAAATTTCAGTAACTGCATTAGGATCTGCGGTCGCTTTCGCGTACAAAGAGAGAAAAAGGAATTCGCACAGAGCGAGAGAGAGAGAGAGAGAAAAGGGAGCGAGAAGAAAGCGGAATCGAAGAAGGCTACAGACGACGTGAACGTGAATCTCTTATTTAAATTAATTTCATATATAATTTTTGTAGCAACCATTATTTATATAATATAATACTCATATATTATATTCCTAAACCAAAATTCAAACATTTTTTTCTTTCTTTTTTTCAAAATACAAACATTGATCTCTACGTATAGTTTTTATAATAAAATGAGAAGTGTCATTATTTATATAAAATGAGAAGTGTCAATAACACTGTTAGTTTTTATAAAATATTTTAAAATTCTAAATAAATATACAACTTCTTCTACAACTACAAAATTTTTCCATAATCGATGACCACGTTAGACATTTGACAAAATTCGATGACGACGTGATTGTCGGAATTTTGAACACAACCAAATAAGTGACATATAACTATCACGTGAGCAGTATTAAAAAATAAAAATAAAAATATGCTCACACATATACATACACATAAACTTATAATGTCATATGCATATACAAATATAATATATATATATATATATGTTTATACATATAATATACACAATATATACATATATATATATATACACATATACATAAATATTATCTGCTTGCAAGAGGGCAGAATGTGGGAACGAATGAAGTTCGTTTTTTCATGTTCCAATCTCATGTCACTTGCATGGATTTGGGCACTACGGTTCAAGAATTTAATTTAGGACCGAACTAAACCGCATAACTTCTGTTCTAATTTGGTATATATATTTTTTTATAGAATAGAATATACTATTATCCGATTAGTACCTAACCAAAAGTTAAATTATCCACTAATATTTTTATATTATGGTTTAGTACTTATTCGATATATTCATTTAACGATATAGTTTCAAATTGAACCGAAACTAAAAACGAATCGAACTGAATCGTTTAACATTTAGTTCTACTTTGGTATAATTTTTATAAAACCGAAAATACCGTATCGAACCGAAAACCGAAATATCTACCCTAGTTTTCACAAATATTAGCTACAGATCGGCTATATGGATCCGAGGAGGAGTGTTGCGAGATTCTTCTGTGTGTGTGAAGTAGCCTCGTTAAAAAAAAGCCCTAGACATTATAGATAAGAGTACGGAACGCGATTTGCATGGGAAGATTACGTGAGTGCCATGCACGTAATCACTTTTGCATTGCTTTGACAAGGGTAAATTTTAGAACGGCTAGCGTTAGCAACAACGGATGAATTGGTGAAAAAACAATTATCATGGATTTTAGTACGAAAAACGCTAAACGCAGCGTTTGATATCAACTGGGAGTATATTAATATATAAACATCAATCGCATTAAACGCAATTCATATAGATTAAGAGGGATATTACAAGTTACAACTACCAAGTATATATATATTATACACATTGACTATTTTGCTTAAGAGAATCATTATATCCATTTATAAAAATAAAAAAACAGATATTTAAAAAAAACTTTTCTTGAGATTGTGTCAGAAGACTCGGAAAAGGGAAATGTACGGTTCGCAAGAAAAGAATAAAGAAAGATGTGAACCTTTTCTTATCGTAATCCTTTTTTCCCAAATACGTATTTTTCTATTCCAAATTTATACCCCTTATTTTAGCATATTTTGAAAAATTAAAAAACGAAAAAGAAAAACCCTTCTTTTTCTCTCTTAATGTTTTTGAAGCTTGAATTATTTCAGAAAGAAAAAAAAAACTAAGTTTTAGTGTTTATAAATATTATTGATACACTTCTTAAAGGTCATCATAAAAAATATTCTTACTTTTTTATTACTACTTCAACACATACATTTTTCAATTGTCACCATGTGATCCATGTAACCCAAAATATAGAGTTCATAACGTTAAATTTATGATGTTTTAATCAAATAATTAGTAAGATATACAATAATGAATTAGTAAGATCAATATAAATTTAACGTTATAATAAATAAAATCAAAATGTGATCACACTATATTTTGGATCACATGTGTCAAATGATCACGGTTGGAAAAATGTATGTATTGAAATAAACAAAATAAAGATATTTTTGATATAATAACGTTCGTAAACGCATAGGGAATAGTAATTTTACAAAATAAAAACCATTAAGCTGCGTAAAGATATCGAATTCCATTAAGAAATTGCAAAGAATGTATTGAAAGAGTGACGAGTGTAATGCGAATGTCACTATACTTGCGAATTTTTTTTCTATTTTTTTTTAAAAGATAGAATATTTCGTCTCGGGGGGATAACGAGGGATGCGTGTCAGCGAGAAAATGGAATGTTAAATAAGTTAAAGGTGCGGGCAAAGAATTAGAATAATCTTTAATTTAAAGGGCTTCTGGATAATGACAAGTGCTTAATGAAAAAAGGACAAAATGAATGATTAAAGAGATTATTCAAAGGAAAAAGAAACATATATACATAAGAAATAAATTGGACTTAGGAAAAATAAACTTAATGTCGCTCAGCGAATAAAAATTGCTGTGATATAAATATATATATATATATATATGGAAGTACAAAATTAACTTATATATATATATATATGATTTGGTACTTCCAATTTTTACCATGGACCGCTATTTTTAAGTTAAAAGTATTTAATTTGAATTAAAATGTGTTTAATTATTGAGAGAATACAGTAGAATATTTTATTTTAAGAAGATAATATGGATATTAATTTAAGTATTTAACCATATATATGTTTTTTTGTCATCTCTGAAATGCGGGCATATTGTGAGGCCGGTTTGGTCCGGTTTAGTTAGATTTTGTTTGTTTTAAGTTAAGGTTTTTTAGGGTTTAGCCATAATTAGAATCTATGCATTGTCTGTTTTGCAAGGACTTTAATTTTCATATATAATTAAGTTGTACTATAGGGTAATTATACATTGGTTTGGGATCACTTAATTGTCATTTAAAGATTAATTTAGAGATCCAAATTAATGTCGTTATCAGAGAAAGCTAACGTAAAAACTTGTAGTTAATACAACATAATAACTTCTCCCTTTAGCCAAATTACAATGCCTTGTCCATGCAACGTGCACTCGACGCTTCGACCTTTTTCTCCCTCTATATATACTCGAGGGCTCTCCCTTAAACATTCATCACAAACCATACAAAAACACAAAACACTTACAAACAAACTCCATTTTCACTTGAGGAAAAACCCTAATGAAGAGATCTACGACTCTCTCTCTTCTATTAGGGCTCTTAGCCCTACTGAGCTTTCTTAGCTTAACCGGAGCTCGGCCCCACCGCCATTTCGACGAGGAGGAGCTAGGAATTGTGCTCGGACCGCATGAATTCCCCGACGACGATAACACGGAAGATGATGATCTAGGCGACATCATCGGACCTCACGAGGTTGAAGTGAAGCGAAGCGATTTCCCTGATGATTTCATCTTTGGAACTTCTGTCTCAGCTTATCAGGTGAATAATATATATATACACTTTTTGTTTTTGTTTTTTATTACATGGGTATCATCAGAATCTTTTCCCGGATTCATTATATTATGACTTGGTCCGATGGATTCGTGTTCAGGTGGAAGGTGCCAAAAAGGGCGCTGGAAGAGGCATGACGACATGGGACCAGTTTACCCACATGTATGCAGGTATGTATACACACATGCACACATATGTATCTTAGTATGTACGTACATCTAAAATTGTATGTACATGTGATAATTTTGTTTGTGACATAATCAGTTGATAGCTTTTTTTTTTTTTTAATAATGTATTACAGACAAGGTTCAAAACAATTCTGATGGAGACATGGGAGTCGATTTCATTAACCGTTACAAGGTCATAGTCGTGGTTCAATTAGATTAACATAGAGTCGGCCGGCGATAATGTGCTAACCGGACCGATTTCTAAAAAAAAAAACATATGTCTTAATGTCATGCAGGAAGATATCCAATTAATGAAGGAACTGAGGACGAACGGGTTCAGATTTTCAATCTCATGGACCAGGGTCTTACCTTGTAAGTCCATAAATCCTAATTCCTTGTACGTGTGCGTATATATATATGGATGCTTCAACCCATGAAACCGGTGTTTAAGACGATAGTGTTGTCGTCGTGACTCATATTTCGAATCTCCAGATGGACGAGTGAGTAATGGTGTGAACGAGAAGGGGGTTCAGTTCTACAACGATCTTATAAACGAACTCTTGGACAATGGTTAGAAACTATTTTCACTCATTTAAACTTGTCCGTGTTTCATTCAGTCAATATTTTGGGGAAGTTATATACTTATTCTCTTGAAAATGATGTAATTAATCTAACAGGAATCCAGCCCGCGATCACACTATTTCACTGGGAATCTCCTCTGGCTCTTGAAACGGAGTACAATGGGTTCTTGAGCAAAGACATTGTGTAAGTAAACCTTTTTGTACTAAATTTTACAGTGGTTAATTGTATACTTAGCGCATTTAGTATGACGGATGTTTTACTTACAGAAAAGACTTTCGAGATTTCGCGAGATTCTGTTTCCAAAGATTCGGAGACAGGGTGAAAAACTGGGCGACGTTCAACGAGCCGTCGGTGTATAGCGTCGCTGGCTACTCGAAAGGCAAGAAAGCGCCGGGACGATGCTCTCCGTGGGAGAACGACCTGTGCATGACGGGAGATTCATCTCGCGAGGCTTACATCACTGCTCACAACCAGATTCTTGCTCATGTCGCCGCTGTCGACGAGTTCCGGAAATGTGATAAGGTTGGTCCGACCTTCCATGGTTTTTTTTTGTGTGTGTAGTGAATAAATATGATTCTTCTCGATGAGAGCTATATATTAAAAGCATTAACTATAGTACATATTCAACATATAATCTAACTAGCCAATGATCACACCATCAATCCAAGAATGATATATTTACATATACAAGATATATATATATGTATCCTTTTAAGGGTTTTGAATGATTCTTGAAATGTTTATGAACAGTGCGAAGGAGGGAAGATTGGCATAGTGCTTGTTTCCCATTGGTATGAACCCAAGGATCCCAATTCCGAAGATGATAAGAAGTCGGCGAGACGATCCCTCGACTTCCAACTCGGATGGTGAATTATTCCCCGAAATTCCACCTTTCCATTTCTAATTATATATACATAATATATATATATATATATATTCTCACGTAAAAAATGGGTTATTGCATGGAAATGGATATGACGTGGGGGCAGGTTTCTTGACCCTCTAACGCGCGGAGAGTATCCGGAGGTGATGAAGGAAGACGTAGGAGAAAGACTGCCAAAGTTCACCCCAGAAGAATCTAAGGTCTTGAAAGAAAAATGCTACTTGGATTTCGTGGGGCTTAATTACTACGGAGCATTCTTCGTCACCGCTAACGACAAAGTCAATATATCCAAGCTCAGTTACGCTGCAGATCTCGCCACCAACTTCACAAGTACGTTTTCCTTTTCAATTTTACCACACCGATTCCATATATATATATGTGTGTGTATGTATATATACGTATATATGAATGTCTGTGTGATCGATTTTGATCTTCTCTTGCATGGTTCTCGCAGCTGAGCAAAAGGAGTCACCACATCTCAAGGTACGTATATACGTGTATATATACAAATATATATATAATGTATATATAATAAACTATTTGTATGCTGCGCAGGCTTCTTCAATGGGCATTGTGGTGTATCCCTTGGGTTTGAGACGGGTCTTAAAACACATCAAAGACTATTACAACGATCCGGAGATTTATATAATGGAAAATGGTAAGCAAAAAAATCTCATTTGAAACTAATAAAAAAAAGAAATATTTAAACACTGAAGGGACCAAATTTAGGTGTATGTATGTACCTTTTTTATTATGATATATATATATATATATAGGTGTATGTATGAGTGTGCGGATGGATTTGCTGTTTTTTTTGTTAATTAACTAATGTGTGTATATATATATATATATAGGGCTGGACGAGATGGATGATGGTCAGAAATCGTTAGAAGAAGCCCTTAATGACAAAGGGAGGAAAGAATTCCTCAACAGTCACATCTTAATGATGGGAAAAGCCATCAGGTACGTCATCTATACAATCATATCATACAAATGATATATCATGACAAGCATATATACATATATATGTATACACACACAAATGCGTATATGTGTTTGGCGACAGATTCGATGAAGTGAGAGTGAAAGGGTACTTCGTATGGTCGTTGATGGACAACTTCGAATGGGATAGAGGGTACAGAGTGAGGTTCGGACTCTACTACGTGGACTACAACGACGACATGAAAAGACACATGAGGTCTTCGGGGGAATGGCTACGCAAATTCCTCGACACCGACATGACCATTAGCGTCTGCTACTTCGAGAGCCACCGAGCCAAAGGGTACGCTCCCAAGTTGTTCGACCGAGAGTTCACCGAATACGTCACCGAACCCATGACCTACGCTAGCGACTTCATCTGAGACTACGTGTTCGGTCAACTCTCTCTCTCTCTTCCACCCAGCAGCCACCTGATCGGCCGAGCCATCTCTTAGAGCTCGAGCTTCTCTCTCTCTCTCTCTATATATATATATATATATGTGTGTGTGTATAGTTATAATGATGATAATGAATAATGCTTTGCTGGGTGTGTGTAATGTTATGTCTGTGTGTATGTAATAACAATGAATAAAGAGTGTGTTGACTATATGAACAGATTAATCCCTAATCACTTGAGTACTAATTAACATTCGTACTAGTGAATGTTCCTTTAGATTCCACCACCATGAAAGCCCTTGCAATGTTTCTCTCTCTAGCATCACATCATCACCAGTGATTAAAATCTTTAGGGGAAAAAAACAATTTTTAATATAACAAAATCGGACTAAATCAATATTTAAAGAGCTACTTGGAAAATTTGCATGAAAAATCTAAAAACGTCATTTCTTTTGAAACAGAAAAATATATTCTAAAGCATATAAAAGTAAACGATAAATAAAAGTTTGGCATCCACGATGCGTATTATTACATGTCAAACACGATCTAATTAGAAACACCCGAAATTGTTTCGGGGAAAGTAGAAACCCTTATTACATAACATAGCATATGTTTGTTGATATCATCAGAGGTCCTCGGTGACCGATATAACGTGGAACTCGACTCCGATATATATAACGTCGTTCACCAGAAAGCCACTTGATTCATCGTAGAGAGACGTGAACGGCAGAAACTGACTTTCTCCGAATCCCAGACTCGATGGACCGAACGAATGGACTGCAGCAAGCGGAAAAGTCAGAGGATGTTATACAAATGGTTCCTTCTTTCTTGTTGTCTATGCATATATATACATGTATATTTCGTATGTGAATTCATACACTTCGAGTGTCAAGGCCTAAATTTCCATTTTTGTCGTTTGAAAAAAAAAAGGTTAGACAGGTAACTTACCAAAAGGATATTCGAGATCTTCATCGTCGTCGAGTTGGTTCAACGCTCGAAGAGTGATTTTCCCTAAAGTCGAGGCCATTGGAGCATCCTGTATATAGCCAATCGGCTTCAAGTACACGGATAGTGAATTCCCATGTCCATCCATCGCTCCATTCGGGTACATCGTTATAACCCTGCCGGATTGTAGGTTTAATTTCGTCAACCCAAAAACAAAAAACGGATCTTTTGAACGGGTTTTGGTTCATGGTTCCATGGATTATATATATATACGTATATACCATTCCCTTTGTCCGACAACGACTGGATTGGAATGATGAGTGGTTTGTTTGAACGTGGAGAATTTCGTGATCTTCCACGTGAATTTGTTGTTGCGAGGCTTCTCGATGAGCCTGAGACATTCGGTTGTGCCCACAGGTCGAGGAACTCCACGTGTACTCCCGCGTTTCATATTCTTGATCTCGAAACCGACGACTAAGCTGTCGTTCACTAGAAATTTCCCCATAGAAAGAAGCTCGAACGACTTCCAGTTTGCGATTCCACGCATAGAGTTTGATGAATTGAAGTAGGCATTATTATCTAACGAATCAAACACACACACACACACACACGTGTATATATATATATATGAGAACTTACAGTCACGTGATGATGTTGGAACGTGTGTATATATTATATATATACGCGTACATGTTTAATGTGGATGCATATATGAGAGCTTACAGTCACGTGGTAGCCATGCAAGTCCCGACTGAGAAATTATGAAGAAATGGAGATCAACAAGTATGGACCGATTAGCAGGTAAAGATTCTGCGTCTTCCATCTCAACGTAGAGGGATACATTCTTATTTGAACCTTTTCCTCTTTGGAAATAAACCAACTTCCTGCGTTAGTCATTCCCCACCATCAATATACATATATATATGTATGTATGTATGTATTAAAAATTATGGAGAGTTTTGAAATACTATATTGGTTTCTTTTTTATATATATATATAAAAGGGTAATTTGTATTTAAAGAAAAATGTCGTGTCCACGAAAAGAGAAGAAACATAGAACACCCTATTGTTTCTATTTGGTAATTCCAAACTTCATACTAACTAAAAAAAACTCTCTATAATTTTAAATATGTACACACACACATACACACATATATATACATATATATATATATATATATATATAGAGAGAGAGAGTAAACGTACCATTGATAACCGTACTCGTCGAAAATAGAAGATTCACATCTTTCAGCATTGTGTTTTGATAGAGTGGAGAGTCCATCAACTTTCATCAAGTGAGCATATTTGTGATCTTCTGCGAAGAATTCTATTATCTCTGCGTTCAACGAGAAAGATATGAAACATGTCAATATACGATCAAATTATTCATATAATTATTTATACACATACACACAAAAAGTGTATATATATATATATATACATATAGAGATATGAACGGAACGGACCGTCGAGACGGAAATCTAGTTTCGACGAAACAACTGATACGGCTCCCAAAGCAAGATCTTTAGCCCAATTAAGTACCATATTTTGTTGTTTTCATGTGCCGATGCAACACTTGCGTATATGTATGGCATGCACAACTCCACACACACACTAACTATATATATATATATATATATATAGAAACGTGCAGCTTCGGACAATGATTTGTTTTTTTTCTTTTGGTTGCTTTTTAATTTATTTTTGGGTGCTAAAGTAGAAAATTCCATGTGGAGTTTATCGTGCCACATCAGTGCAAAAATATCATTAACATACATACATACGTGGATATGTATATACAACAAAGTAATGTAGTGCGGACAGATTCATAGGAAAAATACATTTTAAAAAGTAGAGTTTCGAATAGATTCCTAAGCAAAGAAATCGGGAAAAATAAACAAAAGAATCAAACTTCGGAGGAGTTATTTGAACCAATTATTTATATTCCAAAATATCAACTGCTTTTGGCTTGCTATGAACACTACAAACGATTACTATATTATTCGAAATGTTGTTTAAAGGTTCATATATATGTACCATACATATGGCATATGGGTATAGGCTTACGTTACGTATCAATGGACACAAACGACACATATGTATCTGTATTGTAAAGACTATGTATTATTTAATCTTATTTTTCTATACAGAAAAGTAGTAAAGACTAAATTTTTAGCTCAAAACTAAAATTTGCGTGGAATTAGGGTTTATTATAAATGTCAAGAAGACACTGATGAGTTGATGTAATCCTAACAAAAAGGGGTCATATATATATATACCAAAATAAAGGAGTTTGGAACAACAAAGAAGGGATAAATATCCGAAACGTTATCCGTTTAAAAGAAATAAACGGACACAACACGTGTTTTATTTTCGGTAAGAGATAAATAGGAATAATTAATAAAGAGATAAGGCCCCCAAGTGAGTGGCGATTTCAAACGCTCGCGTTTCTGTCTAACTTTGAACAAATTCTATAGGAATTACATTCGTTGAAACACTACACGTGAGGAATGCGATCCCCTTTGTCATTATTGACTGCCCCCAGTTCATATAATACATGTACATTTATATATTTATATATATATATGATATTTAATCGAAATATAAACAAAATGATCATACATATATAATTATAAAAAGGCTTCCAAATTCGAACCCTTGAAATCTGATTTATAAAATTATTAATCATTACGGGTGTGTGTGTGGATAATATATGATTTTTTTTTGTTTATTAATTACCAAAGTTAAATAAACGTGAAGGAGAGTAAAAAACTAGTAATATGTAAATTAATTCTTTATTTTTTTTCCCTCACCTTTTCACTCCAAAAAAGAAAAAAGCCTGGATTCGGACCCATTTGTTTCTGTTGGGCTCAAAAGGCCTTTATTTACTAAATAAAATCATAAAAAAAAAACAAAAAATTATTCCTTCTTGCATTTCTTCATTCCCTTTTGAAATATATTTTTTCTAAACTTTATTTACTAAATAAAAACATAAAAACAAAAAACTTCCCGATTCGTCAGCTTTTTCGGATTTTGATTCTATTAGATTCGATTATATTCAAATTCTATTATTTCGTTTTTATAACAAAAGAACAAACATTTTATATTAACAATAAAAAAAATAAACCGCGCATAGCGCGGTTCTCTCCTAGTATAACTAAGTTTTCTATATTGGAAAGGAATCCGTTTGTTTTTTATTGATAAAAATATTTTTTCCAATAAAATTTTCTATTTTTTAGTTTTTTTTTTTATTTGGTTCGAATTTAATTTTTTATTTTAAAAAAACCATTTAATTTTTATATCAAATTTTATTAGATTACAATTATACATTGTTAGGTTGAAATTGATTTATTTATTCCGTGATCACCTTGCCAAAACGTCGAAATAAATGAATATAAGTGAAGGAATCCTTTCACCAAAGGGGTAAAAAAAGCCCACAACAACACAACCTCAATTTTCTATTATTATGTTGTCACCCCAACATTCTTAATTGCTTGCTGATTGTCCCGAAGAATGCTTGATGGACTCTCACAACCCTAACCAAATTACAAGGTTATTTTGGACATTTTATAAGAGTCTACTTGCGTGACACTAACTCTTCATCTAGTTCTTGAGAAAACGTTTTTGCCCTTCCTTTGCAAATTCACTTCGTAATCTTCAAATTAAACACGAAAAGAAGGTGAATTTCCGCCATGGATATCAGGTGGAGCTTTCTCGTTCTCCTTGTGCCAAGTCTGTTCATCCTCCCTTCGCATTCGCAGAGAAATTCCTTCACATCCGTTCTCGTATCGCAACACGGCCTCGATTTCGTCAAAAATCTGCTAGTCGACAAATTCATCGCGTCAATGATCCCTCTTCAGATTCCCAGGATCGAGAAGTCGATCAAAATCCCGTTTCTCGGAGGAATCGATGTTGTCGTCTCCAACATCACGATATACGAGCTTGATGTCGCGTCGTCTTACGTCAAGCCTGGTGAGACCGGTGTCGTCATCGTCGCCTCCGGGACGACCTGCAATTTGAGTATGCAGTGGCGTTATTCTTACAGCACCTGGATTGTTCCTGCGGAGATCTCGGATCAAGGGCTTGCCTCTGTTCAGGTAACGTTTCTCGGTCGTTTGACCAGTTAGTACATTTTCTTAGTCGATTTGGTTTAACTGTTGATCTTGCCATTGATTGTTCTACTACAATCCGAAGCAAAGTTTGGTTCTTAGTTCTATTGCATTGCCAAATTTTGTGCTTAGATACAATCTATTGCTGAGGGAAGGTTTTATTTGTGATCAGAAATGTAGCCAGAGGTGTTTCCTATGAACATCAAATTGCTACAGTAATTTATCTATGTACATCTACTCCTGTGTGTGCATTCATTTGCACTTTGGCTCTGTGTGAGCTACTCATCAGGCTTGGAAAAATCGTTCCCAGTAGAAGCAATCCTAGTTTTCGAGTTTCATAAAGAATATATTGAAATGCCCAAGATATCATTTCGATAGATTGGCCTCTTTACAACTGATGTCACTCTGTTTTTGCTTTATGTTCTTTGTTAGTGTTATTGGAACAGCGTACATGTGAGAATGGGAGGTGACTGTTGTGCTTATCAACATTATTTTCCATTTTTTTTTGTTGCTTTTCGTCTGTTTCTTTGCTCATTTTCATGTCTGTTTTACCAAGGAGGTTTGATGAGTGCTGATTCTCGGTAAGGTTGAAGGCATGGAAATTGGGCTTTCATTAGGCTTGCAGACTGATGAAGGGAGTCTAAAGCTTTCTCTATCGGATTCTGGATGTTATGTGAAAGACATATCCATAAAGTTAGAAGGAGGAGCCTCTTGGCTTTATCAGGGGTATGAAATACCAGTTATGGTAACTCTTTTCCATTTGGTAAAAGCTTTGCTCTTCTTTACTCTTGTAGTTTATCTAAGGTCATATGCTTCTTCTCTCTGGTGGTCTGTGTTTTCTTTTACGAGAAATACCAGATTATACTTTTGACTCCTGCTTTTGGTTCATTGCAATTCGTATTGATGTTTGCTTAGCAATGGGCTGGATCATGTAACCATTCTATTTGAATCGAGCTTTCTCGTGAGTTCTGGATGTTAGAAGTAAGGTCATAATTGTAATGGTTTAATAGCTTTGGCTCATCTCACACACTGTTGAAAAGGCATTAGCATAATATATCTGCTTTAAAAGAAGAAATGGTTTCGTTAGTCAAGTTTGGTTTGTGTTAAAGCTCTGGAATTAGAGTC
Organism: Tarenaya hassleriana; assembly: GCF_000463585.1. Lineage (NCBI taxonomy): Eukaryota > Viridiplantae > Streptophyta > Magnoliopsida > Brassicales > Cleomaceae > Tarenaya > Tarenaya hassleriana. The sequence continues at coordinate 2,318,261 of NW_010965696.1, forward strand.
TCGGTGCTGTGTTTTTCATGGATTTTGTTAAAAACGAATGATTAAAATTATTTTTCTTGCAATAGATTTCATTTCTGTGGGGATGAAGCACTTCTCTGTACGATTTCTCTATTTTCCATACTGCATGGCTCGTCTCTGTTGGGGTTTTCTAAAGTCTGTTTTTATTTTTGTTCTCTGGTTTCAGGATGATTAATGCGTTCAAAGACCAGATAGGATCCGGTGTGGAAAGTACCATAACCAAAAAACTAAATGAAGGAGTAACAGAGCTTGATTCGTTCCTACAAAGCCTTCCAAAGGAAATTCCAGTAGATGATAAAGCTGCACTGAATGTCACTTTTACTACTGATCCTATACTGAGCAATTCGTCCGTCACTTTTGAGATCAATGGCTTGTTCACAAAGAGAGAAATCATTCAAGCCATGGAGTTCTACCAAAGAAATTCCTTATCTTCATTTCCCTGCCCAGAGGATTCTAAAATGCTTGGAATTTCGGTGGATGAAGCTGTCTTTAACTCTGCATCAGCTTTGTACTATAATGTAAGTTGTAATTTCTCCTCGTAACCCATATGTCGTGTCTCTTAATACTTTACACATTTCTGTCGTGTTTTCTTGCTGCCAGTCATGCTTCATCTGGGTCAAATAGAATGCGTTTGATCCTATCAGCTTGCCCATGTTCTTATCGATCCAAACATATTAATCATTTTCCACTTTTGTTTTTTCTTACATGTTGATGATTTCTTTGTTCGCCACATTCAGGCAGATTTTATGGAATGGATCGTGGATAAAGTACCAGATCAGTCTCTTTTAAACACTGCCCGGTGGAGGTTCATCATCCCACAACTCTACAAGAAGTACCCAAATCACGATATGAATCTGAACATCAGCTTGTCTTCTCCTCCAATCTTGAAGATCTCAGAGCAAAATGTCGGGGCCACTGTAAATGCAGACCTAGTAATCGATGTTTTGGAAACAGACCAAGTCATTCCAGTAGCATGCATCTCTTTGGTAAGCCGGTGAACAAAATATATACATCCCTTCATTCATTCATAATGAAATGTGCTTCTCTGCACACATACATACATATGCCTACTGTTTCAGATTCGTGTTTGTAAGTTTCTGGAATCTTCTCTCCGGTTACAGGTCGTCAGTGGGTCGGGTTCTCTAAAAGTAACGGGTAATAACCTCGGCGGAAGCGTAAGATTAGAAGACTTTGCCATGTCCTTGAAGTGGAGTAACATCGGAAATCTCCACCTGCATCTCATCCAGGTACAGTACAGATTCAGACAAAATTCACAGTGCAGAACTGGAAGATAAGGTTCGTGCAATGAAAGACATTCACGTTTTACTCTCTTGTCTTTTCCGATCTCGCAGCCAATCATATGGACAGTTATACAAACCGTATTCGTACCGTACGTGAACACACGGCTCGAAAAGGGCTTTCCTTTGCCAATAATCCACGGATTCTCTCTTCGGAACGCTGAAATCATCTTCTCGAGCTCAGAAATCGCGGTTTGTAGCGATGTTACATACTTGGACTCGTTCCGACTCGTTCAACTGAGTTAGCCTTTTGATGAAGTGTGTATAATATGGTTTTACCAGCACGTTCAACGTTGTAATACGTTTTGTATTGTGTAGTATGATGAAACTGTGTTGTAAAATGTTCTTTTGGTTAATGTTTACCGAATTATGTCATGATAGTTTCACCATAGATCAAGTATAGATCTTCCATGATGTATGTATGTATGTATGTATGTATATGGGATTTTTCAAGATTAAATTAAAGAAATAACCCATACGACAAACACCCATTATAAAAGAAAAAAAACACAGAAGAAGCGAAGAAATAGACTATATTGATAATCAACCATCTGCATCCATACATTTTTTTTTTTGATAACCGGGTAATCTCAGGCCCAAAGGGCCCAGACTAATCCCGACCCACACGTACAACCGGCACCACACGTGTGGGATGTGAAGCACCCCGAAAGTGGCCGGAAGGGAAATGTCCATACTCTGGGTGTTGAACCCACGACCTCTTGTTCAGGAAATGGGCTCTCAAACCAACAGAGATGGGGGAGATCCCCTTATATGCATCCATACATCCTCCCACATTCATCATCATCATCATCATCATCATAGATCAAGTATAGATCTTCATATCGTTCACCACCTTGTACACATCATCCACGCCATCGTCGTCATCCTCGTTCTCCTCCAAGCACAGCTCGTTATCGTCACGGTGACCGGAATCGCAGCCGCAGGGAGCGTGGCCCCCACCGCCTATGACGTCAGCATTGGCCTTGATGAAGAAGGCGCATAGGTATAGGAGGAGCGTGAAAAGACCGCCAATGCCGCCATTGTCCCCGAAATATATATATTTTTAATCTTAATTTCAGTTTTTCGTTATTTACTCTATTTTTTTTTTCAATGTTTTCTTGGTCGAGCGTGGAGGAGAGTAATTTTTAAGGCTTGGTTACATAAGGAATGGGATTTTCACTATTCACGGTGGGAAGAGTTTAGCTCTTGAGCTGGTCTCACGGCAAAGTAATTTCTTGAACGTACGTACTCTTCCCACTATTTCACCCTCTTCTCTCGCAAGAGGAAAAAAAAAACATTACGTGGGCCGCAAGAAAGTGATCCTGTGCACGACGATCACCAACCAGTCGGCATTAAAAACAAAGAGACGAGATGGAGAGTTCAGTTCATTTTTTGTCAGATTGTCTTAAAAATGCTTATTTTGAAAGTCTATTTACCGTGGAATCACTGGAACGATATACTTTCATTTTGGCTACAGGAAGGATCAAACATGAATTCCCCTTGAATGCGTGCATATACATACACACACACACACACACACACATATATATATATATATATATATATATATATATATTAGTCCATAGCTTTCATGAATGCGTATTCGATAAAGCGAGCGATGAGACGTTACATTTGGAAACCACAAAAGAGGAGACACGAACATAGAATGTGTTCTCGGAGAGGACAAAAATATCCGTAGCATATAGTAATATAATATGTCTGAATTCTCTCTTTCCGGCGATGTAAATTTATTAACACAAATCAAAACAACAGAACACCCTTTTCTCTTCCAGTTCCTATTCGTGTCAGCTAAGGGAAAAAAAAACTCCAAAAGTCCCAAAAGATGATGAAAGTTTTCATTTTTCAATCCCTCCTTCCAAAAACAACAAAAAGGGCAGAGAGATCATTGCACATTTCAAGAAACCCGGGCAGGGGATTCAATGATTTCAGGCCACGCTGCTGCTTTTGACGCTGGTGATCATTGAGCAAGACGTTTTTTCTGACGAAAACTGCGCTTCTGAGTCGACCACCTGTTTAGAAACTGCCTCTGAGTTCCGGTTCTTCTCGGTGGGTTTGCCATCAGACAGGGCCGGTGAATCAGAACGAGTTTGAGGCGAGATACTCATATGAGTTGAAACTGGGGAAGCATAGGGTAGAGGAGGCACGGTCAAGGCCATGTTGAAAGGGTATGGCGGCAAAGAGTGGTCAAATTTGCAGTTTGGTCCAAACTTGCAGGATCCGTATGCCATGAAATTTGCACATGCCGGTTGTCCCTTCAAACAACAAGTAGAACAACAACAACAAAAACTCTTAATTTCACATCATCATCATCATCATCACCATCATCATCATCGGTGCTAAAAGTAATATATAAGACCAAGATACGATATCATGGGTGAAAAAACTAAGGCCAAATATGAAAACTATGGCAATTATTACTGATAAAGATTCACGAGGAAATCGTCCATTAAGCCCATCAGGTGATTTCAAATTAGGTTCCCTCTTGCAAGAGATGCTGCAAAGCTAAAGATTATGATTTTTATTCATGAAACATTTATGGACTGAATAACGATTCAGTTGTGAACCGATCTTCAACCTAACATGAACCTCTGGCCTAAGATTTTTTCTCCCTAGAGCTCTTCTTATTTCAAGTTTTCAACCGAGAATCAGACTGAGTTGAGATAAAAGTCTTATGGGCGATGAACAAAAACGAGAGAGAGAGAGAGAATGAGAGACTTACAGGTCTAGATGGGAGAACAACAGGGTTTAAGAGATTTGGTGGTGATTGTGAAATCCTTTCTTTGGGATGATTATATTTGCAGTCATCTCCATATCTACATGTTCCGCTGCTCATAAAAAAACGGCATTCTGGTTGGTCATGTCTTTCAGGCAAACTCTGGTTCAAGGTTACAGCCACTGGCACAGATGCACTGGAACTCGAGTCAGGTTGATCTTTCACATTGTATATGGGGTTAGATGTAGCCTGCCCCAAAACGAAAACACAACAAAAAAAAAAACTTCATGGTTAAGTCTTTGAGAAAAGATCAACCAGTTGATCTGTCATACATGGAGAAACTATAGAAACATTTTCAATATGAATATGACTACAAACTCAAATACAAATAATGTGCAAGTTCCAGCCTGGAGATCGTTGCAGTGCCCGTTGGCTAACCCAGGAATCATATAATGTGATTTTGTAGATAGATGTTGATCAAAGAGCAACTACGGAATAAACTAAACCAACCCAACTCGAACATTCTTCCAAAGTGAACATACATCCTGGATATGAGGCACAAATTTATTTGTTAAAGTGAAATCGACGGTAAGAAAACGTCGGATTGAATCTCTGAGGGGTAAGTCAAATTTGTTTAAGAGCAGAATCTGTGCCTAGTTTACAATACAGAAACAAGAAAGCGGCTTTCAACTTCAACCACAGGGCAAGAAATTTTATACTTACAGTGTAAGTGGCCCAGCCTTGAGGAGGTAGAATGCCTTGAGAAGGTGAAACCATGACAGGCACATAGGCCTGAGGAGCTTGCCTACTTAGAACCGATCCATAAGTTGCAGGTGGCAAAGACACCATTGTCAACCCGCCGCCGAGATATGGCAAGCCTACAGAAGAATAGCTAGACAACCCATATGCAGCTGAAGGTTCATTAACAGGCTGAGGATGATGGAATTTGCAAGCAACTCCGAATTTGCACGTTCCAGTCCGCAGGTAATATGTGCATGATTTTTCGCCCTGGAAATGATGTTCAATAAAGGTTTTGCTGAACTAATAAAGCCGAATGATAATAGTAACTGTAACTAGCCGACTGCCTGCCATTGGATGATAAAGATTACCTGACGAATAGGAAAACCGAGAACATTGAACAACACAGGTCCAGCGCCATTCCTGTCCTTCGGATGATGATATTTACACGTAGGGCCATACTTACAGGTTCCTGTCTTCAGAAAATACTGCAACCAAGTACCCAAAAAAAAAAAGAGCTAGCTTGGCAAACACTTTCAAGGGAAGAAAACAATATGATACATCACACTAACCAAGCAGTATCTAGCTCAGGTAATTCAGTAAGACTCTAACGAGCAGAAGAGGAAAGACAGAGGAAAAAGGAAAGAAGAAGAAGGCCTCAATCCTCAAGACATGCATATTCCTCAGTTTAAATGTAAAATGCTGTTGCCTCTCAAGTAAAGCTACAAACTTGAACAAAATTCTAGTGTCACGTTATCACTAGAAGCCATCGTGTGAAACATCATATTCTAGATTCATAATCTATTACAAATTTAGACCGGAAAAGCCACAAAATTTTCCTCAGATGAACACGAAAAACAGAAGATTCAAGAAGCGCACCTCACAGTCCGGTTGTCCAACTCTCTCAGGGAGTTCGTCTTTGTAATAAAAGATAGCCTATTAAGATGTTACAAAACTGTAAGCCAAAGCAAAAACCAGAACAAAGCAACTCAATTCGAGATTCTGCCTTCTCACCTGAGAAACAAAAGGAGGGTGATTGTAACGGCAGTTGCTTCCATAACCACACAGCCCTGTCCTCAGATAGAACGGACAATCTCGTTCACCTGGCCGATCAGGATACGGACTGGATTGAGCATCACCGTCTTCATTTAACTTTATCCGCCTAAAGGCATCTGAAGAACACATCGCCCGTTCGAAATGATCAATCAGTATCTAAACATGATTAGCAGCACCGACCCACCAGAAATCGGATGCCGCAAAACAATTTTGGCATAAACCCATTTTACAGAATCGTGATCAGCTATCAAATTCTGGGTTTTACAAGCTAACAAGAGCGCAAAACCTATTTTGTAAGGAAACAGATCCATGTTGGGACACGACAAGAACACAATTGATCAAACAAGATTAACATGGGACAAGTTCATTGAGCTCCAAGTTTCTGGAATTTTCAACGAGCAAAGATGAACAAATCCGAACCAGTGATCAACATATTCATATGATCTTCAAACGCATTACCGAAACAAAAACGGGTCATTTGGATCTCCCGTGGACAGAATCGGAAGCTACCTTGGATTTTCACGGAAGATCGATTCGACCCAGTAGAGCTCTGATCCTGCTGAGTTTGTGACATGGGTCGCATAAACAGCCACAGAGAAACTTTTTTTGTCTTTTTTCTTCGAAAAATTCACAGGCAAATCGTGTGAGTTTGCGAAGAAACGGTGAAGACAATGATCAAACAAAAAGGAAAAAATCACAGGTAGATTGTGTCTCTCATATACAGAAACGGATTTCCCCTCTCTCTCCCTCCCTCTGGAAAACGATGAAAACCAGAGACGAAAAACGACGGTGAAAATCCGAGATTTTTGTAACTTTTTCTTTTCCCAAACAGAAGTCTTCTCGTTTAGAACAGATCCAAAAGGAAAATCTCTGCCAAAATATTCCAATTTGATTTATTTTCCTTATTCCCCCTTCTCATTCCTGTTTCCTTTGTTTTTTCTTCCAGAATCTGAGATTTTTCAGATCTTTTTTTTTCCTTTTCCCGTAGTTTGTGTTTCAACGTAAAAAAACGAAAAAAAAATATGTGTTTACATTTAAAAACTACAAAAAATATCCAAACTTACTTTATTTCTTCGGTTCATAATATCAATTATTATAGCATGATCTCGTTCGGAATAAAATCTAGATATGAAAATTCAAATTCTTTAAAATACAAATATTAACACGAAAATATATTAGAAATTAGATATTTTTTTAGTTTTTCTAATGATAGAAAATTAAAATAATACTGACGAGTCTTTGCCCCCTCGTGTACGGATTAATAAATTCTGCCTGTCCTTATGAAATTACAATCATACCCTTTCTGTTTACATCTTATGGCATCACGTGATCTGATCTTTCATGTTATGGTTGGATCTGCACCGTCAGATCCGTCCCTTGTAGGACCCACTCTCCTCTTTTGCATTTATGTTGTGTATTTTAATTATTTAATAATTATGCACTTTTCACGCCTCATTTAAATCCATAATATTTGTGTATTAATTATCGTGACCTTTAGCTGTACATAATTAATATTATAATCTGCATGGCATTTTTCAATTTCTAACTTCTAGATAAAATGTATTTGTGGACTTTAGTAAAGAGAGAGAAAATAAAATGCGTTTTATTTTAGATTAGAAGGAAAAAAAAATATTTATTGGCCACTGATAAAGCGCGGGAACTTGGTGCGCTAATGTGCAGTGTGGACCACTGGATTTGAATCTCCAATGGGACCCGCTTTTATTACCCTGCGGAATGACCAAACTACTCCCTAAGCTTGTTTTTTTTTCTCTGACGGGGTAATTTCCTAAAAAAATGTACATGGTAAAAAAGTGAAAAGAAAACTTATTGTCGTTGTAAATTGTTTTTTGGAAAAAATTTATCCCATTCAATCTGAATTTATATAAGACACCCATCATATAGTACAAGTATACAATTATTTGACAAAAATATTTAGTATCTATTTTTTAAAATTTATAATAAAAATCGATCCATTAATTAATAAAAAAATTGAAGTTATCATTCGATTTTATATTCACTTTTTATATAAATTATATCGAAAAAGAAAAAATAAAACTAAAAATTTGTTAATTGATGTATTGATGTTGAAACTTTTTTAATTGTTAAAATATATAATTGTTTGTAGTTTTTTAGTTGTAGATATAATACGTGAATGAGTTTAGAAATATTGATTTATTGTTTTAAAACTTTAATCTTTAAAATTATGGAATGTTTAATATTATCCGTTTATTCTAATTATATATATCATTTATTTGATTTATAATAAATGTAAGTATTGTGATGAATCTTATCTTTGTATTTTTTTCATTTAATTATACTTTTATTTTTTGTTTTGACATTATCTCCAAAATAAATCAACAATTTTTATAAATATGAATTATTTTTTTCAGTAAATAACATTCTAATTAAAATATTTTTAAACAATACTATTCAATATAATGTTATACTTTTCTTTTTCTTACTATTGTTATACTTTATTTATTAAAGTAAACTTATTATTTTGTAAACAATAACTAATCTTGTATACCGTACTTGTAAATCTTTGATTTATGAGAATATTGTTTTCTATTTTTAATAAATATCTAAGCGATTTATATTCGATAATATTTAAATAATTTTGTCAGTGTAGTGTTTTTTTTAATACGTCTCTCCCTCTCTCTCTCTATATATGTGTATATATATAATATTCGACAACTTTCACTTTGAAAGTCAAAGACCGGATACATTCACATTCACATAGAAAAATCAAAGGGTTCTGAAAGGCGGCATCTATCTAACTCCAACGCTTTTTCCGTACCGATAATGACTTGTATAAATTTTAATAGGAAAGTTGTTGTCTAAATCTCATCTTGCAATATTTGAATCAATTAACTATTTTATATTTTTATAATTTAATTGTTGGCAATTATTCGACAATTATTGTTATCCAAACCCCCGAAATTTAAATTAGCTGATTTTTTTTTTTTCATATTTTTATCATCTCCCGTCAACAGCGTTGCATTGACTCTAATAAATAAAACGTCAGGTAATTGTGACACGTACGTTTATGATAAATTTATAAGATTAAATTGATATTTGGTAAAAATAAAAATTCGTTGATGAAGGTGTAAGATATAATTAGTAATCAGATCATCTAAAAAATAACAGGCAAATGCATATCAATTGACTGTAGTAATTAAATGCATAAATTCTTTTTAACAGAAAAAATACAGAAATTCTTATTTTTTTCATATAAACCATCAATTGTTTATCAATTTATGGATTTATTGAGAAATTTTCTTTTTATTTAAGAAAAAAAACAACAAATGATTTAGATACTCATATGCAATCCGCCATCAAATCCTTCAACCTAATAGCACATAGATTGCGAAAAAAGAAAAAAAAAATGCACATGGATTAGTTAGTTGCTGTTTATGTTTTGCAATAAAATATAATAATACTTCTAAAAACAAAGATCCGTAGAATTCCATACGAAATTCACACTCTCCAATATTCGTAAAAAGGGGGTAGAGAAATGAAATAGTTCTCTTAATTTATTTTTGGAAGTTTAATATTACAGTAAGATATTTGAAAATCTAAAATAGATATGGTCAAACCGGCTTTAGATCTGACAAGAGGGACAAAACAAAAAATAATAATAATTAAAAAATAATATGGAAAAAAAGGGGAACATCTTCTGCTCTGGGACCAGGCCAAGGTCTCAGACTCGAGAATAACATAAGCAAGGGGCAAAATGGTCAAAACACTTTGATTCTGGCACAAGAAATCTCCTGCTGCGGTCAAGTGGGACCCGCGAGTTGAAAAATGGGGAGGAGGAGAAAGTTGAGTGGTTTCAGGAGCAGCAGAAGATCAGTGGTCGAAGCCGTTCGATCTTTTGACACGTGGACACCAGAGGTAAAAGACCAAGCGTCGAAGCGTTTACAAGTCGAGAGAGAAAAATATGATTTTGTTGGAATTTTTTTATTTTTTATTTTTCTGAAGAGAAATATATATTCACAGATAGAAATATATTATTTTATATATTTCTATGACATTAGAAACCTTGTGAAATTTTAGAAGGTGGGTGGGTCCATGAGCTCCAAATCTCAAACAATTGTTGACGTTAGTTGAAATTGCAATCCGAATCATGCTATTTCTAGAAAACGACAAGTACGTATCATTTATGACCCAATTGACTTTAATGCAGTGGAAATTTAATGACTTTGGAGAAAATAGGATGCAAAAGAACTGCTAGCCTCTGACTCAATTGGTGTGAGATATTGACCATTGACTTTGGATCTGAACGGATATCCAAAAATATGTACGGCCCAATAGAAAGATAAATAATGGGCCTATAACTTAACAAGATGTGTATGGCCCAATTACAAGTCTGAGGCCCATCACTAGAAGGAGCGTGGCCCGACCCGAATGTGACCACGTGGGCCATTTTCATCCTCTTGATGTAATAAATAATAATGGTTTATTTACTTTCATAGGAGATTGAAGTTTCAGGGTTTTTAATTTATTATCCGTACGCATGAACACAGTGTGCGTACGTGGCGAAGGGCTTTCGTTCACGTCGCCCTTTTCCAACTCCCGAAGCATATTCCTAAGAATGTACCTTTGTTTTTTTAATTTTTTAAATATTTTCAACTATAAACAAAATTTCAGTATACACATCAGAAGATTCTCTGTCTATTTTTTTATTTATTTATTTTCAGTAATTATCATTATTAGCTTTATTTCCCATCTCTTTCTTTCTTTCTGTTGTGATTTACATAGACGACAAAGACATGATGTGGATTTAACTATTTCTTGTCCGGTTATGGTTCTTTCTGTCCGTTTGCATTTTTTTTTGGGATTTAACTATTTCTTGTCCGGTTATGTTTCTTTCTGACCGTTTGCATTGCATTTTTTTTTGATAATCGTATAAATACTTGAACTTTTATAAAATTTTCAAATAAATATCTAAATTATAAAAATACCTGAACTTTTTAAAACTTCCATATAAATATCTAAATTTTTAAAAATTTATCAAATAAAATAACTTTCTTTGACGGCGTTAATCGATCGAGTCATCAATTTTCGTCGGATTCTATTATAAATTAAACGACGTTAATGTATTTTGGTTTTATTTAATTTTTTTAAAAGTATGAGTATTTTTATGGAAGTTTTGAAAAAATTAGGTATTTTTATGAGAGTTTTATAGTTTAGGTATTATTTAAGAATTTTGTAAAAATTCATATATTTATATACGATTATTCTTTTTTTTCATGTATACAAATATTCTGGTTTATTAATGCAATACATTCGGAATGTATTTTAAAACTAAGAAATATTTCAGAATCTTAAAACGTAGTGTAGCATGTGTTTAGAGTTTAATAGGTTGATTTATTCATATAGTTCAAAAATAATATAAAAAGACATGCTTAATATTTTTGAAAGCACGTGTTTTCTAGCTGAAAGATATAGCTCCCTAGGTCCCACATTTAGTATTTTTTATGTTTAATAATTTTATTTTGTTTTTTTTATAATTTTATTTCCAATATGTATTTTTACTTTGGGTGAACTAATAATATTATAAAATCGTATAAGAAATGATCATACAGTAAATTCTGTAGCATATAATAAGATCATTTCGATTATTGTTGCAGTTTACACCAACATGAGAAACTGGCATTGTTTTATGCAATTTGGAATATTTTAGGTACTCTCAAACGGCATAAGAATTATTAATTTTGTTGTTTTTTTTTTCTTAAAAACATAATTATAAATAAAATAAAACTATAATAAATAGCACATGGAATTTAAACCATATGAAACGATGATGACCTCATATATTGTTGATTTCCAGTTGTGATCTATTGATTAATTTTTTTACTATTCAATAATAGCTGCATTATACTTTTAAAGAATTTACGTAAATGAAATAAATAAAATAAAACGGCATGTCTATATAAAGCCACTGTAACGAACATCTCCATTACTCTCATTCGACATCGGATTCAGGCCAAATTAGATACCTCGTCCGAGATGAAACTAGTGGAGAAGACGATGGACAAGCTCCGGACTGTGAGCGAAGAGGAGAGCGATGAAGAGGCCTGCCGTACGATCGAGGTTGCGGTGGTTGACCGGACTGAATTGTGCCGGGCGGCGGCCATCCTGGTTGTTTCCGGAGAGGAACTTAACCTGATACCGCCCTTGAACTTTGCCATGGTCGACAATGGCATTTTCAGGTCTGGGTTTCCCGACTCTGCCAACTTCTCCTTCCTTCAGACTCTCGGCCTTCGCTCCGTCATGTAAGATTCCCCGAAATTTCGATCAATTTAGTGGGCACTCGAATAAATTTAAGTGTAAAAGCGTCTAGGTTGCTGATTTTTAGGTTTTTTCCCCTTTCTTTTGGGTATTCGTTTGTGTGAAGATATTTGTGTCCGGAGCCATACCCGGAGGGCAACATGGAGTTCCTCAAATCCAATGGAATTAGGCTTTTTCAGTTTGGCATTGAAGGCAACAAGGTGAGTGTTCGTTGTTTCTCGCTGTTTTTCTAAGTCTCCGTTTTAAGAATTTTAAGATTCCGGCGATTGGTCGTTCTGTAATTCTTTTTTGCGGATCGGATTTGTTGGAGGGGATGTTCAAACGTGAATTCCCAACCTAAATTCTCAGATTTGGAGATCATGTTCCTCGGATTATTTTAAATCCTCAAATTTGGTTGCATGTATTTGGAGTTCTAAGCTTGAGAAAAAGGGTCCATTTACAAATGGAATTTCGAGAACTTTGGTGTTAACAAATTGAGGAATTTGCGGATTTGTGATATAATATATATATATATATATATATATATATATATATATGTTTGAACTGCTTGATGTTTGCCTATTTGTTCTCATAACCTGTCTCACTAATTTGGTGTTTACTTCCTGCAACTCATCCGTTAGCTGGTTTTGTCTTGATTTCATTTTGGTTCTTATCACACCATTTCTCGTTTGGATGTTTATCTTGAATTTGATCTTGGGTCCAATATATGTATCCATCAAGGTAATTTGCTCTACCCATATTGGTCTCCGTTTACTCTTTCTCATGGTCCCGCAGCTTTGTCTCTTCGTCAACTAATACCATCTGGTCATTTTTCGTGTATTGATAATTGCATAATGGGGGCTAGGTCAAACAAGCGCTGAGTGTATTGCTTCAAGTTTTGTCAGATATCCACTATTGGAAAGCTTCCCCCTTTCCTTGTGTCCTCTTCTTATTGTTTTCTTGGTTGATGTTCGTTGCGTGTCTCGTTTGGCACATCCACGATATCTTCTATCTCATGTTTTTTTGTCCTATTTATATCCCTTGCGTAATCTTACATTTGGAAAAGCATTTCGTGATACTGCATTAGTTGTTTATAGTAAACTCTTTTTGGTTTTTCAGTTTTATAAATTGCAGACAGTGAATTCAGACAAAAGGGTCCACTAGTTGTTGTTAGGTATTCTGACTCCCCGATTACTGTTGTTTAATATCTTGTGTTGCCTTCTTTTACAATGTTTTAGTGGTCCATGTTTGATATGGCTTTTCGTTTCGGGCAAAGGTTGCTAGAGGATGTAATAACCGAAAAAGCTTGAGCGTAGAGTTCTGATATGGAAGTTTCTAATCCAAACGTTTTAGATGTCAAGCTCATCCGTAAGAACTTAGGTTACCAAATGGCTGGTTGAGCTTGCGAAGGATAAAGTTTGAGTTGATATAGAATATTGAATAACTGAAAAGAGAGGTTAAAATTATGTATTCTTGCGTTGATGAGTTGTCCGCCGTTGCTATCCTGCTTCCGTTTGAAGGTGGCTTTGGATATTCTTACATTTACATTTTGTCTGTTGGATCTCTCTGATTTCGTTTTCATCTCCTTATTTGCTTAGATTCGTTTTGTTGTTTCTTGGTAGCAATAGTTTTCGTCGATGTCTTTTGTCCGTCATCGATTGCTCTCTACAGACCTCTTCCATTTTGTGTTTATTTCTGTATCCGCTCGTAGATAGAACCCTTCACGTAGGAAAAACGAATCTTTTTCGCAGACAGGAAACATGTCATACGTAATATGTTTATGTAACATGTTTGAGTATAGCTCTGATATTCTCTGGTGCTTAAGTCTCTCTCTGCAAAAGCAGAAGACAGAACTCTGAAACAGGAAAACACCACGTTTTCTTACTTGCTAGACTGGAGAGTAACCGGAGACATTACTTTTGTTAATACTTGTGGTGATATTTTGGCATTAAATCGTAAAAACTAATGTACATCATCTGTACTTTTTTCTTGTTTTCAGGAACCTTTTGTAAATATTCCAGACGATAGAATCCGGGAAGCGCTGGAAGTACTTCTAGGTATGAATCATACACTCCCTACACTGGCAAAGAAGCTAATTTATGTTCATATTCGTTCGTAACTCGTTTCTTGTCTCAGATGAGAAAAACCAGCCGGTTTTGATTCATTGCAAACGAGGCAAGGTGTGTGTAAATTCCGGCTTCTCTCCTATGCATGATTTCCCTTCTCTTTTAGGATTCAGGTCAGATATCGAATGAATAAAGGGGAGGAATATAGATAAAGGAAGGGATGGTTAATGTGGTTGCAGCACAGGACGGGGTGCCTTGTAGGGTGCATGAGAAAACTGCAGAAATGGTGCTTGACGTCGATATTCGACGAGTATCAGAGATTTGCAGCGGCCAAAGCTAGGGTTTCAGATCAAAGGTTCATGGAGTTATTCGACGTTTCAGGCTTGAAGCATTTCCCCATGTCTTTTTCTTGCTCCAGGAGGTAGGTTTTATTAGGTACAACCCCATCCCATCCCATTGGTTGAAGAAAGAAGATTAGGAGAGAGATTCATGAGTTTCCTGTCCTGCGTTTCTTGCGTCGAGGGTAATCGTTTTCCTCCCTCGCTCCAAACAAATAAAGAAAAAGGGTCGTGATTTAAGAATCCGATTTCGTTTATGGTAAGCGTAAGCACTTTAGATACAGCAGCGATACGTATACATAGGAGTCGAGTCGGTGACATGGGCCACCGGAAAATATGTATCCGGGTGGTGGTGGTGGCGGTGGTTTTCTGTTTTTTTTCCTTCTGTGTATTATGACCGTCCATTCGAATGGCCAATAATGTCTTTTGGGAATTGGTGTTGGGCAATTGCCGTACTCGTACGTACACGTTCTACGTAGCGTAAGTTATTTATGTACATATTCATTCTGTGTACACGTGGCTATATTTGATTCGTCCAATTCTTCGGGCCTACGAACGGTACGGTAGTGATCCTCTGCCTTCTTTTTCTGCTAGCGATTTATCCAATCACACACACACACACACACACACACACACAATTCGATTGAATCTTACAATTGTTTCAATGTTGGATGACTATAATCTGATGCCCAAAAGGTTTCGTTCGAAAGAAAACCGATCCATATTCAGACTCACCCGTACGTTGATGGTTCGGTATGAGCCTGCATTTCAACCTCCGGGCTCGTCCGTTTACTCTCTGGACGAAAGTTCTTCCCTGTGACTGATTATATATATACACCACATGTTCACTTCTTGCCCGTTTGATTTAATTTGGTTCTAATTCAGTTCGGTTTTTTCAATCATTTTCATTTGGTTTTTACATTGAAATCGGCCGGTTACGGTCACGTGACTTGAACGCTGTCCAGATCGGTTCAATTATTCGGTTATTAACCAAATTGAAATTTGATCATATAACAGAAATCATCAAATCTCAATGCTCACTCGCTAAAACATAACATGAACCCCCAACTCATTTCTATAGGATGTATGTACACAAGAGCTGGCGCAAGTGGATTCTATGGCGGTTTTATTCTCCTCAAACTAGACAGCGAGAGAACACAACACACAGAAACTGGTACAAGAAATTTGAGGACGTTATTCTTATACAGTAGGATTTGAAGTGACTTACCTGTTTAGGCACTACTCTTTTTTCCCAGCTCGGAGGTTCTGAAGGGTTGCGAATGACTCTCTCATGGCCGACATTGCCTCGAAGAATCTCGTGCATGATGACAGAGCGACAGGGATTGGACGCAGCATTTCCTTTGTTAAATAACAAACATTCAAAATCGCAGCAAAGAAATGAGATCGAATAATAGATATGAGCCGAGAGAGATTCTGTTAGAAAGATGGGAATCATGGAACACATATGAGCATACCCCCCAGACTGAAGGAGGCTCCTTAAAGTTTTGACTCCACTGGAAATCTGACACTGACGCTGTCAAGGCACCATAATCACTAGCTGCCTTCATTAGCAACTCGGAAAATTGTTTCTGGATGACAATGCAGAAACGGCCATCAGGCAAGTTAAACAAAAAAGGGGATTTTGTGTCTCTTGCCTTATTTCTTCTTCCAGTTTAAGCAAATGCAGATGCATATCCCCTCAAATAGTAGAATACTTTCACACGACGTACCTGGTATTCAGCTTCGACAGGGATGCAATCTAGTGAGTAAGGCTGTTGGAGACGGGCAATGATGCGGTCCTGCCCAGTAAATAAACAAATGGCACCCGAAACTTAAACAACCGGTTCATTCTCAGTAAAGGAAAAATACTTTTCTGGAGTGAGGAACTACATTCTCATTATAGACAAGCTACTAAAAATGAGGAAGGGGAATAGCATGGTTTTGCCAACATGCATAGAAATCAATTTACAACCTACTTGTACACTGTAGTACTGCATAAAAACTTGCCATGTGAAAAGAGTGGACAATGCAAGAATATGACATGGAAGCTAGATTTTACAGATAAGTGAAAAAGAAGAATGATTTACCTTGTTCTGTATGACATCTTTCAATATTTGAGTGATCCTTTCCAGAGTCTCGATTTTCTTTTGCATTTCACTCACATGTGTCAGATGTGCAACATTTTTATCGTCCTAAATTGATTGTACAGCATTTAGCAAATTTTTTTTTGACAAAACCATTATTTATAGAGACCATAAGTGCATCACGCTTGCGAATAAAGCAGCTTTGTGAAACATTTCTCGTATCCTTTGACAGAGAAACAATCCCGTGAAAGATACCTTTCGCCCTTGAAGCTCGACCTGCAAGTCTGCAATTTTTCTTTGAACAGCAGACAACTCGCGCAGGACCCTTATTAAATCATCACCTTTCTCACCAGTTGAAGATGTCAACTCTTGTAGTTCTTCCTACAGACAGAACAAAGAGGGCCAGCTAACTTCAAGGTACTTTACTGTTAAGTGGTTTGCAAAGTCAAGTGTTAAGTGTGCTGTGTGTGTGGTCTCAATCAAAGCTTAGAGAAAAGAAAAGAGGTAACTACGTGAAAAAAGATTTCCATGCACTACTGAAGCAGATTCACGAAATTTGCATATTCTCAGAAGAAAGTACAAAACCTTCCCAGAAATTCTGTGGAATTCGAAATCTCCGAGACATAAACAGATTCACATCACCAGCCCTTAAGAGTATTCAGACATATTGAATAGTTTCATTGTTGCAAGATCTACTCGGCCAAAAATCTCAACCATATCACTATAATCAATGCAAGACCTACTAACTTCCCACGTTTTTTGAAGAACCCCACTGATGAACAGAATCATAAACTACTTCGAATTACATATGCTACATTCCTTTTATACTGTGGAAGCAATCCGACAGCACGATCTAGGGATAAACCTTCGCCACGCACCAGACCAAACTAGTTTGGAGACGAGAATTCCCGACACTGAAAACAAATATAAAGTAGCGGAAGAACCTGAGACGGCGGAGGAGCGACGGTGAAGCCGAGATCGGAGGCGATGGATAGAGCATCCGACATTCCGCCGATGCGCCTAATCGGCTTCTTCCCCACCCACGTCGTGTCGCTTCCCATCGACATTTCCACAAAGCTTCCGAAACAAAATTCGATACCCAATTGGTGGAGAAGAAGACGAAAGTCACGAAACTCAGATTTTTTTTTTTTGAATTTAAGCTCTCCGTTTCTTTTTTTTTCCCTGAAAGCAGTCCGATTTTAATCATTCTCATTCACCACCCTCCCTACTCATATACAAGGAAAAAAAAACTAATCACAAATTTTCTACTTAATGGGCCTTGTTGTGGCCCATTTAAATGTTCGTTGGACATGTCGCAAAGCTTTTGGTTTTTAACCAGAAAATTAATTATTTTCTCGTACTTCGTTAATTTAATTTTTTACGAAAAAGAGGAAAAAACCCCATACTAGAGTAATTTCAGTGAATTTATATGCATAGTTAATATTATTTTACTGTGTATTGAACTAGTAATTGTTAATTGCATGTCGTTAAAAATTGATTTAAGACCGGATCAAAGGCCCAATGGGCTCAGATTAAAATCTGAGGATACTTTATATTTGACTGTTTCTTTTTTGCTGGAACTAGGAATAACAGAGATTTTACCAATTCTTTCCGGATCATGGAACCCAGATGTTTTGACATTACCTTCACTCATCTTCTCCTTTCATGGCAGCCATAGTGATTGTAGAGAGATTGATATTCCAAAGGATGCAAGTGGAGAAGAGGCCTCTTTTGCGTGATTTACTTGATGATATTCAGAGAATATTTCTTGATGGTGTTACATCCATTCTCTGTGTCTCCTCATTTCACTTCGTGTTGGCGCCTTAACCAAATTCTCTGGATCCGGCAACTCCCATCTGCAATAAATGGACCCCATGAATCAACAAATCCTTGTAAAAAAAACAAAAACTTGAAAGACCCAACTGCGTAAATAAGACTAAAAAGCCCTAATTTGGATAAAGTTTGGACCTTTATTGCAGACACTGTTTAGTTTCCGACGTTCACAACAAATTAATCGTTTCCCAAAGGCAATGTTTCTGACTCGAACCCTTCACCGGCGTAAACATTCTGATTCAAATCTCTGGCTTTTGAATCTTCAAACCGAGATTTTCATCAACAATCTGATTTTTTACAGTTTACCCTCGCAGGAGGATCTTCAGTCCCAGGGGTATGCAAACTTCCGACGAGTGAAGTGTAAACCCTATCGTCTATGATGTAACCTTTCCTCTTCATCTCATCGTACAATCCAAAGGCTTCATCTGATTTTCCAGCCTTTGACAGACCCGAGATCATCACAGTGTATGTAACGACACTGCAGTCCAAACCCTTCGAATCCATTTCATCGAAAAGCCTCATTGCCTCATCCACATTTCCCGAAATGCATTCCCCATGTATGAGTGACGTGTATGTATACAAATCTGGATACATCCCTTTCGTTTCCATCTCAGCTCTCAGTTTTCGGGCTTCCTTTACTTTCCCCTGCTTGCAATATCCATCGATCATCACATTGTATGTAACAACATTAGGTTGTTCCCCTTGGCGGTCCATATCCCCGAAAAGCCTGTTCGCCTCTTCGAAGTTCCCTTCTTTGCAACAAATATCGATCAAGGTAGTGTAATTAACCACGTTAAGCTTCATCACACCTTTCTCCGACACCCTAAACAGCCACTTCTTCGCCTCATCGGGCTGTTTCAATCTATTAAAACAACTAGCGATCATATTATGTGTAAAAACATCAGCTTGAAACCCTTTCTTCTCCATCACATCATACATCCACAATGCATCCTCGATCCTCCCTTTCCTGCAGTACCCGTCAATTAACGTATTGAAAACCACCTGATTGATGCTAATCCCCCGGCTTTGCATGTCGTTTACCAGTATATCCGCTGCATCCATTTCCCCGACCTTGCATACTCCGTCGATCAGTGCACCATAAGTGTGACTACTCGGGGTAAGACCCTTCTCTATCAGTTCATCGAAAAACAGAAATGCCCTTTTGATGTTTCCCTTTCTGCAGTTCCAGCTTATTAGAAAGGTGTACACATGAACATCAGGCTCTATTCCTCTTTCACGCATTTCATCAAACAGTTTCTCTGCATCGGCCATCTTTCCGTTCTTACCACGGCAGCCCATCAACAGTGTAAACGTTGCCGCGTTATAGGACACTCCTTCCTTCTCCATCACCTTCAGAATCTCTTCTACACCTGAGAAATCTCCCCTTTTAGCATAAGCATTGATAATGGTGTTGTAGGTTATCACATTCGGTTTAACTCCTTTGCTGGTGATATCACTTATCAGTTGTCTGCTCTTTTCCACTTCTCCCCTTCTGCATAAGCCTTCAACCACAATTGTCAGTGAATAAACAGTAATCTTCACACCAGAATCCACCATTCGGCTGAAAAAGTCCAAACAAAGGTCGATTTTCCCGCCTTTCTTCGCTGCTACGAGAAACACAATGCAGGACCTCTCATCGATGCTCAATCCATTCGCCACCATGTAACTGAAAACCCCTAAACTCTCGTCGAACATCCCATTATCCACATAAACCCTGAACATCAAATCGAAGAACTTCACCAGAAACCCAAGCTTTTCTTCAGAAACGCCGCAATCCGCCATCGCCGAGCTCAACTTCTCCACCGGGCACAAATAAAACGCATCGGTAGCAATTAAATTCAATAGCGATTTCATCTCTCGGAATCTCTGGTCCGAATACAGCCTGTAAGCTAAAGCCACCACCGCCGTGAGGTCTGGTTTATAGGAGAATTCGTACCTCTGGAGAAAATTGAAGAAATCGATGCAGGATAAAGCAGGAAGACTGGGATTTGAGAGGACGAGGCGGGAGACATCGGAATTTAAATTAAGAAGAAGTGACGGATTCGATTGAAGCGATCCGATGCCGGATTTCTGTAACGATGCTATGATATTTTTTGCTGATTCGATGTCGGATATCCGACCAGGAGATCGCTGTTTCTGCCTCAGGTTCATGAACAATCGCGGGAGTTTGGAAGTAGACATTCTTCCTGTCTTTTGCGAATAATCTCATACGAGAAGGGGGAAAAAAATCTCTGGTAGAAGAACTGTTTTTTTTTTCTAATGGAAGCAGCTCGTACTTCAAAAGGTGAAGGGCGAGCAAGAGAAGAAAACGAATGTAAACGGCATCGTTTTGGTGGACAAGACAACATGGGCCGATTTGTGAAGACACTAATATGGGCCTATGGGCTCATTCATTGGGTTTTTGATCTTACTCATTTTCTTCCGCACGATCCTAAACCGCCCTATCGTTCTTCGGCTTCTCAAATCTCCGCCATTGTCAGACCTTCGGTCAGTCATCATCTAGAGAGAGAGCGAGACTGGGAAGGATCTGGGAGCGTGAAAGCCAGAGGTAGTAGTCTTAGCGATGGATAGAGAGTGGGGCTCAAAGCCTGGAAGCGGAGGCGCCGCCTCCGCCCAGAACGAGGCCATCGACCGACGTGAGCGTCTCCGTCGTCTGGCGCTTGAGACCATCGACCTTGCTAAGGACCCCTATTTCATGCGAAATCATCTCGGAAGGTATGTTTATATAACGACCTATGTATGACTCTCCACGCAAAGACTTGCTTGTAGATTCAGATGTTGGATTGCTTAGGGGAATGAAAATTCCGTCGTCTTGATTTACGGTTATCTGGTTTAGGTAATCTAATCTACACTGTATACGTATATGTATGTAGTCTGTAGGCGTGTATGTGTGCTTATCTGCGTCTGTATGTGTTTTGATTGGCGTTTCTTCAATTAGGGTTTTTGTTGTGTCACTGATACCATTTATGTTTTGTGTTTGATGTCCTGAAGCTATGAATGTAAGCTATGTCTAACGCTGCATAACAACGAAGGGAACTATTTGGCACACACTCAGGGGAAGAGGCATCAGACCAATTTGGCAAAGAGAGCCGCCCGAGAGGCCAAGGACGCTCCGACCCAGCCACAGCCTCACAAGCGCAAAGTCAATGTTCTTAAAACAGGTATAGTATTTTTCTTGCGGTTTATGGCATTGTTGGCATTCACACTTTTCATTTCTGGAGAACAAATGGCGGGAATTTTCTCATAGTAAGTGTAGGGATGGGACAATTGCTGGTTAAGGAGTTAAACTCAATGTGGAAGTTGTAGGTATCCTTGATGTAAGATTGGTAGAGTTGCGATTTGGAACTGTCTTTGGGCATTTGTTAGGCATTTCCACCTCTTGAGTTTGTGTAATATCATTGTTTTAGACTCTGCTGAGAAATCCCTACCATTGTATGTTATTGCAGTTAAGATTGGTAGACCTGGGTATCGGGTTACGAAGCAGTATGATCCTGAGATGAAGCAGAGATCACTTCTGTTCCAGGTACTCATGTGGCTGTAGCTGTCGAATCATACACATACATCTTCTCATTATTTATTGTAAATTGAATTTCTTACGTCTCTGGTCGTTTTCGGCTCTACCCTTTTTTACAGATTGAATATCCGGAGATAGTGGACAACAAAAAACCAAGACATCGTGTTATGTCATCTTATGAGCAGGTTAGAATTTATGAGCTGTTTCTTGATCTGTAATTATTGATATCTTTTCTGATACGTTCCTGCTGAGACACTCTTGTGTTCGCTTGAACTTCTATGAGTGCAGAAAATTCAACCATATGATAAGAGATATCAGTATCTTTTGTTTGCGGCCGAACCATATGACACTATAGCCTTCAAGGTATTTCCCCTCACTTTGCTTGCTTAATTTCATCCATCTATCTATCTTATTGAGACGTTCATTATACAAGTTTTGGTTTCTCATATCCATTTTCATTCCCTTCTTGACCTCTGTGAGCTTGTGTACCGTTTTTTTGTTCATATGTAAATCCATAGTTGTGTTCTATTTACATTTCAGGTTCCTAGCACTGAGATAGATAAATCAACCCCCAAGTTCTTCTCGCATTGGGACCCAGACTCAAAGATGTTCACAGTAAGCACTTCTCCTGAGATTTACAGTTTAAGTAGCAGTTTTTCTTTTTCTTTTTATCTTTCTTTTTTTGGGTATCGAAACATCCGGTATTCTGACCAGTGATTTGAAACACCTCTAAAACAGTTGCAGGTTTATTTCAAACCGAAGCCACCGGAGGCAAACAAGCCCCAGTCCACGGCTGCAGCCAATGGGCTGCTGCCACCTCCACCACCGCCACCGCAGGCCCCACCACCTCCTCCGCCAACTGGTGCACCGATGCCAAACCTTCCTCGTGCACCACCACCACCACCACCAATGGCTAACGGCCCTAGAGCAATGCAGCCGCCGCCTCCACCACCGTCGGGGGGTTTCGGGTATTTCCCGGGCCAGGGTGCTCGCCCTCCCCCACCTCCTCCTCCTAGTATGTGAAACTGGCAGTCAATTTTTTTTGTCTATGTTGGACTGAAACTATCAGGGCAGGACAGTGTTGTCTGTTTCTTGCTCACATGTTGGATTTTCTAAGTCAGTTATTGTCTGGAACTTTGTTATCTTTAGATTTTTTCCATAACACCTGTAATCTTATTTAAACCATTTCTTTGGAAAAAAAAAAGGTGATGATGTGGAAGGAAGGAATGATATTGCCACGTCACTCACACTGTACGCGGCCCATGACTCTCTGTGGGCCGTGTACTTCCTACCGAGCGAAAACCATTCAACCTTCTGATTGAAATTCAAAGCATAGAAAGTGGAGGGAAAATTGAAATCCCTAATCCCCAAAATCCAGACCTGCCGATTCCAGGCGAACCCAACTGACGCGAATCTTCATTCTTCTCCAATTCCTCTTCAACCGTTTTCTTCTTCTTTCCACTGCTTATGAACTTCTGCTTTTGCTGAATCCATGGCTGAACCCTTGACTCCAAACCCTAAGCAAAGGCTCGCTTCGACGCCAACTCGAATCCAGCCTCTGGCGAGTCCCTCCTTCTTCTTGGGATCCAATGACGACAAGTTGGAGCGGCAGCAGGCGCGCGCTGCCAGAG
>NW_010965696.1:2341969-2368015 GCF_000463585.1 Tarenaya hassleriana
TTTGCTGCGAGATGAAGTCACTGTACGGATAGCAGCCAAGATCCGTTTCCGGCTGAGTGCATCTGCGTCACGTGCGGAAAGGATCAACAAAACAAATATAAAGGTTGGTCCCCTGCAGCAGGCGCGCGCTGCCAGAGCCGCCGCTAGCCGCCGTAAGTCTGTTGCTTTCGCTTGCGCTCCACCACCGGAGAAGGAACTCGATCCCTGTTTCGACAAACGGCAGATCCTCGAGTTGTTCCAGAACTGCATCAAATTGTCAAGTGAAAACGTCAGTACTTTCAATTCCAATTTCTCCTTTTTTCCGTGACCGTAGAAGTAGTCGATTAGTGTCTGAAGGCTTACCTTCGGTTAGTTTGGCTCCACTGAAACTATCAGGATTGAATTTGCATTTTCAGATTTTCTGGGGAGAGGAGATATTCTTTTAAGTTACGTTTGCGTATTAAGGGATGTGATGTTTTACAATTCATATCAGCGGGTATGTTCTGATTTTCTTCTGGGTTTTGTGTTACACAGAAAATCAATCAAAAGAATACGTGGGAGCTGAATTTGATCGACCATCTCTGTGAGATTATTAAGGTTGAAGAAGAGGACACTGCTGAAACAAATTTTCAAAAGGTAAGCTTCTCTTTACGCACCTTCTTTGGATGTTTGTCTTTCCATACAAATTTGCTTCATCAGACCCCCAAAAAGAAAAACTGAAAAAGAAGTTCATTGCTAAGAAATATGTATCTGTTACAGGCAAGTTGCACTCTTGAAGCTGGAGTTAAGATTTACTCATTGAGGGTGGATTCAGTTCATTCTGAGGCATATAAGGTCCTGGGTGGAATTAATAGAGCGGGCCAGGATGACAGTGAGGGTTAGATTTCTCATACACCAGAGCTTATCATTTTTTTTTAATAAAATCGTCATTTGAAGTTTTTCGCAGTCAACAATTGACTTTGTTAATCCATAGAGAATGTATATTCAATTATTTTGATTGATTTGATAGACCAAACTAGTTTTAGGATTTGCTAGGCACACTAATGTGCATGTTTAAGTTTCTGATGACATTGTCCAAGTTCTTGACTTCTATATAGACGTGGATGTAACTGGAAATCAAATTTCAGGGGTACGAAGATATTCAAAGAACATCGATTGTTGGCTATGCTTAGAACTTCTGGCCTTATTCAGAAAGTACTGCACGACCTTTTGTTTTATTTTTTCTTTTCTGATAATATTCTCTCAATCCAGACAGCACAGTGGAGGCTAATGCAGGTTTGGTAGATGATGAGAGTAACCCAAAGAAACAGACTGAGAAAAAGGTAGTTATACAGAAATCTCGGAACTGGAAATAGCAGGTGAAACTACTGGCTGACAATGTTTCACTTGCAGATATCACCTTTATCAACGCTGGAACCTTCTTTCGAGGCTCTTAATGTAAAGAAGTTCGATGGTGATTGCTCATCCTAACTCTCTTTGTCTGTTCTGTTGTCTGAAAATAATTTCTGTGGAATGATATTTGTTTTTACAGTGGCATTTGCTGTGGATCCACTTTATCATCAGACATCAGCACAGTTTGATGAAGGTGGAGCGAAGGGGTTGTTGCTAAACAATTTAGGAGTTTATGGTGGGTGCCAAGTGCTTTTTGATTCACAAGAAATTCCTGGAAAGCTTGTTTCATTCGCAAATCAGCCTGATAGATCAGAAACAATTGACATATCCTTTGCCAAAGGTCTGATTTTATTGTCGATACACCGTTATTTATTGCTATATATCGTTGTGCGGGTCTTGTTGCACTAGTTTTTTCAATCTGATATGTGCTGTGTAATGTGTAGAATATGTGCAACAAATGGTGCTAAACATGCGAGTGAAGGATGAGATTTCACCATCTCTTCAGACTATAATAAGTCAATTTGATGAAGAGAATCAAAGGCCTCTTGATACATTTTCTTGTGGTCAGAAATTGACTGAACCAGTTGATGCTTCACAAAGTGTAACGGGTTACGTAGACGATGACGAGGCATATGAGAACTTTGAAACTTATTCTTATGATCATGAGGGTTACCCTAGCACTGTTGAGGAACATCTTGGCGTCAATGATGCCGAACCAACATATTCAAATTATCATGAGGTTATTATTTTTACGGTTCATTCTGATGTTTACTTGTTTCTATTAATATGTCTGATACCCCGTTCCAATTTTTGTTACTGGAAAACTGATTCTGAGGTTTTGGCTTTGCAGGAAGTCGAACCATCATCATTCCAAGAGCCAGATTTAGGTGACAGATTTGAGAATGTTGATGAATATCTGTTTTTGAGTTTGGGATTTTCGTCGAAACAAAATTCTTGGGCAGGTCCTGATCATTGGAAGTTCAAAAAAACTAAAGGTATAAACTTGCATGTCAATTTCAAATGATAGTAGAAGCAATTTTCTGTTGGTGGTTGTTCAGCTTCTCTGCGGGTTTCCGATCACTGGATTCTTTTTCACAGGCCCAGAGGATCATCTTGTTACAGAGATTGGATCTCCAGTGCCAGAAAAGAAACCACGGAGAAAAAAGCAAGCAGAACCTGAACTAGATTTTACAAAAGCTTTGGATGAAGAAACACCTGATATTTTTATGCCTCCAAAAAACCCAAAGTCGTTACTTCTGCCAGCAAATAGAGTGCCTTGTCAGACCAAGCTTCCCGAAGATTGCCATTATCAACCTGAGAATCTCGTTAAACTATTTCTACTGCCAAATGTGATGGTAAC
The DNA here is from genome assembly GCF_000463585.1 of Tarenaya hassleriana. NCBI lineage: Eukaryota > Viridiplantae > Streptophyta > Magnoliopsida > Brassicales > Cleomaceae > Tarenaya > Tarenaya hassleriana. The sequence goes on from NW_010965696.1 coordinate 2,344,701, forward strand.
TTACTGTACAATGATTCAGTTAATGTCTTTCTAGTCTGTGGTATCTCTTATCTCTTCTCTGAAGTAAATCTTCTGAATGTTCACAGTGCCTTGGGAGGAGGAGAAAATTCTCAGGTAACATTTCTAGTTATAATGAATTCATCAGTAGTGTCCTCTCGGATTTATAACAAAAATATCAGCATCCTTGTTATCTTGACCGGGTATAAGATGTGCTTGTGCTTTGGCAAACTTTTCTAGTAAGAAGGCCTGTTCTTGGTGTTCAAGAAATTACTTGTGTCATAATCCATTTGTTATTTGCACATTCAAAAGGTGAATCAAGGCAGCAGGATGATTACCAACCTGTGGAACCATGGGACAATGAGAATGCATTTGATGGTCCCTTTGATAATGGAAATGATCAAAGTGATGTGGAGGATGCCAATTCATTAGTCTCTCAGCCACCCCAGGTAGATTTTTGACATTACATCACTGATTTTGTTGGATATGTCTCTTCAGAATGTTTTTGTCAGCAACATACAGTTGTCGTAATTACATGTATTCATGAATTAGGTCAACAAAATCGAGGTCCAATACGATAAAACTTCAAAACAAGTTGATGTGCAAGTACTCAAGGAAACTCTTTGGGACTGCATTCAAGAATCTCCTGAACCTCATAGTCAGGTAAAGCTTTCACCTTTATTTAAGAATCTCATTTGTTAGCGACCTTTTCTCCCATTGTTAAAAAAAAAAAACCCTTACCGATAATTTGCTTGTGAAAGAAGGATGAGGATGACGGAAAAGAAATGAGATCATTCAAGCAACTATTGGAAAGCTTCCCAAGTGACTGTCAAGCGGCAAGGAGCACCCGAGACATCTCCCCTCACCTTTGTTTCATCTGTTTGCTCCATTTGGCCAACGAGCACGGTCTCTGCCTTCAGGACAACTCGAACCTAGATGATCTTACTATTAAAATTCCTATTTCAAGTAGGGAAATAGAGAAACTGTGAAGAGAGAAGAAGGTTGATGTTTTTTCCTCTCTCTATGTGTGTATTCAAGAATTCTCGGTGGATTTCCTCATCTGCTGACTGAATGATTATGCTGTGTAGTTCCTTTTACTTTCCACACAATTGAGATCGTCGAAGGAAAGACGTGACCCTCTGTGTTGTGCCATTATTAGTTTGTGAAGAACTTTGCTAGCCAGACATAGATGCTTGTTCGGTTTGGTGTAAAATAACTTTAAATGGCATCTCATCTTCATTTTTTTTTCTTTCTATTATTGTGAGTGTATGTGATTCTACAACTGCTCGTGCGGGCATGGATCGGATATTCGAGTTTTTCAGTGACACTATCTAGCCTCAACCTTATGGAGATCGGGCACTCATGGGAGTTAGTGCGTGGCATTGGGTACCCGGTGGACGAGGGAGGCAAGGCAAAAACCGAGAAGAGAGAGAATGAGAGGGGGGTGAAACCGAGACCAAGAAGAGATTCAGAGATAGACTTTGCCCGAGACTAAACAAGGTGAGGACAAACCAAAATCCTAAATACCCTTCAGTTCTAAACGCAAAAGTCGGATTTTGGCCAACGATGAATATCTGACTCACAGGTCGGACGGGGGCTAAGCAAAACGGGGTGGGTTGCCTACTACGCCATTATCGCTATCGAAATGAATTTTGACAAGGCTAATTTATATATACATGCACGAATGTATATGCGTGCGTGTGTGTGTGTGTGGCGCCAAAAGTGAGATGAAAAACAAGAAAATAGGATTATGAAACTTTCATCAAGGTTCAAGACACTTGTTATTGTTACAACATTTTCAATCCATACCGTGTGAGACAACTAAAGACGTATTACCTTCACAGTTACTTTCATCTTGTTTGGCCTGAATCATCATTTTTTGTTTGCGTTCTTAAGCAACTTGGACACTGCTCTTCTTGCTCTTACCATTTGATTTGGTGGATCCTCCTCCTTCTTTCCATCCTTTCCGACGAGCCCTCGTCTCCCACAAAGCCGTTAGCTTCTTCTGCTCCACGAGAGCTTCCTCCGCCTTTTCCCGTGCTTCTTCGCATGTTTCCATCCCAGAGTTGCACTTATCTGCCTCCTTTTGGTATGACGACATTATCTTCTTTGCCTCTAACAATCCCATGTCCGCTCGCTTCTGCTTTTCCAACGATTCCGCTTCACGCAGTTTCAATTCCTCGGTTAGCAGCTCAGCAAAGTTCTTCTCCGTGTCCTCATTCACCTCTGGATCACGCTTCACGCATTCTGTATCAAAAGACAACATTTCTTTAAGATTTTTGGGGGTTATAATAACCGAAACTTGTCAGTGATCTTTACGTTATCCAAGAAATGAGACAAGCCACAAAGAAAATCATTTTGAAACAACCAAGATGGTACCAGACTCATCTAATACATCACTTACAGAGCGTATTCAACAAATGCTATACTCTCTTAACAGCAATACAGTGCTAGTAATGTCCATCAAAACCAACTCATGATAGAGAGAGAGAGAGAGAGAGAGACTGACCGGCAAAAGAAGCATTCTTCAGTCCTGCAAGAAAGTAAAAGCAAGGAAAACAGGTAAGGCTTCCATTTCTTGGAACCTTTTTCCAAAAAATAAGACGGAATCGGAATACTGATGAGAAAAATAGTAAATTTACGAATTCTGCAAATAGAAATGAGCACCCAGTAATACTGATTGCATATTTCGACCATAACGCCAACCTATATGACATGACTAAAGAACTCACAAGTTATCATTTTGTGTCGTAATCAAACAAGATAGATAAAATCCGTATTTGATAAGGATGCTGCTGCCGCTGAAAACAATGCAGACTCGTAACTGTGACACAGAATCAGAGCTAGAAAAAACTGTGGTTACCAATCTGGGAAGCTAAATGATCCAACAAAGATCATGAAGCTAAAGTGCAGATGAAAGATGACCATACAAACCACAGCTGATGCAATTGTTATTGTTGCTGATCTCAAACAATGGAGTTAGCCCAGGAACAAAAAACAGAACAAGTGTAATACCGAATTCGCATTGGATCCACACCTACTTGGTAGAACCGATCACTGTTCTGATCTACTGGCTGTCAACGCGATTTAAACTCATGATCCGCTCATCACCAGATCTAGTAACTACAGAGTATTGAGATATATATATATCATCACGAAACGAAGTGCTGATCCAAAACAAAGATCATCTCGAACATGCACCACAAGTACTAGCGAGATCTAAGCCAGCACATCGTCGAGTGCGGGGAACTAGATTACCTTCAGGGATGGTGAGGAGAGGCAGGGAGGAGCAGTCACAGACGCATGGAGGGCAAGAGGAGGCGGAGGAGCGGTGGCTGACGGTGGCCAGAGCCTCCGTGAGGTGCCAGTAGAGCGGCGGACCAAGTATGTAACCAACCATGCCCAGCCCCAGCAAGGCCAATCCTACCTTGAGCGCCGCCGAGCGGGTCGCCATTTGCCGAGATCCAGCGATGTGGGTTCCCGAAAGAAATCGAATTTCCGGCGGATGAGGAGGAATCTGGAACTGGGATTTGGTTGGAATTCGCGGTGTGTCAATGGGGGTGAAAAATCGGTGAAGCGCGTGGGAAGATGAAGGTCAAGTAGGAAGGGGGGGCTTTGAATTGACGCAAGTGTGAAAAGGCCAGAAAATGTGTCAAAACTGCCGTCAAAATCGATCTAAATCTCTGACTAGTTTACTAGAATGCGCAGTGCTTTATATGCGAAACCATCAACTCCCACCGAATAACCAGCCGGTTCAGTCCGGTTTAGTTTGTATGATTGTTTAACCAAACAGGCCCAATGAAGTGCAGGTTTCATTCATCTCCGTAATTCTTTCGTCATCAGAGAGAGAGAGAGAGCATCCATCTGTGGTCCATACCATACATATACATAACAGTCTCTGGAAGTTTCTGTTCCTTTTTTGGGGGTTGTGTGTGTGTGTGGATATGTGTGTGTATTCGTTTTGTGTTTTTTGGTGAGACAGATAGCATACATAATCTGGCATATTTAGTTAAACGCTTTGTTTCTCAGATTCTGAAGCAGCTTGTTCCTGTAATCGTTGGCCAGCGGATCCTCCTGCCACCACTCCTTACTGTCATATATGAAATGCTTTTTTCTACTACGACAGGTTTCATCAAATGAAATTACACTTACAGATAGGAACTCCTCGAAGGTGCTGTCCACTAGCAGAATTGGTATGTACCTTCTTATCCCCTCGCACGCCCTTCTCGTCCCCCACAAATACATTTCTCCGTTAATAAAACCGATACCTGTTTTTTTTTATAAAGAAGAGTAGAAGATGGGAGAGACCTGGATTTCATGGAGAGCCTGAGGTAGCACCCCACAACGAGCTGCAACAAGTTGGGAGGAGGCTTCTTCTTCATGCCCGCTAGCTTCACCATCAGCTTCTTCAGTAGCCCGTCTATTGTAAAGTAACGCTCCGCCAGTACACAGCAGTACTGCAGCCCCTCCTCCGTCATCAGTATCTTGTGCAGTATATATGTCGCTACCTGCATACATATATCATCACTCCCACCCGTGTACCAAATTCTCAATGATGCCTTCATTCAGCAAATGTGTACTCACTGTCTGTGATGCTATACAGCCAATGCCAAGGCAATGAAGGCAACAACTGACCGCGTCAGAATCTATCAGGAAACGTGCCCCTTCTTCATATTCCGGCTGCAGGTATACCCACGAGTAATTTAATAGTACATCATAAAAAAGGGTTTAGAACACTGATAGGATCGAGTACCGATTTCAACAGCTGAGCGAGGACGCCCAAGCTGCCGAGCCTTAGGTATTCACGGGGCTTATCTGTGTGTGTCGTTTGCAGCAAAGGATAGAAATAGTGTGGCATCATAGCTGCGAATAGGAAATTTATATACTATATGTATCAGCTTTACCATATCCACAGCTTAGATGTGTAAGAATCGTTATTCTCTACTGCTTTCTTGAATTATCACTAATTCATTTTCTTTTTGTTGAAAAAAGGGGGCCTACACATGGACAAACAGAATATATATATGATGCATGGACACTTTTCCTTCGACTGGGGGTTTTGAAGGTTTCAAGACTGACATTAACATGAGAAATAGACTGACAATTGAAGAAGAAAGCTTACCCTTAAGAAATTTTGCCCTTGTCTCGGGATGAGAGGCTATGCACTGTAACAGAAGAGAGAAAAACTTGTTACATCTGATACTGCAGAGCCATAGCCGTCAGAACCCCAATGGGACAACCAACATTTAGACACATTATCGACTTCCGCCCAAAGGCAATTATAAAGAATATGGTTTTTGAGAGGAACAAAATGGTTATATTAAGGGTTGGATTATTGGTAGCCTCGAAAATGTATACAGGGGGTTTAGATTGATTCAAGAAACAAATTGGTATACTTCTAAAAAACGGGGAAGAATCGTTGGAAACTAAAGAACCTGAAACAGAAGGAGAGCATTGTACACTCGAGTTGATAACCTCGGACACAAAACAGGCGATGAAAGCTCTGTGTACACTCCAATGACCTCCTGAAGAGATAGAAGTAGTTAAGATAGCTATAAGTTAACCTTATCAAGTATAAACACAAACAGCGAGGAATTTTACAAAGATAAGAGATGGAAAAAACGATACTAGAATCAAGAATGAGATGAACCCAACTAAAGAAGATGGGACCGAAACCAACAAAGACAGAAGAAGACTCACTCGTTGGAGTTATGTTTATTCCCCCCAGAGTCTACTGAAGCAAAGTATTTCCATTTTACCTGTAACAGTGCGCTAATCGGGATTGAAGAACTCCATAAGAGCAACGCTAAATCCTCAAAGCTGTCCCTATTCTGAGAAAGAAGAAAGGATGAATGAGATATGTAACATTCGAATTAATGCACTGGAAAACAAATTCATTTAACGGCGAAAATCATGCACGAGTTAGGGGTGAGATACAACTCTCCCACTAAAACTTTATTTCGATTTCTGTAATCTTTTCAGGAGCATCATGAAATCGACACAGAATTTAGCTTTCATGTCTAAAAAAAATACAATGACAAGTACATGAAACCAAAAAGCAAAGGATTCATCCTACTTCTAAGAAATTTTCAGGGGAGCTGGAGCCATGAGATTTTATCTCAAAGATGGAGAAACAATTGGGAAAAGGCCATTCTTGAGTTGTCGTTTATATTTATCTCAATACATATTCCTAAAACCGTGTAAACAGCGGAAAATCGAGATTATTTGATGATTTCTGAGTTTTCCATATAATTTCCTTCGCAAACATGCGTTTTCCGCCTTATTATGTGACACAACTGATAAAAAAACTAGAGTTAGATGTATAGCTATTATGTCTCAAGTAACATAAACGATTCATAGACAGTCAATACAATACTCATATCAGCAACAACAATCTCTTACGCGCAATGCATCCTGTAAAATGAGTAAGGACATAATAAAATGCTAGGATAAATCTCTGGCGACCCCCCGATATGGAAGGAAAATGAAAAATATTTATGAGTTTTCCTTTTATTCGAGGATTTAAAAGTTTATTATTTCTCAGAAATATCTCAAGATATTAATTTTTGTTAGAATACGTATTAATTGATCATTACCAAATAAGCAAAGGAAAACTATAACATGATAAGGACAATTATGGACCATAGATTGTTATCTATCTTGAAATAAGAATTACCCCATATGACATGAAGAGAAGAAATACACGAACAACAAAAAAAGATAACATCACGTAAACTAATCAGAGGAAAGGAGATCAAGACACCAACACTCGGTGATCACAGGAGCACGAATCAGAAAACAAAAGACTAGGGGATGCAAGACGACGAGATCATTGCAGAAATGATCCAAAAACCGCTAATCGAATCTCTGCGTAGGTAATGATATTATGGAGATTACTATCTGATAATTTCCGAATGAAGACAAAAGAGGGACAATCACAGTCAGAACAGATCAAAATCTCTCCCAGGATTCAACAAGATAATGACAATTTTGATACGATGATCACAAAAAACGAAGGCCGAAATTAGTCACAACGACAAGTTTTCTTCTCAAGCAATCAGATTTTCAAACAAAATACGAAATAGAAAACACGCACTTCCATGGATTGCAACCTAAAGGTCAGAAAACGAAAAAATGGAAACCAAAATCCCTCCGATCATATGAGTAAAACAGCCGCACAGCCGAGGCTAATAACATCATTATTACCTACGCAGCAAGAAACAAATCAACTCTAGATTTACCCAAAATCAATTGACATCAACTTTCTCTCGAATCGATGAATTCATGGATACGAAATCAAACATCAAATCGACCAAAATTAACACAAAAAGAACGAGCAAAAGAGAGCACAGATTTTTTTTTTACTAAAAAAAAGAGAGAGAGGTGGCATACGTCGGCGAGATTCTGGAGGGCCAAATCTCGACTCGCCGGAAACTGAAGATCGTTGATCCAGCGGATGATGGTGGCGACGGAGAGCGGAGGTTGGCTGGTGGAAGCTCCGGCGGCGGAGGACCGAGTCACCATGAGATTGTAGTCCTCGTACAGAGAATCCGGAAGGTTCAGCATTTTTTTCCCCGCGGAAACACAGTCACCGGAAAAAATCCTCTCTGGATTTTATTTTTTTTTTGGCGATTCGGGAGTGTAGTGATTTTGGCAGGCAGTAGAGGAGTGGAAGAAGAAGAAGGGCTATATAGCCGAGGCCGACGAAGGAGCGCGCTTGGCTTGAATTAATGAACAATGGAATCTGTTAACCGTGTGGACCAAAATACCCTCTGCCTAATTTTAATTCTTTTACCTTAATGACAGTATTTAAAAATGGGTTTATGAAAATAGTCCCAATTTATAAAAATATGATCTCCCATAAATTTGATAATTATATATCCATCTTAAAATTATACATTTATATTATAATCCCGAATTCAGTGCTACATTTCATAAACATGATAGATTTTTATTTAGTCATTATGAAATAAAAAAATCTGGATTGTTAAATATCATCTATTTTCGTTTGAATATGATAATATTATTAACTATTATAAGATAATTAACAATTACCGTCATAATACTTAATTACAAAGGATAAAGGACAGAAAAAATGTGAGAAAAAACGAATGTGTTAGAATATAGTAATTTAGCTTCGAGGGCAAGGGTGAAATGGTCATTTCCACTAATAATGGTAGTAAATGGTAAGTAATAAAAAGCTTTAATTACAAATAAATTAAAAAATAATAAGTTAACCTGTGTTAAATTCAGACAAATGTAATGTTTGTACTCTCTGATACTGGCAACACAATTTAAAATTTTAATAACATTATCTTAACCGTTTAATTATATCTATAATAAACTCGTTGAACTGTACTTACCTAAATATGTGTATTATTGAGACAGATATGTTATAAATAGGGAAAATGTTATTTCACGAAGACAAAATAAGATGTAATTTTAGGAAATGTTGCAAGTCAAATAAAAATCTATTTACCCGTAAATCCCAGATTTATATTTTCGAGAGTAAAAATAAGTTAGAAAAAAGAAAAAAAGAAATGAAATTGGGGAATGATTAAAACGAAATTGTACAATCGAATTAGCTTAAATGTCTGAAATATAATTTCATTGTGTTTGACTATTGCATGAAAAATTATAGTCATTTATGTTGGGTTTTATTACCTGAGAATATAAATAAAAATAGATATTAATTGGGCCCATAAGATAAATGAAATAGATCTGTAATGGGCCTAAGGCTAAGAAAATTTAAATTGGGGGAAAACGACGTCGTATGAATCCTGAGGTGTACCATGAACACTTTTGTTTTCGCATAATAGTTTTTTTTTAAAGAGGAGAGCTACTGTCCTCGTCTAAGTCGTCTTCATCTTACAGAATCTTCTTCTCCTCCTCAGCGCATCTTCTCTCCCCTCCTTTTCTTGCGTCTCCGTCCGTGCAATTTCTGATTCTTCCTTCAAGAAGATCCAGATCCAAAGAGATGACACCGTAAGTCTTTTCTATCTCATTTTGGCTGGTGTATCAGAATTGAGAAGATTCGATCGGCTTCGGAGTGTCTGGGTATCGAATGGATTCCGTCTGATTTTTCTGTAGGGGAGTCAGAACATTGATTGGTTTTTCGACGCAGGATTATGTCTGATTGTATTTACCCTCGATCGGCTTGATGAATCTCGGAATTAGATCTCTAATTACGGCTCTTCGTCAAAGATTGTGTTCTGCTGATGTAGGATCTGCTGATGTAGGATAGGAAGCATTTGCTTCTCAGTGTATGCTCGAATGTGCTGTTCTGTACTCGTTGTTTAGTGGTATAGAAGCTGGGAATGGGAACGGGAGTGACAAGTATCGATGTTTCTTAGCCAGTCCTGAAAATTGATGTATGTATAAAACTGCTTATTTGAGAAGAACGAAAGAAATTTGGGTTTTCAGTGCTGGGGTTTGACATGTTTCTCGTAGGAATCTAGTGATCGAGTTTCAGCTTATCAATTGAGTGGCAGGCAGAGTTTTGGCTTAGTCATGTTTACAGTTTCATGCTTCGTGAAAGAATTAGCTTGAGTTTATGTGTAAGTTTGTGGATGTTGGAAACGCACTGCCTTTGCCTATGCAAGCTCTTGGAAATGTATTGTGTGTTTTCTTGGATATACACCTTTCGTCTCTCAGAATACTTTCGTCTATTCAGCGTCTTTTCATTTACAATTTGTGATCCCTTTGGTGTGGTCAGACGTTTGATGCGTATGTGGTCGGACAAGATGAAGCTCCTGGGATTGTCGTAGTTCAAGAGTGGTGGGGTGTTGACTTTGAGTTCAAGAACCATGCCATTAAAATCTCACAACTAGGGCCTGGTTTCAAAACCCTTATACCCGAGTAAGTAGTACCTTTTTTTTGCCTTGCAAGATTTACTTAGTTTTGGTGTTTTATGGCTCATTTGGTCATCTTTTGCTAAGAGTGTTCTTCTTTCGATATTTTTTGAAGATTATACGGAAGAAAAGTTGGCCTTGATGCTGAAGAGGCACAGCATCTGATGGATGGCCTCGAGATGACAAGGTGCTGTCAAAGACATACGTGCTTCTGTCAATTCGCCGAAGACCAATGGTTCGAAGAAGGTAACTGAGTCTCTAATGCGCTTAAATGCATAAACTGCCGGTTTTTAGCTTCCTCTGGTTCTTGGCTTGTGGAATGCATGCCTTGACAATGGGTCTTTAACAAAACTAGAAATCCCATGTTGTGGTTATCATTGTCGAGAGATTCTTACTGACAAAAACAAAAAAATTGGAATTTTGGCAAAAAAAAGGTTGGTGTGACTGGAATGTGCATGGGAGGTGCTCTCGCTATCGCTAGCTCTGTTTTGGTACCAGAGGTTGATGCTGTTGTTGGCTTTTATGCGGACCTTGCAGATGCAGCTCAGGCTAAGGCACCTGTTCAGGCCCATTTCGGGGAGCTCGACAATTTCGTCGGTTTCTCTGATGTCACGGTATGCAACGTTACATTTCAAAGTGTTGTAAACAATCAATCCTGTATCTGGAACTCACATTCCTTAGATCTTACACACACGGGGTTTTATAATTCATCTCGGATGGGATGGAAGGGATAATCCGAAAATTGAATCCACGTAATATGGTTTTTCACAGGCAGCGAAGGCGCTGGAAGAGAAGATGATGAAAGCATCGGGAGTGAGAGACGAGGTTCATCCCTAACCTGGTAACAGGCATGGCTTCCTGAACAGGAGCCCCGAGGGGGCAAAGAGACTTTTACTGATTCGGACTATGAGGAAAGCATCAAACCCTAGCAAGAAGCGAGGGAACAAACCCTAACCCTAGCACTAATAAGGGATGGAAGCAAACCACCAAGAGAAAGAAAACCCTAAAACAGTGGGAAAGAAACCAGCCTTCAAACAACAGTCTCTATACGAACAATGATATACAGAATCCTCCAAAAATAATAGACTTCATATTGACTATAGTTTAAATTTGATTATTTGAGTATTTTCAGTTCGTTTAAATGACGATATTGCTGGTCTTGGTATATAATGGAAAACGATTAAACATAATTAAATGTATACATTGACATAGGCGCCACAACTAATCCTGAATTGACAAGTAAAAAATCAAATCAATTCCCTAATCATGTTTCTTGGCATGAATGCGAAAACCGATGGCACGCCAGTCCGTCTTATTTTCTTTTATGTATTATTTTATACGATCTTTCTTCGCTCCACGAACTACTTGGAGAAATTCCAGATTATTATCGCACGTGTTTCATGCAGTGAAAAAGGGAGCCCTCCCCACCCCCCGAAATGGTCCACTGTTTAACGCAGTGTCTGTTGATGCATATGTAATGTGCGTATCGTTCGTCGGTCGTATATATTGTATATGTTTACCACTTGTTTATACAAAACGGTTAAGCCGTCAAATAAATTTTGCAAATACTAAGATTGCCTTGTCAATCAGGAAGTTTTTTTTATTGGATTTTTGCTGGTATTATCATTTTTGTTGTCACTTTTATATTTTTCTTATGTCATTATGTGAAGAATACTTATATTTTTCCTTTAAAATTATATATATGCTTAGGGTGTTTTGTTATTCCCCGTTCATACATTTAATTTCGAAAAAGATACACGCACTATATTTGATGAGTCAAATTCTTAAAGTATAAGCCGACAAGTTTTCGTTTTCTTTTGCCGACAAAATTTTATTTCCTTTTCCATATGCATTTTAATAACGATTTAATAAAAAGATAGTTATAAGTATAGATATATATATATATACACAAAAAAAAGTATAGAAAATATATAAAAACCCATCAGATGTGATATGAGGACCCACGCGAGGGAGAGAACGGGTGGGCAAAAGCTCATCACCGAGAAGACGGTGGTGGGTGGCTGGTCGGACACGTGTCCTGCATTGGTTGGTTAATATCTTAATTCATGATTTTAGCGTAATTAAAATGTTCTAATTAATTTAGATTTGGTGATGTCTTAACAAAGTTTTTTTAACTCAGACTTCCGTAATCATCATTTTTTTTCTTGCACTTCACTTTTCTAATGTCCGAATATATAACAGGAAAATGTAAAAAGATACCGGTAAGTATTTTATTATTAGGTAAAATAAAAAAACACTAAATTTTATAATTTTGATTATGGAAAAAATACTGAACTTTGTTTTTGTCAAATAAATATTAAATTTTTAAATGAGTTTAAAAAATCACTAAACTTTTTAAATGATCCAAAAAAGTATATAAAACTTCTATGCAATTGTCAAAAAATACTAAACTTTTAAATGATTAAAAAAAATACATGAACTATATATAATTGTAAAAAAACGACAATAATTTGACGTGTTTATATTTTTTATGTCACTCATTTATTTATTTTGATAATCGTAAAAGAGTTAAATGTCTTTTTGACAAATTTTAAAAGATTAATGTTTATTTGACAAAATCAAAAGTTTAATGGTTTTTTTTTGTCAAACTTGAAAAATTCAATGTTTTTTGAGGATTTTCTCTTATTATTATTTTGGAGATTAAAATGAATTATTTGATGAAAAAAATTATATTGAACATTGAACAAAAAAAAAATATAGTTATGGAAATTAATTTGGAGACATGCATGAGTGGAATACTTTTATTAATTGTTAGTTGGTTAAAAGCCAAAATTATTCATAACTATATTAATTAACACAAATATAAAAAAAGATAATATTTTTTGTTGTGATGTCTACGTTTTAAAGTGTTTAAAAGACTGCATGCATACATAATGATAATAATGTAAGTAAAAGCATGCCACACACGTGAATTGCTTGTGGAAGAAGATTAGCCCCCCGCCCCCCCCCCTTCTAGTTTTTATAACTTATAAGCCACGCATTAAAAATCATGTTTTTAAAATAAATTTCCGTTAATTCGTCTTTGCCTTAAATTGTTTTTTTTATATAGCACGATATATCATAAATGACATTTAATCATTAAACGATGCCTTTAAACTTTGCATATTCATATTAATCCTCGTTTATTTTTGGGTCACCACACTAAACGGTAAAAAACTGATATAAAAAGTTGTTCCATTTGTCAAGATAGGGTTCGAACCCTGACTTCTGTTTAAGGGATAAAAATTTTGAACATTCTATACCAAGTTTCCAATGCTTTAGGTTTAAATCCTCTATTTTTTAATTTATGAGAAACCGAGAATAGTTTTTAATATATATACACTAATAATTGTAAATTAACAAAAAATTGTTTTGGGGAGTATTGAAACATAAAATTAAGGATTTATAAAAATTAAATTCCATTGTTTATGAAATCATGAAAAATACATTCATGTAACTCAATAGGCTAGCAACATTGTGGAACACATTTCAGTTGAGTAACCTTATCATAAATAGGCAAGTAAATTAAAAAGAAAGAAAGAACATCAAATTAAATTGATTTTAAACTATAAAATTAAATAAGATTTATTCGTCATTATCAATTCTAAAGATTTTCACAGGAAATAAAATTATGTACTTTTTCTTTAACCACACATAAGAAGATAATATGTTCTTCTTCGTGACTGCTAAACACCAACCTCTAATTAAAATAGTGCGGTTAATAATTAGTGATAACATTAGTTGTGACTTTTTGACACTTCAGTTTGTTCTTTGATTTGGTTCTTCGTTTCAACTTCTTCAAACCAACACCTTATTATTATTATTATTATTATTATTATTATTATTATTATTATTATTATTATTATTATTATTATTATTATTATTATTATTATTATTATTATTATTATTATTATTATTATTATTATTATTATTATTATTATTATTATTATTATTATTATTATTATTATTATTATTATTATTATTATTATTATTATTATTATTATTATTATTATTATATCAGTACATAATTTTATTTATTGGGGATGGTTTGTTTGAGTTTTTTATCCCCGAAATGCATTAGTTTTTATGGTACAAAATCAAAGCCTATATGTAAATGTTGTATATCTATTATATCGCTATTGCTATTGTTATTTGACCATGTTATTAGCGTTTAAATATATAAAATTTAAGTCACATACTAGTAAGAATATATACATATATTTATTAAATAAGATGAACATCCGTATCGGACTAACCCAATATTTTTTTTAAACTTGAACATGACATAATGTAAATGATTTTCCAATGATTTCATAAAAATAACTAGAGTTAGAACTTAGATTACAATAGTCGGATAGTTTAATTTTCCAGATATATATTGATATAACATCATCATTCTATGATCATTTTAAAAAACTTTTTTGTATTTTTTTTAAATCCAATAAAACTTGCTTATTTTATACTCTATCTTAAATTTTTGTTTTTGACGCAACAAAAGCGGGTCCATTTTTCTCGATGCGTATCAGGTTATACTTTTAACTTGCATTTTTTTAAATTTGATCTTTCATGGGTATAAATAAGTTTTTTTTTATATTATAGGAAGTTATGAAAAAAATAGTGTGTCCATTGGATTGATACAGATTTCAAATGTCATTTTGTTTAATATAATCTAAATAATTTAGTTATAGCAGTAGACAGTTAACTGTTGCATTTTATAATGAACAGGTAATTGTCTCACCAATCCGTTTTCTTACCCTTCACGAGCAAATCTTAGGTAATCCCAGGTTGTCGCTTGTTCATGCAAGTTTACGACAAACTATATATATATATATATTTGTTTGACTGACCGGAAAAAGCATATGATGTAATTGTGATCAATATTAATTATTTCTTTTTACGTACTTGATTCATTGGTTTAGTCCTCTTTTTATATTTATAATATACCCAATGACAGAATGAAAATTCCTAAATTATGGAATATATTGATTTCTATGAAAAATAAAATAAAAAACAATAAAACAAAATTGTAACAAATTTTTAGTATCATGGTACAATGTTTCAGAATTAAATTCGTAAAATATAATGTGTGTGTATGTATATGTTGTATTTTTTTTCTATATTGAAAATGATTTTTAGATGTACTTCATGAGAAAAAGGAAAGGTAATATGATTACAATACATATCGTAGTTTTATATTAATCTGATATATATATATATATATATATATATGTTATAATTAATCATAAACAGGCGTAATCATATTCGACACTGATTAATTTATTTCATAATTCGACCAATGGTGGTTAAAACAACCCCAAATTCTAGGCTCTTTGGTCTGATACTTTTCATTTTTCCAAGGATTTTTACAAAATAAATTTATTAATCTACAAGAATATAATATAAATCCAACCACGCGTAAGTAGATACATATAATTTAAAATGTGATTATTTATGTGAAATGGTTGATCTGGTTCATATATAAATTATACATAAAATGTATAACACATTTTCATATAATTTAAGTTTTTTTGTTTTTCAAAACTGATCATTCTAATACGGAAAAAAAAAAAATATTTCTATTTTTAAAATCCCTAACATTATTTTCGAGACTCTAGCCTGAAGGTATATATGCTGTGATATTATTTTGTTAGATTGATAATTAAAAGAATTGAATGTTTAGTTTCTTAGATATATTTTCATTGAAAAAACAATGATTTTTTTTTATATTGATAATAACATAACTCTTTTTGTTTTCTCTAGTGTCAACCTTTAATTGAAATAAATCCGGATCTACAATATTTTCAATTTCAAATGAGGATCATTTCCAAGCTTAATAAAAGTTTAGCCCTTCTAATTAAAAACTAATTAAACCATTTGATGTAAACATATACAAACTGTACGTATCATTATGAAACGTTCCAAGTGCCCAACCTTTTCCTCTCCGCATTTTGAAACCAAAATTTTGTAAAACCTTCTTCTTCTTGGCAAAAAAAAAAAAAGTTGGCCACTTGTACACCCTAACTCTTTTGACACGTGTCCCCAGAAATGTACGGAACTGTCGGAAGAGTATTTTAACCACACGTCATCGCGTTTTGAACTTTTTAGAGATTAAAAACAATGAACGACGATCAAATCCTAGAAAAGTGCCACGTCACCCCATCGAACCTGCGTTGGATACGTACTCACTTCGAATCGCTGACTCAGAAATTATTATGCGCTTTTTTTTTTTGCTGAAAACTCTTTCTGTATTATCGAATGTTCACTTACTAAATACATGAAAAATATTGGAGAAAATGATACACATGAATTTGAATGTTTATATAAAAAATAAATAATGATTTTTCGATATATTATTTATTGAAAGATAATCATAATAAAATCACATCGAATCAGGTTATAATTAGTTATCAACTTTTCAAAGACCCCACGTGTCTAAATGGGGACGATCGTACGTTTATTTATTTAAATTAGTTTTTTTTTCTGTTGGTAGACGAAATGGATGTTACCAAAAGAAAAGAATACCCTTATAATTAAGAAAAATAAAAATAAAATAGTCCCTTATATAAAGACCTTTTATCAATGAGCAGTGTGGAAAACAAGAGAGACAAAAAAAAACCTTTGTTTTTCTTCAGAAGTTTCCTTTGTCTTCTCCAAATGGAATGGACGAAGGGCAGAACAATAGGCCGCGGCTCCTGCGCCACCGTATCTGCCGCCACGTATCACAACTCCTGCGATATCATCGCCGTGAAATCCGCCGAGCTCTCCCGGTCGGAGCTCTTGGAAAGAGAGGCCAAGATTCTCTCATCTCTGAGTTCTCCGTATGTTGTCGGATACAGGGGATGTGGAATTACCAATAACCCCGATGGCGTCGACACGTACAGTATTCTCATGGAGTACGCTCCGTACGGTACGGTGGCCGACAAGGCGGCAAAGAACGGCGGTGGGCTCGAAGAAAACTTGGTCGTGAAGTACACGCGCCACATACTCTGCGGATTAGAGTACCTTCACTCTAAAGGAATCGCTCATTGCGACATCAAGGGGAGTAATGTCCTGATCGGAGAAAACGGCGACGCTAAGATCGCGGACTTCGGGTGCGCCAAACGCGTCGACACGGAATCTGACTCGGCCGAGACGGTTCGGGGTACGCCGGCATTCATGGCGCCGGAGGTGGCACGTGGGGAAAAACAGGGGATGGAGAGCGATATATGGGCCGTGGGCTGTACGGTCATTGAGATGGCCACCGGTTCACTGCCGTGGACGATAGATTCCGGCGACCCGGTTTCGGTTTTGTACCGGATAGGATATTCCGGCGAGTCGCCGGAGATACCTTGCTGCCTTACGGAACCAACAAAGGATTTCTTGCAAAAGTGTCTCAAGAGACACCCAGAGGAGAGATGGACGGCCAACCAACTTCTAAACCATCCGTTTCTTGCTAAACCAGATGCCAAATCGGATCCGGTTTCCGGTTCGATGTCGAATTCGCCGACGAGTGTGATGGATGAGTTGTTTTGGGGATCGGTGGAGGAAGCCGAGGAAGAGGAGAATCTGGACCGTCCAAATGGGTGGGTGTCTCACGAGGAGAGGATCGGACGGTTGTGGAGCGTTGGAAACGCGGGGCCCACATGGGATTTGGAGGGTGGTGATTGGGTCACAGTGAGGAAGAGATGCGACAGAACTCTGATTGGTGGGTCCATACGAATTTAGAGAAATTAGATTAGGGTTTAGTGGGAATTGTTCATATAAATTTGTTTTCTGTAATAATAATTCATGATAAAAAAAAATTTATTGTTTCGGAAGTAATCGTTTTGTTTAAAATTTTCAAAATAAAATTTTGGTCTTATGAATTTTTCTACTATAATTTTGGGATGTAATGGCAATGGGGTTTATTGAGATGCCAACTTGTCTTTCTTGGTTTGGTCTGTTTGGTTAGGCGTCCGTAGGAATCTTTTAACAATTCCCATTTTGTTAATAAGTTTTATGAAAAAATAAATCACATTATAAATTACAAAGCATATATATATATATATATATATATATATATATGTATATATATATCGAAACAACTGCGTTTCGAATTCGAATCTGTTTGTGGTGGAGGACGGAGCCGACAAAGTCAACATTTGGAAATGGGGGAAAATAAAATATGTTTCACATGCTCTCTACTCTAATAAAGTACGGTGTCTCAACCATGTCATAAATATTGTATTGTTTACTCGTTGGGTGGAATTTCAGGCTCAAAATTATGTTTTTATTTAGATCGTTTTCTATTTTAAATTCTTTTATTTTGTATAAGATATAACCATTCCTTTTTTTATTTCCATTTTCAATACAATTCAAAATTTTATGTGATGTCGGTTTGAATCTGGATTTCAATTAAAAAAAATTCATCTTTAAAGATATTTCATTTTTTATTAGCTTCTCAATTATTTTTTCTAAGATGGGATAAATTTAATTTAAAAAATCATTTGTAACCAGTTTTTAAATCAGGTTCATATAACAAATATATATTGTTCGGATTGATTCGATTCAATTTGATCATTGATAACCGAAATATTCACTTGGCTTCCGAATCCAATTCAATAGGAACACCAATATTAGAAGCTAGTATCCTACATTCACAACGACGATTCGTACGTATATTTGAGAATAATACTTATAAAAGCATGTAATTTATATATATATATATATATATAAGTACTCAACACAGTCCATTTCGACATCGTATTTGGTGCGATGTAAGAAAATTTCATACATCTAAGTAATATTCCATACAATTATAAGAAGGATGATACAAAAAAAGGGTTCGCATCTAATGATAATTAATTAATAACTAAATCACTTTAACCATTATTTTGTGTTATTTAATAAAGAGAATTGAAGTTCTTGCGAGGGGAACTCTGTCTCATGCTTCGAATCGCGAAGCATGATTGATACAATTATCATCTTCGTATAATTAAGAGTTGTTCAAATTATTGTTTCGCCTTAATTAGTTTTCTCCACCTTGATTCCTTCACGCTTAATACTCCCTTGATCTCTAATATTATTAATATCCTCCTGATGTGAAATCATATATGCATTAATACACATAATTAAATTTAATATTTAAAACATTTAATAACACGACTAAAAATGAAATATTAATTCGATGATATTGTATACACTAATATTAATCGTATATAATTTAGTCTAAATAAGTAAATTAATGTTAGGGCTGTATATATATTCACGATCTTAATATCTAGATCCGTTCATACGCACATGTATCGTGTAGAGTTTGTGAAAAAAAATCTGCACCGGTTTAACCACGTGAAATAATCGAACCAGACCGGAACCGGTAAACATCCCCATGTTCAATCTCGCCATGTCTTTCGATTGATCGGGTTGGTTTTACCAAAAATGTCTAATTAGCAAATCGTATAGAAATTAAACAGCTCGTAGATGATGAAAGAACAAATTTTGATTGGAAGATTAGAGAATCAACCATAGCTTTCAAAGAAAGCATATATATAGGCATGGTGCACATTAATTAGACAAAACTGCTATGTGGGTAATGGTCTGTAACCACGTTTTTATTGTTTTCAACTCTGTGTATAAATTATGTATGATATTTGTTCATGTACATGTATATATATATATATGCATATAATATGATATGAATATAGACAGACATACCTGCAGGAAGAAGCCATTGGAGAATCACTCTCTTCGCAGCTCAGGTTCTGAAACACCAAGGAGAGCCTCATAATCATACGATCTGATATAAGTTATATTAATGGCTTTATTTTCACAACATTTATTTATTTTACCGAAAAGCTGCCAAGAGCAAAAAAAAAACATATATTTCTTTAAAAATTTAAGATAAGGAAAAAAAAAACAAGAACATAAGAGTTGGCAGTTTCGAGGTTCATTGAATCTGGTGGCCTTACGGGAGTGCCCTGAGAGGAGGGTGATGAACAAGAAAAAGAAAGTGGGGTTTTATAAATAGATTTTCCATAAATTAATTTTCTCCATTAATTTATTACAAATAATTCCATCTTTTATGTTTACATAAAGCTCCAACCTATATCTACTGTGTTCTGTTTTTCATCATTACAGTACAACGTTGTATAGTGAGAAATGTTCAGAATTTTTATAGGATAGAGTGAAACGTGAATAAATAAGCGTAGGGATTGTTGAATGCTAAGAAAGATGTTCCGTACAACCCTAATTTAATCACGTGCTCATGCACCAAACCTTAAGATTTGTTCGACAATTGGATCCTTTCAGATTCTCATATATCTTTTTGGTCAAATCTCTTTGATTTCATGTTTCTTTTCAACTTCGGCGTGCTTTAGAAATTTCAATCAGATTTTTAAAATAAATATTATAATACAATTCCAATTTATTATAAACTAAGCATCTTTTTTTATACGAAATCTCGAACCGTTAAATTTGGCACATCATTGTCGTCATTTTCGTCACCTTCATCGTCTACATAATCGTTAGAGAAAGCTAATAAATTTTGAAATCCAGAAAAATAAATCGAATAAAATCACGTTGCAAGATTCATGGAACAATATTTTTATTTTTATTTTTTATGCTAAAATATATTTACTCATAATTTTTTTTTACATAATTGGTTTGTTGAGTTTTCGGGTGATGATAAATTAATTAAATTAAGTGGAATTCAATCGGTTATTCTTTTCCGCTTAGGCGAAGTTTTATCGAACAGGGGAACTAAAATTGGAAGCCCATTTTTCATGAACATTTAGGCCTCGTAAAAGCCCATACAATAATACGAGTATAGGCATATTCTTGATATATATATATATATATGTGTGTGTGTGTATTCAGTCCTATTGTTAAAAATTAATCAATGAAATAATTATAAAAAATATTGACAGATTGGATGCAATCTTTTTACGTTTGATCTATTTTAATCGCAATATAATAAAAATATTACCATTTTACTTACGATATATAATATAATGTACTTTTACTGTTAATTAATCATAACAAAATCCCTAGTTTTTATCTACATGAAAACGTATAGGTTCTATCATTTTTCAATGAATAATTCATGTCTATAAAAATTTAATTCACATATATAATGGCAAGCTTTTTTCACGAAAAAAAAGATGAGACGCATTTAGCACTAATATTTACGTTTATAAGGGCAATAAAGATGGTTCGTCCTATTGTCTTTAATTTATCTTCATAATTTTTTTTTTCTTCAATTTACTAATTCAGATTATTATATAACAAAAAGTAGGAAATGAAAGTGTGATATAGATTTGACATTTCCTGCTTTTTGCCATATTTAGAAGTAATTTGCTTGGAAGACTCCATCTCCATGATGCCCCATATTAAGAGATCATGCCAACGTAATTTTGCATTAAATTTCGCATAAACTCATACTCTTTTTTCTCTCCACTCTTTAAAATCATTAAAATATTTCTAAATAATTTCCCAAATTTGGTCCAAAAAATAAGAAAATATCGAGGGATAGAGAGGGATGGCGTGGGGGAAAAAGAAAATAAAAGAGGAGAGAGAGAGAGAGAGAGAGAGAGACGTACATTAGGCATGCAATGCTCGGCCGTGAAACAAGCTTACTCCTCTCCCTTTTATTTAAAATTTATTTAATGTACGATACGACTTTTCCTTTTAATGAAATGTGAACTGTAAGAAATTTGCTCATTGGTATTTTCGTAAGATGCCTTTTAATGGCATGTTTTAACAATTTTCAATTAGGTGTTTTTAATGCATTAACTTGGTTTAAAATCTTTACTTGTCCAATATTTTTTTTTTTATAATTCGAAAGTTCAGTAGACTACGTTTGCTCGACTACATATTCTAAATGGCCGAGAAAACTACACGAATATTTTTTTTCAAACGAGAACTCGAATCCAGATTGAGGAATAACTTTGCTCCATTCTTTACCTTAACAGTTGAACCACTTAATATTGGATTTTTTCCAATTTAATATATCTCACATCACATTTGGTAGAAATCTTTTTTCCTCTTTCTCCTTGACTCAGCTCTAATTGATCAGAAGATAGATCAAAAGACATACGAGGAACACATACGGTTTCGGACAAGAACCTCATCTCTCTCTCTCTCTCTCTCTCTCTCTCTCTCTCTCTCTCTCTCTCTCTCTCTCTCAAGGGAGAGGAAAGAGAGCAGAAACATACAAAAAGAGGCCATTAAAGTTAAACTAAAGCACGTAAAAGCAACAGTCCATTACGTAATCTACGTATTATACTATCCTTTCTTTCATCTCTCCAATCTCCATACACCATCCCCTTCCCTCTTCTCTCTCCATATCTATATACCTCTTTACACATAATCAACTATATATATATCACACACACATATATATAGTTGTATATTTACGTTACAAAGTAAAAGAGAATCATTTTCTCCTCGGGGGGTCGCCGTCATATATAAACAATTAACCTATACCTACACAAATACATACGTATATACATATATATATATATACACACACGGATGGGCGGGGGAGAGACGGCGGAGAGGGAGATGAAGAAGGGGCCGTGGACGGCGGCGGAGGACGCCGTACTGAGGGAGTACGTAAAGAAACACGGGGAAGGCAGCTGGAACGCCGTCATGAAGAGCTCAGGGCTCCTGAGATGTGGGAAGAGCTGTCGGCTCCGGTGGGCCAATCATCTCCGACCAAATCTCAAGAAGGGTTCTTTCACTCCCGACGAAGAGAAGATCATCCTCCATCTTCACTCTAAGTTTGGCAACAAATGGGCTCGCATGGCTTCTCAGGTCACATTCATTCACCCATCCGCATGTTTCGCCAAAATTTGTAATTTTGTATATATTCACGGATTCTTTAAAACATTTACTAACAACATCCCTTTTTGATTCGGTTTATATATAACATAACAGTTACCAGGACGGACCGACAACGAGATAAAAAACTACTGGAACACGAGGGTGAAGAGGCGGAAGAGGGCGGGTTTGCCTCTGTACCCTCAAGAGGAATCAACTTCTTTTCAATTCCAAAACCACAAAAATCACCGAAGCAGGACTTCTCCTACCTCTCCTTCGTCCTCTTCTTCTTCTCGGCCTTGCCTCCATCCCTTCTCTAGCCCTACCCCGACCCTCGATTCTTCCGTGAGCTACCAAATGTTCGATCTTTTCGCTGACCTTGACAATGATGATTATAGCACCAGTCTCGGCTTCTCTCTCCCTTTGTCCACATCGTCTTCTTCCAGTGACTTGTGCAGTCAAAATCGTCTTCTCGGGTTCACATCCGAGAACTCAAACATAAACAAAAACGACGGAAATAAGGCAGATGTTATGAGTTATAGTTCATTGCTTATGGGAGAGGAGATGAGACCGTCTTCTTTCCCTCCAGGACTAGACATCTTAGAGCTCCCTTCAAACCAAACACATTCATTCACTTGTAATGAAAGCATTCAGATGCCGCGACGAGGCAATAGCGGATTGCTCGACGCT
>NW_010965696.1:2368195-2415207 GCF_000463585.1 Tarenaya hassleriana
CTACGCTCTTTTGGAAGAGTCTCGAGCTTTGTCTCGCGGTGGATTGTCCAAGGACGAGAATCATATAAGCTCTTCTGATCATTCATCGATCGGTATGCATATATTGGTTTCAAATCTTATCCTATACTATTTCATACATGATTTCATATTGAAAAGCTTATGGAAATGTAAGAAAGTGATTGGATTTATGACATAGTAATAAACATCGATCATGGAGGCAATCTTGCATCAAGAAACTTGAAGTTGCAGGGTTGATATACATATATATATATATATATATCTTAGCTTTTCATCTTGATTGATTCACACAATACACAGGAACAAACCCTAATAAGAACAAGTACGAGGAACCGACATCGGACAAAACCATGATGGATGATGGTGATGATGACATGCTCATGAGCCTTCTCAACAATTTCCCTTCATCCACAGTACTGTTGCCTGATTGGTACAACACAACAAGAAACCGATCCAACGGTTCAGATTTCACCTCAACAAGCATTACCCTCATAGGAAACATTCAAAGCAACGGCCTTGATCCGTCTCCGGCATCGTCCTCCGATGCAGTAACGCCCGGAATTTTCTGATTCATCCAAGAACATGTGCATTTCTTTGAACTGAAGAGCTTATTATGAGCTTATATAGTTTGTTCATTTTGTTTTAATTATGCATGCAGTCTTAATCTTCATTGATGTTTTGTGGGGATTGTGTTACAAATCTTGATGTTAAAATGTTTTCAATGGGAAACAAAAATGATACTACCTAACACACCCACACACATATATATGATATATGTGTGTGTGTATATGTGTATGTATACATGTTCGAAATATAATGATTAAAGTGATAAAAA
Source organism: Tarenaya hassleriana (assembly GCF_000463585.1). Taxonomy (NCBI): domain Eukaryota; kingdom Viridiplantae; phylum Streptophyta; class Magnoliopsida; order Brassicales; family Cleomaceae; genus Tarenaya; species Tarenaya hassleriana. Next base: position 2,369,049 of record NW_010965696.1, read on the forward strand.
AGAATCAGTCAAGAAGAGATGAAGTTGGGCAGCAAGGTGACTGGTTGGACCGACGGGCTGATGTAATATGGACATTATTTCACACTATTCTAAGGATATTTTTCCTGAAATTCGGCAATAAAAGAGACCCAAACGAAATGCAAGTGGCCCATAAGACTTGCTTTGCCATTTTTTTTGGGAATATCATTACCGGAACGTGACATCACGTGGAGCGATTTAGATCCGAGTTGTATCAGAACAAACCGAGTGATCTAGAACAACGCGCCCTTCTCCCCCGTCGCGCATCCAAACGCAATCGCTATCCTGGTAGACGCTCACCCAAACGCAATCGCAATCCTGGTAGACGCTCACGTATTCCAACATGTCCAGACATGTATAAATATGGAAAAATCGACTAGTTTTTTAAAAACTTGTATATAAATACACATGAATTTTGAACTTGGTATCAAAATAAATGAAATTTTCAAATATTGAGATAATCAAACCACTGACAAAAAAATGCCATTTCGACACTGCGCATCATATTTCATATTTTTCCCAGTTAAGGCAGAAGCCATAGAATCAAACTGGCAAATAAATATACATATTCTCCTCTCCTTTGATTTTTTTTTGGGTAGCCTATTATGGAGAAAATGGGGCCTATAACGTAAACAACTGAGACTTGTGATCGATCCCGTTGAAGATATAAGTCCCCGACATTGGCACAAACTGCTTCGTCACTAGCTGCGTGTAATAGAAACATCAGACTGGTTTAGTTCCTGGTTCTGACATGAAACCATGGCACAAGATTTTGTAAACCCACCTGTGATGTGAAAATCTTTTTTTTTTTTTGTTTTTTTAAATGACCCATCAAATTGCAGATGCAGGCGTATTCAGAAAATAGCAATCTAGGGCTATGAATGAAGCTTGGGTTCAAACTGGAAAGAGATAAAGAACAAACCTTGATGACTTCTTGAGAAGCAATGCCTCCAATGAAGGCAGCTACAGCATGAAGCTCTGCGGCACCAAATCGGCACATCTCGTTTATAAGGTCTTCCGGAAGTATAGAGCCGTTACAACCCATGTCGCTTACAAGACTCACGGCAGTAGTTTTCAACCGAGATATGTCCTCGTCCATTCCCCTTCACAACAGACACACTGTTAATATCCAAGAATATTCGATGTTTCAGAATTAAATAACCTTTCGCTATCACGGTTTCTTACCCATCAAATTGCCCAGGAAACCTATTGTAGTTGGCAGCGAATCTGTCAACTGCTCTAAGAAGAATATAAAATCCCATTGCCCCGCTGTGGCAGGAGTAAATAGAAAAAGTGGTAAGGGCTTATAGCTGCACTCTCGGAAGGGAATGTCGAATTTCGTCGTTGTTGAAGACAGATATAAAGCACAAGATTGGTGATTCTAAGTTAAGCTTGGCATCCTTAAATAACAGAACAGAAGCAATATATTGTTAAACCACTGAGTTTGTATACATTTACAGTTCTTAAAACAACCCTACAATATTCTAGTTGTGACCGCATGTTATGGCATGCATCTATCAGACATGGGAAAGAACAGGCGTCCATGCATTTTTTAAGATTGGCTTCTGTATTCCATCATTCATACCTGTAATCTTCGTCAGTCAAATACTTTTGCACCTCGGTTACTGAAGGATTACTGAACTCGTCCTCTATCATGCGATACCTACATACCTACAAGGCAAATGTTGGAAGAATACAATTCTGATAACTCTTTTAAACCAAAAGAAAAGATTTATAATTTGGCAGAATAATTTAAGAACTGAAAAACCATAACAGTGTAACAGGATATACGCACGGTTGAGCACTAACATAAAAAAAAAATATTAAGTGAAAGGCAAAAAAAAAGTTAGCAATCTCACTTTGAGTTTTCTAGCATTCTTGCAGAAGCTCTTGATAGTTGGTTTTGAGATGCTACTTGGATCTCGACCGATTTTCTTTAGAATGTTTCGAACCCTTTGCTCCATGACAAGACAATCAGCCTCAGCTTTGGTTTGGTAGATTTTCTGCAAACTGATATAGTGCCTGAAAAAGAAATAATACAGCTATATGGTTACCTGATTCTGACTATATATAGAGAATTAAACTCAAGTAATCTCTAGAGCAGGAAAACTAACTCTGTTGAAGATGTCATATCCGGTATGGAGCCTTCAAGTGGGACTTCCCCACAACCTTCGTTTGAAATGAACTCCTGCAGGTGGTACATAATCAGTATGGTCACAACCATGTGCAGGACAAGCAGAAACCAGGTAACATTCACAAGAATATTTTACCCATCAGCTAAAGGATCATAAATTTTAAGAATTCTGCAGCTACTTTCTTCTGCAACATTGAGTTTCACCAAAAAGACACGTGCAATAATTTGAGGAATAACTGCCACAAGAGATTATAGCAATTGTGCCCATAAAATTTTTTAAATATACAACTAAAAAATAAGAAACTACTCTAATATACTGAACCCTAATATGCAGGCCCCCAAATCTTGTCAAGTTTACAATTTCTTCACAAGTAAAATCTCTTGATGAGTTGTTCCCGTTATCTTGTTAAATGATGTTCCAAACGGTAGCAAAAGTTTGGCTTGTATGAGAGTGCCAATTTCAGACCCACAGGAGTGGCAGTCAAATAAAACAAATGATTTATCAAAACATGACAAGTTCCAAAATTCTTTAAAGCCCTAGCAAAGGAGTATTGCACAGCATGACACAAACATATTCAGCCAATTGCATTTCTAACTTTGAGGCTTTGAGCATGGAAGTACAAGATTTAGCATGAAGACGGTTTTCAACTCACTAACCTTCAGACCTGCTACCATCACCCAAAAATCTGAGGAACTAGAATTGACTTCAGCACAACTATCATCAATGATTTGTTGAATCTCTGAGCCTGTAGCAGAAATGTGTTGATGTTCGATGTAAGAAATATAGTAATTTGACAGCTGAGTATGTGTTACTTTACTTACAAAACAGGTTGAATTAAATGCTAACCCCTATTTCAGATCTGCCACCTTAAATTCAAACTAAAATGAAGCTACATGAGATAGCAAACGGCACTCAATATAAAAGTTAACCCTTAGTCAGGTGTCTTACTCTTGCCATTATCCAACGAATTTAATATTTTTCAACATATAGAGGGATGCCAAATTCTGTATACAATCTCAATCCACACAATATGAGAGATACTCTTACTAATTCCTCGGGGAGCAAACACTTTGAAGGCAGCTTCAATGGCTTCTTTGAAATTATCTTCGTCCATTGATATCATCTTGGACTTAATCAAATCCTAAGATTTCAAGATGGAGAAAGATAAATTAGATTGAGGTAAAGAAAAACATGAAAAGGTAAAGATTATGCTAAGAAACCAAAAAATAGAAAGAGAACTACACCTTAAACTCCTTTTTCTCTTCCCTTGTCGAGGGAAGGTTACCACCATGGGTTTGTGCCCATTCGTCAGCTAATTTGACAAGAATGACAACATAGGGTATGTGCTTATGGACGATAGGATCTGGTACATTTAGATCACTCGTCTCAACAAACCTGCAATGTAATGAATAAAAAAATTACTCATACCACCTAATTGCCCATTCACAATGTTATACCACCAAAACCAGAAAAAAAAAGTCTTCATGCCTTGCTCCAAAATAAACAAAAGTTTACTCATTACTCCATGGCCCTTTCACAAGGATGAAAGATGCCAACACGACTGAAAAAGGAAAGCGATGTACCTCTTAAGTTCAGGCCATGGATTATTCAAACGGAGGTCATCAAGAAAATGATCAGGCTTTGACTCAACTACAGTGTGCTCCTGATGAACAAGAAAAAATAAGACTTAGCACCAGTCCGAAGGCTAATGCCCTAACCACTGCATACCACTGGTAACACTCAACTCCAAGAGAAGAGAAGAATACATCATTTCTCTGATGAAAATTGAATCAAGGAAGATGTTACCTTTACACTAATACGAACAAGACCAGTAAGGCCATAGGATCGAGCAAAAACCAACATGACATTTGCTTCTCGACAGATTCTGTCAAGTTTGACCACCGAATCTTCCAACAGCTACAAGCAAATTCCAACAAAAAAGAAAAGAACTTTCTTCATATCTAAGTGAAAGAATATAACTGAAACAGGACCTTGCAATTACATGTTTCTTCTAAAGAAGGTTAAGGATTTTACCGCCATACCTGAGTAGCCACTACGAGGGTGAACTGAGAGAAGAAAGATGGGTTTGTTCGTATCAGTGTCTCCGGATGCTCCTCAATGAACTTAGCCTTGACAGCATCATTCAGCTCTTGAAGAAATGCACATGCACACTTGGCTTTTGACTGTCCAACACTCGCCTCGTCCACTGAACAAGACAATCGCCATTTCCAGAGAAAGCAAAGCACGGAACAAGGACGGAATGTACACAAACGACGAAGATATGAATACACAGACACATAGATGAACGCAGGAGAATGGTACCCATGAAATTGTTTCCGAGGTCTCCGATTTCGACTTTGGATCCGTCGACAACAGTGATACTACCGACTCCTCCCAGGACGAGGTTCTTCAACGCCTCGGTGCCAGTGGGACCGCAATTTAGCAAACAGATGCTCGCCTCTTCCAGAGCCGCTTGCCCTATTTCTCCCCAAATCCTGCAAAATTTTCCATCACCCCCCTCCGATCTCAAAATCCCGCTTACTTCACCGTCATCGTTTCACGAAAAATACTTTATATACCATACGAACGAAGATCAATTGGAATAATACAAAGAGCACCCGAATTCGAGGTCCAGAGGAATTTACCTGAGTTGACGATCGTACTTTGTTTTCGGCTCCGCCACCGCCATTGTCGGCTCTTCTTCAAGCTTCTCCTCGTACTTTCACTGGTTGGCTTCTCAGAGGAGAGTCCAAACTCCAAAGAAAGAAAGAAAGAAAAAGATGATTTTGGTCAAATTCCGGTACGATTTGGTTAAATCTATTAACCGAACCGCGTGATATGGCTTGACACGATTCGGTTAACGTGGTATTCCGGTCGAACCAAGTTCTTGGGCATAAAGCCCAACAAAGGTTGAAAGCCCATAACACTTTGAAGATGGCCCAGATAAAAAAAAATGAGGCACCTTCTTTTTTCTTTCTTTTTTTTAATAGAAAAAATGATATATATCTATATCTATATATATATATAAACAGTTAAACACCGTCTTTTTTTTATAAGAAACAAAAAGTATATAAAAATGAGATAAAATAGTACCGTTGAAATATTCAAGTAAATAAAAATGAGGTAAAATAGTTACGAAATAATTATATCGGAAAATTACATGAATTTTTATTGGATATAATTTCAACTTTTAAGTGATACAGGTTGGAAATAACATACCAAAGAAAACGGTCCTTCATAACAAACTTGTGGCAAGGCCGTACAAAGAAAACGCTATTTACATGAACCTCTAAAATACTATTTTGTAGAAGTGATCATTTCTATTCGAATATTTAATCGAACGTGTCAAATTATTTTAATCCAATAGATTCTAAACACCAATTATATATAATTCGTTAAATTTAATTAACCGAATCCATTAATACATGATTTTTTGCGTGATTTTTGCAAACTGAATTTGAAGGTTTACTCATAAATGTCCAAATATCACGTCTAAGTAAACGAAACCAATGGAAGGGTGCCCAAATAAGCCAAGGAAATAATGAACCATTTATTATTATTATTACTCCCTCCGTTTTCAAAATATTTGTAGTTTTAGGTTATTTTCCATGTTTCAAAATATTTGTCATTCTACATTTTAAAGACATTATTTTTGTGACGACCGCATTAATTACTGTTGATTAATAAGGTTATGTACATGCCATATATATATATATCCATTAAATCTTAGAGGTTTCCTAAACTTGAGGAGAGCTTTGTTAGATGTGTATAAATCTGATGGCGAGATATTTGCTTAAACTAAATCCCTTGTTAAAAGATTTTCATTTCTTTCCTCGCGAAACCGATGCAAAGAAAATAATTAATTCATTAAATAAGAAATATTTTATATTTAATTGATATAATAAATGATAATCTTTATGCAAATTAGTCTTTTGACTCTTGATACGTTTGGTATGAACAAACTCTGCATCGAGTACAAGCGAACACACACAACGTACATGAATCTCTTCTTCATCTATACAAAGTCTTAGGGTTAACTTCCCTTCGCCCTTCAATTGAATTACCAAAAAAAAAAAGAAAAAGAAAAAAACTTTTTTTTTCTTCCGGCGACGATGATGAAGGTGACGGTGGAGATAGTAACGGGGACGTACATGGTCAAAGAAGTGAGCGAGAACGCGACGGTGAGGAATCTGAAGGAGGAGATAGCGGCGGAGCTGAATTTGCCGGCAAAAAGACTGATACTTTTGGTGGGCGAAAACGAGAGCAGACGAGTCGTGATGGATTACGAGGACGAGGTTTCGCTTCTGGATCTGGGCGTGAGTGATGGGTCTCACATGTATCTGTTTTTCAAGCATCTTGATCTGGTTTCTCGCGAAGAGAATGCCGCTACGGAGGAGGATGTCCTCGCCAAAACCCAATTGAGAAGGGGGAAAGGAGGAGAAGAAGAAGAAGGGGATGATGAAATGGAAGTGGATAAGGATCATGAAGGAGCGAAGAGAGACGAAGAAGTGGCTTCAAATCAAGGAGATGATGAGGAGAAGAACGAAGAGGAAGTTGACGAAAGTGAAGCGAAAGAGGGAGGAGGAGGAGGAGGAGGAGGAGGAGAAGAGGGGAATGGAGCAGAAGATGGAGAAAAGGAAGCGAAAGGCAATGGAGATGGTGAGAAAGAAACGGTAGCAAAAGATGAAGAAGGTGATGTTGATGACAATAATGAATAAAACTAACATTTTACGATTGATTTTCATTCACATTTTTTGGTACGTTTGCTGCCTTTCTTCAATCTCCGAGATTATATAATTAGATATAGATTTCGGATCTGAATGAAATCTGAAGTATAAGAGAGCTTCTCTTATACAATAGTTGTGCCCTTACATCTTAATGTATATGAGCTATTCAAGTGCATGGCCTTAACTGTAACTAATATTCTTTTACTGATGGAATGATATCAATTGTCGCCCTTTTATATTAGTCGTTTAGAAACCCACCAAGTGTCCGCATCGCACAATCCAAAAACATCATGGATTCTTGTCCCAGATCTGTTCATAGCCATGTTTCTTGTAGATCAAGAAACCTCCAAAGAAGAAAAATAACCTACTGGAGTTAATATTCAGACCGCCCAGAGATTACAGTTCTGTCTTATTCCTCAGAGACAAAAAAAAACATGTCGAAAGCAAACAAGAACAACTTCATCAGAGTTCAAACCAACGATTATGAGATCCAAATCGGAAATCCTCGAGAAAATACACACATTTATGGATCGGAACATACTTAGTTAACGAAAGCACATTTCTTCCTGATCTCACCGGCCTTGCCGGTAAGAACTTGGGTGAAGCCAAGCTTGATCATGGAGTCGGAGAAATCCCTGGCAAAGGAAGATCCACCGGTTGAGACCTGCGTCTCGACGTAGGTTTTGGTCTCAGGGTCATCGAGAAGAGTGGCGTCAGACGTGAACAGACCTTTCTTCTGAGCCACGACGTTGAAATAGTGAGAGTCGAAGTTCTTGACACTGCCTGGGTCCATGTCCACTATTGTCGCGAAATCGTTGGGATTGCACCGTTTTTTCAATGTCCTGACATAGCTAGGGTTCATGGAAGGATCAAAGTCGCCTTTTCCCGTGAAGTTGTAGAGACGATTGTGGATGATGCTGCAGTGGGAGATCCCAATGGTGTGACCTCCTGTATAGAAGCACACCGTAGTTTCAGCTTCAGACAGTATATACTAAAAGATTCTGAAACATCAAAGTTCACTGTTATTATATTTTAAGTAAACTTCTGCGATGGATTTCTACAAAATTAGTGTGGATTGTTTGCAAGAATTTACCTGAGAGGACGACGAGGTCTTTAACGTTGAGACCCTTTGCCAAAAAATTCTGCTTAAGAACGGCTATGTTAGCGAATGGAGACGGTAAATTGGTGAAAACCTCTAATGCCTTAGAGACACGCCCATCTCTCCGACCCAATGGAACCGGCCAGTACGGTCCTCTGATCTGAAAGACACGGAAAGAACCGAACACAAAGTCAAAGAATGTTATGTCAGTAATAATCTGATTGAACGAATAGAAAGAAATTAAAGAATCAGACAGTGTGAAGGTACAGTACCACCGAGACAGCGTCTCTGGCAACCAAAGCAATAACGTCAGCGCAAGAAACGACACCCGGACACTTCTTTTCGAGCGCTGACTTGGCGGCGTCTACCACTTCATAGCCTCTCAGGGACAGATTCGGAATAGCATCTCTCTCCGCGTCTTTATTTGGAGATTTCAGAAGAACAGAACCGTCGCATCCCTTGAGAGATATAAACGTAAGAAAAGAATCATGAGGGCTTCATGCTACACCCCGCAACGAACGTATATACATACATACAATACAGTAAAGAAAGAGGCATACTCTGACAAAACAGTCATGGAAATGCATCCTGAGAAGCCCAGCAGCAAGACTTGGCTGTCGGGAAACGTATTGGTACGTCACTCTTTGGACAACGGCTTCTGCGTCAGGACACTTGGACCGGTAGTAATCGAGCTTCAATCCCCATGGCTTGGCTGCCGAAGTTCCAAGAATGCTCAGTAGAACTAGAGCCGCAAGAATGCTCTTCGTCGCCATTTTCTCTGCAGTTCGAAACATGAGCAGGGAAAAAAATGTTTGGAACGAGCTCGATCGGGGGTGAAGATTGAAGATGAAAGATCTCGGGAAATTTATAGATCGAGTTTAAGCAAGAGAATCAAGAACTCATCAATACTGTTCTACTAAAAATAACCAATTGGCCTTTGTGTCTCAATTGATATATCATGTATGAATTGGCCTGCAAATGGAAACACCGGAGCACGAAGCCAAGTTGCAGATGCTTTTTGTCATGGATGTTTCCGGAAATATGCAGGTGGGCCAAATATTCGTATAGTTTCTTGGATTATTGATTCTGAACTCGAAATTTATAATCCAAATTGTCATTATATATAAGTTTGCATGTAGGTGTTGACAATGGCGATACATGCTCTACTGCATGTGCGCGTGGAACGCACGTTCGTGGATAATTGTCGAAATTCTCCAAAGATTAAGTACAATAATCTTTCGTGAAATAGAAGATTAGAATCTTATTTATATCAGATACTCACCTAATCCTCTTGCATGATAGAAGTGATCAGCTTGGTTTTTATCCTATCTTGGGTCAAATTTCTGTTCGGTTAAACTTGGTTTGAAACAATGTTACTCTGGTAATTTGAACCCTAGTTCTTCTGATTCGAATGTGAATTTGCCAAAGAAACAAATTGAGAAAGAGAAGCGAATTTGACACGGAGAGTTAACGAGTTCAGATTGAACGTTGTGTTCAATCCTACGTCTCGGGAAGGAAAGGGATTTTATTCTCTGTTTCTCTTGAGATTACAATGCGATTACAAAGCTTCGAATCACATTAACAATGGCGGAAGAAGTTCTTGATGACGAACACCAGACTCTGCTTTATATGCGCATAACTAGCCCTCCTGCAGATTTACCATCTTGCCCCTGAGTTTGTTATTCCGAGAAATGAAGACGACGTCGTTATATCCTGGAACCTTCTTTCTCTAACCGAGGTTTCTGATACCTCCTTTTTTGAGCCAAAAGCTTTTTCTGGTTTTCAGCTACTTCTTGCTTCTTCTCCATTCTATGATCTGACATACCTTATCAATTCTCCACCTTGTCAGATCATACCAGTCCGAGAATCCTTACCCTTTCCTTCTTCCTGACTTCATCATTTTTCTGTCAGCCTCAGCAAGTCCAGAATCTTTTTGAACTTGCTGATAGAGATTGTTTTTGTGAGTGCGTCTGCTGGATTTTCCTCTGTGTGTATTTTCAACACTTTGACAGTACCTTGTGCAATCATATCTCGAATGAAATGAAGCCTGATGTCAATGTGCTTGGTTCTTTCGTGGTGTACACTGTTCTTGGACAGATTTATGGCACTCTGTGAGTCACAAAACACTGTGACTGATTCTTGTCTGTAACCCAGTTCTTCCATCAGCCCTTTCAGCCACAAACCTTCTTTTATGGCTTCTGTGAGAGCCATATATTCAGCTTCCGTAGTTGAAAGTGCTACAACATGTTGGAGGCATGATTTCCAGCTAACTACATTTCCTCCAACTTTGAAAATGTAACCTGATATGGATCTTCTTTTGTCCAGATCCGCAGCATAGTCTGAGTCACAATAGCCTTTTACCCTTAGTTCTGTTCCTCTGATGTAGTTCAAACACAGGTTTTCTGACCCTTTCAGATATCTTAACACCCACTTTACTGCGTTCCAGTGCTCCTTCTCTGGTTTGCTCATGAACCTGCTCACTACACCTACTGGATAGGCAAGGTCTGGTCTTGTGCCTATCATAGCATACATAATGCTACCTACGGCATTTGCATATGGCACCAGCTCTTTGAACTCTTCACTTGTGTCCTCTGCATTTTTCTTTGAACACAGTTTGAAATGGGCACCCAGAGGGGTACTTACTGTCTTTGCTTGTTCCATTCCAAATGTCTGGATAACTTTCTGAATGTATTCATTCTGTGTCAGCCATAAACGTCCTGCAATTCTGTCTCTCATGATTGTCATGCCAAGAATCTTCTTTGCTGGCCCGAGATCCTTCATTTCAAATGCTGTTCCTAATTCTGTCTTTAGTTTCTTGATTTCTGCCAGATTTTTGGATGCTATTAGCATATCATCGACATATATCAACAGATATATGCTTGCACCATCCTGTAGATGTTTAAAGTAGACACATGGATCAAAATTACTTCTAGTGAACTTGCTTTCGTGCATGAAAGCATCAAACCTCTGATTCCATTGTCTCGGAGATTGCTTTAGTCCATATAAGGACTTCTTTAGTAGGCATACTAGATGCTCTTTTCCTTTTTCAATGAAACCTTCTGGCTGTTGCATGAATATTTGTTCCTCCAAAGTTCCGTGTAGAAATGCTGTTTTGACGTCCATTTGCTCGAGTTCTAAATCATGATAAACCACCAATGATAATAGAACCCGGATGGAAACGTGCTTCACCACTGGTGCAAAGATCTCTGTGTAGTCGATGCCTTCCACCTGTGAAAAACCCTTAGCTACCAATCTAGCTTTAAATCTTGGCTTTTCTACACCTGGTATTCCTGGTTTTAACTTCAATACCCACTTGCAGCCAATCACTTTCTTCCCTGTTGGTTTGTCTGTGAGAACCCAGGTTTCATTCTGCCTTAGTGACTCCATCTCCTCTATCATAGCAGCTTTCCACATCTTCCATTCCTTACTCCTTGTTGCTTCTGAGTATGTTTTTGGCTCTTCCACTTCTAGAGCTTTTGCTGATATGAATGCAAACGCTACAATGTCGGATTCATCATATCTGGAAGGAGGTTTTATCATTCTTCTCTCTCTGTCCCTAGCCAGTTGATAATCTGTTAAATTTCCTGGTTCTTCAAGGTATTCTTCTTGGTCAGTCAGCTCCCTTGTGCATATCTGTTGTTCTTCGTCTGATGAATCTGCCTTTTCTGACTCTTTCTGTAGAGCTTCTTCCTTCTCCTGTTGAGCTCCACCTTGATCCCTGTGCCTTTCAGTGTTTTCCTTCTCCTGTATTAATGGCAACTGTATGACATCTGGCCGTGTTATTCCTTCTGTTTCTGCTCTTTGTGGCTCCTTTGGTAGATCCTTATGCAGTTGATTTTCATTGAACTTTACATCCCTGCTTATCACAAGCTTCTTTTCTTCTGGTAACCAGACCTTATATCCTTTTACTCCTCTAGGATACCCGATAAAGATGCCTCTTTTTGCTCTTGGCATTGTCTTCCCTTGGTTCGTATGTACATATGCAGTACATCCAAATCTCCTAAGATGAGTATATCCTGGTTTAGTTCCATACCAGAGTTCATCTGGTACATTTAGGTTGATAGCAGTTGATGGCGAGCGGTTTATCAGGTACACACAGGTTGAGGCCGTCTCTGCCCAGAACTGTTGTCCAAGGCCGGATTCACTTAGCAGTGCTCTGACTTTTTCCATTATTGTTCTGTTCATTCTCTCAGCAACACCATTTTGCTGAGGGGTGTATGTGCACGTTTTATGCCTTTGAACTCCACCTTCTTTACAGAACTGATCAAACTTGTAATTGCAGAACTCTAGACCATTGTCAGTTCGTAGGGTCTTCAACCTTTTTCCTGTTTGGTTCTCAACAAGATTTTTCCATTCTACAAAACTATCGAATGCAACATCTTTAGTTTTTAGAAAATAAATCCATACCTTTCTTGAGTAGTCATCGATAAAGGTCATGAAATATTGGCATTTTGACAGTGACGGAGGAACATGTGATGATCCCCACAAGTCAGAATGCACATAATCCAGGACTCCCTTTGATGTATGTTTTCCCGTCCCGAACGCAATCCTGTGAGATTTACCAAATACACAGTTTTCACAAAAGTCTAAAGTGGAGATCTGATTACCTGGAATTAAGCCTTTCTTGGCTAAGACTTCCATTCCCTTTAATGACATATGTCCGAGCCTGCTATGCCATAGGGCTGTCTCATCTTTGGTGACTTCTGCTTGGTGAGAGTCTCCTAGGATGGTTTTTCCTTCTAGGACATATAGTCCTTGATGAAGTTTTCCTTTTAGTACTGTTCTGCAACCCTTAATGATCTTCAGGGTTCCTTCCTTAGATTTATACCAGCATCCCTGCAATTCCAAAGAACCAAGGGAGATTACGTTTCTTCTCAGTTCGGGAATATACCTTACCTGAGTCAGCATGATTGTAGATCCGTCATGCGTCTGAAGCTTTATATCTCCCATCCCCATGATATTGCAGGTAGCGTTGTTTCCCATCCTTACTTTTCCCAAGCCTGAGACTGTGAATGTTGTGAACCAGTCTATTCTGGGCGTCATATGGAATGTACACCCGGAGTCCAGAATCCATTCTTCTTCAACATTTCTTTTCTATCAGAGACAAGCTTTCCATTTCTTGCATATTTAGCACTTCGGATTCTGACAGGTTTCCCTTTACATTTGCGGACTCTCCTTTTTCGGGTTGTCCTTGATTTTGTGCCTTCTTTCTGGAGTAACAGTCTTTCTTGTAATGACCCTTCTTCCCACAGTACCAGCATTCCCCTTTGGTTCTCGATTTTGACCTCGATTTTCCCTTTTTGTTTCCGGAATTTTCTCTGTGTTCAGATCTTCCTCTGACTGTTAACCCTTCAGCGCTATTTTTATTGTTCTTTCCTTGTGACAACAATTCTAATTCCTTGGATCTTGCTGCAGCCTTCACTTCTTCAGCTGTGATGGATGTTCTAGAGTACTTCAGGACTTCCCGAAGTTGTTCATAAGGAGGAGGAAGAGAATTCAGTAGGTACACCGTTTGATATTCGTCTTCAACCTTGACCTGAAGATTTTGAAGATCTGATAGCAGCTTCTGGAAAACGTCAAGGTTTTCTTCTATCGATTTTCCCTCATCCATCCCGAATCCTGACAATCGTTGCAACAAGTACATTCTGTTTGGAAGTGATTGTTCCAAATAAAGTTTCTCCAGCATATTCCAGATTCCAAATGTCGTTTTCTCATGTATTACTTTCCTTAGAATCTGGTCTGACAGACACAGGACGATCAGATTTCTCGCCCTTTTACTTCTTTCAACCCTTGTATATGGAATCTGGATTCTCATATCTCCTCCTATTGATCTTCCGGTTTGACCTATAGTTGGAGTAGATGACACCTCAGGTTCTGAGGTATCAGTCGACACATTTGCTGGATCCTGCATCTTTTCCAAGGATCTTGAGTCTAAATCCTTATCCCCTTGAGAATCAGTTTCCCATTTGCTTGGATCATCTGTCAGTGTATCTGCTAGACCCATGATTTCCAAACCGATGAACACCTTTTCTTTCCAGAGTACGAAATCACCTTTTCCGTCAAATCTTTCCACATCAAGCTTATGCATCTGACTTGCCATGATCTTGATTGTTCCGATTTCTTCTGACCGTTTCTTTGTTGCCGCAATCTTCAGATTTGAATCTTCCCCCAGATTTACCATCTTGCCCCTGAGTTTGTTATTCCGAGAAATGAAGACGACGTCGTTATATCCTGGAACCTTCTTTCTCTAACCGAGGTTTCTGATACCTCCTTTTTTGAGCCAAAAGCTTTTTCTGGTTTTCAGCTACTTCTTGCTTCTTCTCCATTCTATGATCTGACATACCTTATCAGTTACAGATCGGTTAAACCGAAAATAGAACAAAATTTTCTGTTGATAGAAGAACTAATTGGTTTAAATTTGATCTCTCTAGTATAATTAGCTTTTTCGGTTTCGGTTTGATTTTGGTATGCTTCAATGGTGCAAGTGTGGTCGTTAATTATATATAAGAAAATGGCAGGTTGAATAACAATAAATAACGTGTTGTTTAGCAAAACTAAGGGCGCATATAGATGAGCTCATCGTCCTTGCATTCTCTGATACCAATCTCCATGATTTTGCCGCCATTTCTTGAAGGTAATATATCACAGCACTGCCTTCTTGGAGCCTTCAACTGTTGCAATCAATGAATACAGCAAAAACATGTGAACAAGTGAATTTTAGAGGTGAGTCCATATGATAATCGAATAATGAATCGCTATATATAACTTACTTGTTGAATGTTGGGATCATATTTCTTGGAGAACACTATGATTTCTTCGAACTTCCACGGCGATGAAATCAGATCGGACGTGCAATTCTCATAAGCTTTCGCCTTGTAGAGGCTTCGTATTGATCCATCTCCTGTGAACGAGGCATTTTCCATGTAATACGTTGCGGGTCTATGGCAAGGATCGGGATGAATCTCTCGAGTGTTGAAGTTGTAAAGCCTCGACGATGCATTCTGGTTCGGGTTCCATGGCTCGAACGTCTCTTGAACCGGCAAGACATCAGGTAGAAGCATATGTCGGCCATGTATCTATCATCATCATTCACATTTCACACATTTTATTTCATCGTTACAACAATCAACAATGGATAAAACTCAGTAAAAACAAAAGTGGATGGAGTACACCTGTACGGCATAGCCCCAAGACACAGAGATGGTCCAAGAGAATCGCCGGTCATAGCAGACGGAGAGTTGGAGGATTCGAGCCGAGTCCACAGCCGCAACACTGAGGAGGTGGCGGACGGCGGCGACGGTGGGTGAGTTGGGGAAGATTGGGTCCATATGGGCCATGTGGTGCAAAGACACCAACGGTCTCATCGGATGCGACATCAATAGTCCCAACCCATTTCCCTTCACATCAAGCTACACATACACAAGATTCGTATATTGTTGATATTCTATGAATTGGGTACTCAAATCCAAACCGAAAGCTTAACCGGTTTTCTCACCTGATGAAATCCCGGTTCATGGGACAAACCGACTCCAAGCTCGGCCAAGCAAGAGTAAATCCGACCGTCTCCTCCGCAGAGATGTGTGTACCGTTCGATGCAAGAATCTAGGACCTTGGCGAGAACATTAGCAAGCGAGGAGCTCAACACGAACCCACCTCCTCCGAATGCCATATGGAATCCATAAAAGGAGTTCTTTCCATAAATCTCGGAGTTCGACCCTATGTAATACCACAACGTATGATCATATTTCGAGAGCGTTCTCGCCAAGTTCTCGGGGATAAATATCGTGTCGTCATCCCCGAACACGTACCACCTGATGTCCGAAGAGCTGTTGAAGAGCCTTACGATCTCTAGGACGGACCGCGCTACATGTATCGTCGATCTATGACCCCCTCTGCAAGTGTACCTATACAGAGATCGATATATACACAGTGATCCGAATCAAACATGAATAATTCAAGAACATAACAATCAACCAACGAGTATGGGCATATATATATACCTGAACCGGGAAGTGTCCTCGGAGATGCAAACAGGAGGAAGAAGGTGAGAATCAGTGGCATTCTCTTGTAAAGGAGCTTCAACGAAAACACAACCTCTCATTTTGCGAGGAACCCACCAGAGCTTAACGTAGTCTCTTCGACTAGGCCACGTGTTCTTGCTCGATCCGATCCCGAAAACGATATGATCGAGCCGTGTCGGCGTGTGAAAGCCATGGGCGTAGAATCTCTCGAGAGACCGAAGCCGAGAGAACGGAACGAGGATGTAAACCACGACCAGGAAGATGGAAATTAGTATGAACGTTTTCATTGGGGCAGCGACCGAGGAAGATGAGGAAGAGTAATGGGTTTTCGAAAATAACCCTAAGGGCCCCATTTGTCTTGACCCATAGGCGAAAATGAAAGATTATATTAAACGTTACTTAAATGCATGCCTTGTTGTGACAACTTTCCCACCTTTTTCTTAAAAATAATTTTCAAGTTTGGAGATTTCACATTTGGATTTGTGTACTATATAACTACTTTTTTAGTGAAGTTTACGAGGAATAAATTACCATTGAATGTGTAACCTTGTCTCATTCAGCGTTGGAGTAACGTATGGTTCGATGTTTTGGACACGTGCATTGTCACAAGATCCAAACAGTAAAATCTTATAATTTTGCCATGGTATACAAATATAGACATTCATATACACTTATCGCTTCTGATTTTTATTGTTTTTTTTTTTTTTTTGTGTAATGTGAGTTTTAAATTTCATCCAACATGGAAAATACAAAAGAGGCGAAAATTTGAAAATCTTTAGTCTTATAACGTGGTTGTATCAGGTATGATGAAGGAAGTATTGCATGCCATTTCATTACATGACATCTCATTTTTAGTCAGACACCAACAAAACATATGCTCCAACTTAGATCACACATACTTCTAACGTTTTTATATTTACAAGAATTTATTACCTGTCGAGTTTAAAAAATAAACAATGGTCATTTCTTTCTCAGTATGGTGAACAAAATTATCGGCTGGCAAATACTAGAAAATAGGTACTGTTCTCTCGATATCAACCAGAGTTCATAATCCACTCAACAGCCATGAACATGGAGAATATATATATGTATATATATATATATATATATATATATATATATGTTAAAAGAACTAAGGATGCATATAGATGAGCTCATTCTCGTTGCATTCTCGGATGCCAATTTCCATTACTTTGCCATCTCCATGTAATATGTCACAGCACTGTCGTCTTGGAGCCTTTAACTGCCACAATCAACGGATTCGACAAAAAAACAAAGTAAACAAAGCAAATGATTGAGATTGGTCCTTTATAGTCAATCATGAATCATGATAACTTACTTGTCTAATGTTTGGGTCAGATTTCTCGGAGAAGACTCTGATTTCATCAAACTTCCTCGGTGATGAATTCGGCTCATAAGTGCAATTCTCGTATGTTTTCTTATAAACACTTTGAATTGATCCATATTGCGTGAACGAGACATTTTCCATGTAATACGTTGCGGGTCTTTGGCAAGGATCCGGATGAATCTCTCGAGTGTTGAAGTTGTAAAGCCTGGACGATGCATCCTGGTTCGGTTTCCATGGTTTGAACGTCTCTTGAGCCGACAAAACATCCGGTAGAAGCATATACTGACCATGTATCTGTCATCATTCACATTTTTATTTGATCATATGTTATAACAATAACGACTACCATAATGGGCGGGAACAAATTCAAAACTTAATAAAAACAAAAGTGAAATGGAGTACCACCTGTACGGCATAACCCCAAGAGACAGAGATGGTCCAAGAAAACCGACGGTCGTAGCAGACGGAGAGCTGGAGGATGCGAGCCGAGTCCACGGCCACGGCACTGAAGAGGTGACGGATAGCGGCGACGGTGGTTGAGTTGGGGAAGATTGGGTCCATATGGGCCATGTGGTGCAAAGACACCAACGGTCTTATGGGATGTGACATCAATAGTCCTAACGCATTTCCCCTCACATCAAGCTACACATATATAAGATCGTGTGTTGTTATGTTAATATACTACATATGAATTGGGTACTCAATCAAATCTAAACCGAAAAGCTAAACCGGCCTTCTCACCTGATGAAATCCCGGTTCATGGGACAAACCGACTCCAAGCTCGGCCAAGCATGAGTAAATCCGTCCGTCTGAATTATAGAGATGCGGGTATCGTTCGATGCAAGAATCCAAGACTTTTGCGACAACATTAGCTAGTGAGGAGCTCAACACGAACCCACCTCCTCCAAATGCCATATTGAAACCGAAAAACGAGTTCTGTCCATAAATCTCGGAGTTCGACCCTATGTAATACCATAACGTATGATCATACTTCGAGAGCGTTTTCGCCAAGTTATTGGGGATAAATATCGTGTCATCGTCCCCGAACACATACCACCTGATGTCTGAAGAACTGTTGAAGAGCCTTACAGTTTCTAGAACGGTCCGAGCAATGCGTATCGCGTATCTATGGCCCCCTCTCCAAGTATACCTGTACAGAGGTCGATATACATATAGCACCTCAAAGCAAACACTGGCAAATTTTTAAACTTTTCAATTAACTTACGAGTTACTAATGGTAACGATGTCGAGCTTACTTGAACCGGGAAGTGTCCTCAGAGACGCAAAGAGGAGGAAGAAGATGAGAGTCAGTGGCATTCTTTCGTAAAGGAGCTTCAACGAAAACACAACCTCTCATTTTGTGAGGATCCCACCAAAGCTTAGCGTAATCTCTTCGACTAGGCCACGTGCTCTTGCTCGATCCGATCCCGAACACGATATGATCGAGCTGTGTCGGCGTGTGAAAGTCATAGGCGTAGAATCTCTCAAGAGACCGAAGCCGAGAGAACGGAACGAGAATGTAAATCACGACCGCGAAGATGGACAAATGTATGAACTTTTTCATTGGGGCAGCGACCGAGGAAGATGAGGAAGGGTAATGACATTTCAAAGAAGACCGGAAAAGACCCATTTCTCTGTTGTCTGAAGAGAAAGTTGTCATTTGCCTTGACGCATAGAAAAGATGAGAGCTTATTGAATTACTTAATTACATGCATATCTTTTTTGCCATCGTGTTTCCCTACTTAAAAAAAAATCAAGTCTAGCTATAGATTTCACATTTGGATTTGTGTTTACATTTACTTAGTAACTATATTGAAGTTTAGTTTACTAGGAATAAATAACCATTCAATGTTAGAAATTGTGTGACCATATCTCATCTAGCGTTAGAGTAACGTAAGTTTTTTTAAAAAAAATTTAAAATAATTTTCAAGTTAATTGAGAACTTCCACATTTCGATTTGTGTAGATTTACGGGATCAAGACAGTAATTATTTTCCAGTTAGGTTGACGACGAATAAATAGCCATTGGACGTTAGAAATGTGTAATCAGATCTCATCTGCATGGTCGCAAGATCCGAACCTTAGGATCCTACAATTTCGTCACACCAAGGAAATATAAATATTCATATGTACGGATTGGTCTGTATGTATTTTTTTTCTTCCTTTTTGTGTAACGTGAATTTTTATTTCATCCAATGGAAAACACACACACTCAAAGGAAGCAAAATTGTGGTTACAAAAACCCCAACACAAAATAATACTCCCGCTAAGGTAAACTATTATTGAATGTAATTGTTAAAGCAAACTTGGTCTGACCAAATCTTGCGTCCCCAATTAATTAAATACACTCCCATTACATTTCATTTTATTTATATACGACGTAGATGCCAACAAAATATGTGTTATTAACCGTGCCGCATTTACAAGCGGTAAGACAACATGAATTCCATATTTTCCATTGTTCACTTATCAAAATCGTCCTAATAATTAGGTTTTGTAACATTTTCATCTGGAGTTTTTTTTTTGGTAACCGGATATCTAGATCGAGATCCAAACTAATCTCGAAACCGAGATCAAGTCATGTGATTAGAATTTGCTTTCCTCTCTCCAATTTGAGATTAGAATTCGAGATGGAACACATGTTTTGCACCTCCATTTCAACGGTCGAGTTGCCCAAATTGGGTCATCTAGAGGTTTCTTATCTTTCATTCAAGAAGAGATATTGTTTTCTTTCTAACTATCAAAACAGATCACCACCCTTTACTTCACAGTTCACACCTTCGATCAATGTCCTAAGACTAACCCTGTCTCTTTCCTTTTCTAGATAATATCGAGGTTGATAGTATAAACCAACACACTGACCCAAAAAGAAAAAGTGACTAACCTCCAAATGTGGTGGCGGAATTTTCTTTTTCTTTACTTTTTTTCTTTGGCATCCTTCTCCACGGTCTGCTGCTCCTCGTCATCATAGTATTCTTCTTCTTCTTCACTGTCTTCATCGCTATCAATGTCATGGTCGAAGTATTCTTCGTAGAATTGATCGTCTGTTTCATCCTCGTCTCTGGTTTTCCAGTTTCCAAGCATGTTGCCTCCTTAGCCTCTCTTGGATGTGGTCCCTGATGGCTGTTCCCTAAAACATATTATCGATTTTTCATGTCATCAAAGAGAAAAAGAGGACGGATTCAAATATTGTCATGAATCTGTATTTTTTTTATTTTATTTTTGCCTTCGGCTCAACAGTGTTCTTTCTCAAGTGGACTGAATCTCGGTTACCATCTTGTGACAACCCTCTTCAAACATTTCAAGAAATCCAGCAATCCAGCGATCTGCGTTCTCAACCCACTCATTCCTTAGCAGTTTGACAGTTTGGATCTGGAATCACAAGGGATACGGAAAAACAAGACATTAGAACTTGGAAACTTAATTATCAAAGGAAAAAAAACAGAATATGTATGAGCAGAGGACATCTATAGGATTAGTCTGCAGATTAAGATGGATATCATTCATCCTTCCTGGTCATCAGATCTTGAATCCCAGCTGGAGTATGAACCAACAATGCAACTTTCAAATGTAAATGTACATACGTGTGATTTACTCAGTGCGTAAGCTCGAAGTTTCAACCACTGCTTATCCAAATAGTAAAAATGTATACAACGAAACAAAGAAATATAAAAGCACAACTTCTGCGTTGTATGTAGAAATTGTGTTTTAGATAGCTATGTTCCCATTATCTCCTAAAAAAGAAATATATCCACACTAGAAATGGACAAGCATCAGGTTAAGAGAAAATAGGGCAGTTATCACTGCATATATTCCAAACGATTGTTGGGTATTAAATTAGGATAATCGAGAGGGAAAAACTCATTTCTAGATTCAACTTGGTTAGTTTATATCGATCCCAGGTTTTGACTCAAAGACAGCATTATCAACCACAGATAGGAGATTTCTGCAGCCAGAGGAATTCAGCAAAGATGACTAATGTTGAGGGGAAAGACGGGTCACGAGGAATAGGGCCAAAATTATGTTGAATCACCATGCATCTAAAAAGTGTTTGGAAAAAAAAATTCACAGGAAAGTATATATATCTAATACCTCTAAATTCAATATAACCACACACACAATGAGTAGTTAAGCAGAGGAAACGCAGACATACCTTTTCTCCTACTTTTTCTTGTTGCTCTTTGACCTTCTCTTGAAGTTTCTTCAGCCTCATATTGACTCTCAGTCTCTTTTCCTGTTGCAGCCCAATAGATCGATAATTAATCCCTCCCAAAGAGAATATACTATACAACATTACATGATTAACAGGTCGAGAAATGGTGATCATGCCTTCACATAGCTAACCCCAAGATCTTCCCTTGAATACCCTCGATCCAGATTTCGCATGACATACTGGTTATAGTCTTTCACTATTCTCATAATTATATATGAAGTAGATATCCCTTCAGTTCACTTAGTTTCCTTAAACTTCCCAACTTTCTTCACCTGCAATGGGTGTTACATCAGAGCAGAAAGAGAATATTAAGAAGAATGGCCAGAGAAACCGGTAATGTGAACATTCAATCGAGACTCACGAATTCATAGACATCCTTTCCGGCTCCACTGGCATCAGCATACCTGTCGATAATATATTCTCAAATGTTACTGAACTTCTAGAATAATCTGTATGAGAACAGCATAAACAACAAGATTGGAGCAAAAGATGGAAAAGACACTGCTCTGTCAAACAGATATTCCCTACATTTCAATATTTTTAAAGTTTAGAAAACAGAATCAATGTCTTAAAAGACAATAACAAGAAAGAAACGTGTTCTTACGGAAGAGAATCTTGGGCCACGTAGTCAATCTGGTGCTTGTCAAGAAACTCTTGATTAATCACCCAAGGGGCATCAGGGATAACCTGGTCGACCCACCTGCATGATCAAAAGTATAAAACCAAGATCCAACCATTGCCATGACTGATGATATACTACAACGGCACACATAGGAGAGAGTTACTTGCAATGCCGAAGAGATTCATATCGCTCCTTCTCATTCATTACGGTCTTGCCCTTGTACGTGTGTGTGGTTTCATCATTGCAACATCCAACAACAAGGTAAGTATTTGGAAACCTGCTTCACTAATAAGAAATGAAATGAAATGAAATGAAACGAAACAATAATGCACTTTGTAAGAACATGGAACGGAACAACTACATTGCCTATCGCAAAATTCCACAATTGATGCATTTACAGAAGAAGGGTCACTAAAATCATGGAATAATGAGTCGTGCATCACGAATTTTGAACGAATTCACAATCAACGCGGATCAATTATCACCAACATTATCTGATTAGACGAAATTTCTCGAGGGTCCGAACTCAACAAATAAAAAAGAGAGACAGATACGATCACCAAGATGGCAATTAGGAAAACTTCCGACAAGGGGGGAAAGAGAGAGAGATACTGACGATTTCTTGGCTTGTTCGAGAGATCGAGCGTGACCGAAGTGGAAGAGATCGTAGATCCCATCGGCGTAGATGTGGACGGGGCAATCAGACGGAGGCGGAGCGGTCTCGGCGGCTGGAGCGCCGTTGGAATCTCCGGCGGAGGAACCGCCGTATCCGTCGGAATCTCCGGCGATGTTACTCATATTCTGCGATCGGATTCGCCAAACTGGAAAACCACGAGAGGTTCCGAAGTTGCTCTCTTTCTCTCCTCCCTCTTCTCGCAGTATTTTCCGACGAATTTCTTTTTCACAACCATTATGATAACAATAATAATAAATTATCCATAACTAGAGTTACATTTTATAGTTTTATGAGGTATTTTACAATTTTCTTAATTCTTCTAATTCTTGTATAATTCTTTAAAAAAAAAGAATAACGACTTATGTGCAAATTAAAATGGGAATTAAATTTTTTTTTATTGGAATATATAGTTAAAGGTCTATAAATCATAAAGCTGTAACCATTGATCGCCATCGATGTAGGAAGTGTTAATGAAAGAAGCAATCTGCGTATCGTTGAGCTTCTGGACATAGGCCGCCCTCTTCGTCATGTCGGCTCCTGGCCCCGAACAGTTGTACTCCCCGTAAAATATCGTCCTTCATCATTTAAAACGCACACTCCGTTACTTCAGTATCAAAGTTACTGGCTATTTTTCAAATGTTTCAAAAGTTTAGGGGCTTTTCTATAAATTTTTTAATTGTAATTTCGATAAGGATACTAAATACTAAATAGCAATATTTGAATTGGATTCTACTGACTGGTCGCGAGAAGGGTCGTTCAGGTCGTTCCATCCGTCGGGGGAGATAACGTCGGTCATGAAGGTGGATGCAAAGACGACTCGGGAGTAGGGACGCCAGGCTCGTCCGAGCCAGACGCGTCCCGTGCCGCCGATGGAACAGTTCACGAACGAGAACCCGCTGTTCTCGTCCTTGGAGGCTCGCCCGTGGGCCGTGACCGCCCCGTCCACCGCCTTCGACCCCGGCGCAACCGGGTTCGCCATGGATATTAGTCGACATTCCTACCGTCATCACACACCATTAAAAAATCAATTCACATGCACGTATGGTCTAAATCTGCGATGGATTTCTATAAATAATGAAACTTTTTACGTGTGGTTATTCTACATATTTGTCTCATTTTTAATCCAAAAAAAAGGGTTGTGCACGTTTACACGTGGAAAAATTCATCAAATATACAATTCTTATCTATACGGTAAGGTGTTAGAATATATGATATTATATCGGTCCAAATCTACTGTAAACTTTTTATGAACAGTGAAACTTTTTACATTGTTATTCTAGATGTTTTTTCTCTTCTTTTCCATCTAATAAAAAGGTTTTTCACTCGTTTATACACACAAAAAAGATTCATTAAAATAGAGTATTAGAAGGATATATGATCGGTTATATCGGTTTAGTTTAATTTGGATTCGCTCTACCTGGTAGAGAGATCTTCCGTTGCCGAAGATGAAATCGATGGAGCCTTGGATATAGCAATCCTTGAAGTAGTGTCGACCTCTGTCGTCATGGAGAGTGTCTTGAGCTCCGAAGAAACCACATCCCAAGAACACAGATTGGTCTCCTGCTATCCTTATCGCCACCGCTTGTGCTCCTATATCCCCCGGTTTCGGTATCGGAGCCACGTTCTATACATATATACGCGCACACACTCGATCATTTCAATCTCGATATGAATATCGGTATGTGTAATCAAACCCATTTTGAGGTAAACTGGTTAGAGTCCAATGAAATACCATCGATGAAGAGTTCACTATTAATTGATCAAAATGCAAAACATATAATGATATGAACATTACTTGCATGCGTTTGTTTGGAAACTTGTTTATATTTTCCGGATAGATTTGGCGTAAACGTTACAATCGGGTACTTATAGTTCTAATTAATTAGGGTTGACCAAACTACGACAATTGATTATCCAAGGTTGAATGTTAATTAATTACTAAGCTATAGAAATCGTTTTAATATACTATATGGTAAATAATTGAAAGGGGACTGACCATGAAACTAATGTTCTTAGCAACGAAGTTAGATGCAAAGACTTGGACCGTCCCACTGTAAAATGTTCCGTTAGCTGAATAGGCTGTGTCGTTCCACGCTATGGCCGTCGTCTCGTACCCTTGCCCTTGAAACGTTATGTTCGGCTTAGTCTTCGGAATCAACACTTTTTCACTGCCAAAAATTTGAAAAAAAAACATATATATTCATCTACATTTCCGTATATATGTGTATATATATATATATATGAATGATACAATCTTAGGGTATACATACTAGTAGACGCCGGAGTTTATCCAAATCACAGTCCTTTTCTGGCTGAAATTTCCGACAGCATCGACGGCTGACTGAACCGTCGTGAAGTTGCAGCAGCCGTTCTTGTCCACGCACAAGGTCGACGTCGTGTTGGTATCCGGAGGTGGAATATCCTTCGGGAATTCGTCGCATACCGATACCCTTTTTCGGGTTTTATCGTCCGAGGGTTCATGATGATGGTGGTGATGGTGATGGCGATGATGACGGGAAAAATATCCGTACGAGAATATGGATTCTAGAATCGGCGATGAAAATGTTCTGATACCACGGAGTTCGATTAAGGAGGTGATTAGGGTTTTAGGGTTTGTTTTGAAGAGAGCTTGGGGTGCCAAAATGGCAAATATGGCAATGAAAATGGATAGAGATAATGAAAATTTTGTATGTTCCATTGTTTTGGGAAATCAAAATGGTGAATTAATGGAGAATATGCAAGGCGATGCTTATACATGTATACGTGTGTGTATGTGTATATATAATGAATGGAAGGACATGCAAATGCAATGACATGAAGTGTAAGGGTTTATTGGAATGCCTTGCAAATTACCCTTTCCTCTTTTATTTCTTATATAGTTTTTGTTTTATTTATATATTAATTATGCTTTTCCACCTACCAAAAAGGCTTCGACCCCATTGAATTATGTCCAACGTTTTACTTCCGTATAATAATAATAATAATAATAATAATAATAATAATAATAATAATAATAATAATAATAATAATAATAATAATAATAATAATAATAATAATAATAATAATAATAATAATAATAATAATAATAATAATAATAATAATAATAATAATAATAATAATAATAATAATAATAATAATAATAATAATAATAATAATAATAATAATAATAATAATAATAATAATAATAATAATAATAATAATAATAATAATAATAATAATAATAATAATAATAATAATAATAATAATAATAATAATAATAATAATAATAATAATAATAATAATAATAATAATAATAATAATAATAATAATAATAATAATAATAATAATAATAATAATAATAATAATAATAATAATAATAATAATAATAATAATAATAATAATAATAATAATAATAATAATAATAATAATAATAATAATAATAATAATAATAATAATAATAATAATAATAATAATAATAATAATAATAATAATAATAATAATAATAATAATAATAATAATAATAATAATAATAATAACCCGATCAACATGAATGCGAACTCTATTTTTATTAAGTTTCACTAATATATACATAGAATTATTTTCCATGTTAGAATAAATTGTTGATTTTGCCTTGATGAAATTTTGGATTATGTTGCCTTAACGTGCAAGTTTTACGGTTCGTCAAATCCATTTTCTTCATGAGTACAATAAAAGGGGTATACATTTATATTTTGTATCAGGTTATTTAAATTTGTCGCCATTATATTGGATTGTGCTATATATGACATGTATGCGGTAACCTCGTCCATTATATATGGATTTGGACAAAGGGTCCAACAAGCACCCCCCAAAAAATTCAACATCTATACGAGGATGTATTTTTGAATATATAGACGTACGCATCTCTATAATTGCAATGAAAGATTATTTTCACTTTTTTTTTTACTTAAATAATACTATATACCACCTGTTCCGAAAATTAGAAGTACTGATTTACATTTTTTTTATCATGATATCTAGTGTTAAAAAGATTGCAATTAATTAATTGAAAGCAACCTCAGCCACATAAAATTAATAATAATATATCGAAATTTTGGTTTAGTTTTAATTTTTGGAATCAGATTTTCTGTTTAGAAAAAAATATATCGATTAGAAATTTCGAGACATAACTTTTTCAATTAGTATTAAATATTCTCATTATTTCTCTTCAATTTCTTTTTGTAGTATAACTAATTACAAAACAATAATTATAATACGATTATAATTTTTTTAAAAAAAACAAAAGGAGTACAGAAAACCGATGCTAAATGTCGATATGAACAAAAAAGTATGTTCGAATGCCTTCCTAAAATTCTTCAACTTTTTTTTATATTAAAAACTATAAAAACTTAAGAGCCAAAGCATCATTTAATGTGTTTATGGAGTTTGACCAAGTGGGAAAGTGGCTAGGTATATTTTCACTAGTCATAGATCATATTTGATTCCATCCTAAATTAGATTGTTTATGACAAAAGAACATTCTTCAGATATTAAATTTAAATGTAATATAACTATACTTTTTACTATTTATTTAAGTTTTATTACTTAAAAGTATCTTGCTTTTAATTATATAATCATATTATCAATCTGCATTGGCATCCATGTGATTTTTATCTCTATTTAGACATATGATCCTCACCAATAAATATCCAGATCTTACATATTAAATCAGTAGATATTGATTCTTGCCAATAAAATTTGAGTCAAACTTTTATTAAAAAGGTGCAGTAATAAACTTTAATTATAAATCATATGAACAAATTAACAAGATTATTACAAAAAAGCTAAAACGTCCCTGTTAGGTAAAAAAGAAAAAGTTGAGGGGTCAAATCATAAAAAATAAGACATAAGTATATATACAAATGCTTCAATGAAAGAGGGCGGTTTGGTCGGTCAGTCTCTCATTGGGTCTTGTGGGCCTCTCCTTGGCCCTTTTCGGTCAGCTCTCCAGCTCTACTTTTGTTCTTCCTTGGCATACTAAATTACTAATATGCCCTCAGCCTTCTTCCGTTCTCTTTTATATTTTTGTTTTGAAGAATATAATGCAAAATAATTTCTAACATATAATTAGACTCATAATTTTGAAAATTATATAACCAGAAAAATAAAAACATGTCCCTAAATTCACGAGACTGAAAATGGAATATTGCATTTTAAAAAAATGTGGAATACACAAAAGAGAGAATCCATCTCATGAATGAATGATAAAATGGTAATTGAGTGATGAAACAAGGGGTAGAGTAGGAAATGAGGCAAAACGACGGCGTCCGCCAGAGTTGGCTTTCAAATTTGCGGCCCCACCTGTCACACTTTATATACCACTCCAAAGATTCTCTCTGTCATTTCTGTAATTTGCATTTCCATTTCCCCTCGTCATCATCATCTTCTCTTTTTCATTTTTTCTTTTCGATTTCGGAGAAAATTCAACGAAGAAGCAGGAGGAGGAGGAGGAGGAAAACGGAGTACATCGGAATCGGATTCAGCTGCAGGCAAGCGCTTTCATCGTTCTCTGCTTCTTTTTGTTTTTTCTTTCTTTCTGGATTTTCATGGTTGGTTTGTTGTTTGAAGATCCTGCTCGCTCTTCTCTGTTTCGATTCTTCGTGGATTTAGGTTTCTAGCATTCTGATCACGGATCGGTTTAGATCAATCATCTTTGAAATTTTGAATTTCCAGTCGTTATGCTTCCGAATTCGAAATCTGACTGCCCCCTTTGTTTTGATCGATCTTAGTAACTGTTTTCTATTTTTTTCTAACTAGAAAATCGAACTATATTCCGTTGCTTGCGATCCTGCCACTGATATTCAAACGCCGATGGAGCAAAGCCCATGATCTCTCTAATCATAGTTTAATTTGGGCTCTTTGATTATTGCTAAAGAGAGCTATAATCATCTACTACACTAATCATCAAACCCAGATGTTTTTTTTTTGGTAAAAAGGAAAATATATAGTAATCATTAAAATATCAAACCCATATATGCTAACAAAAAAACTTGTAGAACTCGATGGATTTGGATAGTATTTTATGGTTATAATCCCCTCTTTTTTAACGGCGTTAATCATGCTTAGGCTAAGGTCTGACTAGTGTTAGGTTTACACGCACAGAAATGGCTTTATCAAAAGTCGTCAGTCTGTAACGTATGGCAAGATTCCTCGTGAACCGGGATTTATTTGGTTTATCTCACTATGAATCCCGGTTTAATCCGGTTTGGTGCAGAAAAGGAATTAAATAAGACTCCAAAACAGTGTGATCTGAGTTGTGGTGGAATCTGGTCGGCGTGGTTTGTGATTCTTATATATTCATTCACCTGCAAGATCTTGATTTTAAAATAGTCAAATTTATAGCTTGAGTTATCAATTATTTTTACTATATAATAAATTATTTTCCTTAGAAATAAGAAAAAAAAAAGAGAGGCAAAGTCTGAAATATGCTTATGAAATGTTATCAAATAATATATAATGTGTCTGAACTGAATTCAGACCAAAACCCAAACGGGTAAAGTTTTTTTTTTTTTGAAATTTGAAAACTTTAAATATAACTTAATAATACATGGAATCTTGAACAGTGCAAAATGAAATTTTCTATCAAACATTTCATGTCAAACTCACATGGTCGCTGGCTTATTATATTGCCCTGAGTTGATTTTTTTTTTTTTAGTTCTTCTGGATTTTTATCGTTCTTGATCGGATCATTCTAATTATTTGATCAAAATATGAGCCGCGACAAAAATATTTTGTCTACGGATTGGTCTGTTCGGAATAATGTCACATTCGAAAATACCTTTGTTTGGTGACAATAACAAAGTTAAAAACCGCATGGTATATTCACGTGTTAACCCTTTTGTCTTCTCCGCACGATTTTGGATGATACGACTTAAGATCTGCATTTCTCTGTTTTTTTATTAATCAACTCCAAGAAATCTACCCGTTGGGTTGCCAGCAATTTGTTCTGAAGATGCGAGTTGCTTCCATGGAGAAACAGTCTTTTTCGGTTGACTCCATCAACAATGATCTTATCTATATACACATGCATACATATTAACTTCAGGGAATTGGATTCTCTTTCTTGCAAGTTACTGTTTCTTTGATTTCTTGTTCATGCGAGAAACCAGAACTCAAGATAGCTTGATGCAATGGACAGTGATAATGTTCTTTGTTTGAAACAACTGCTTAAACCTCTCTTGTAAGTCTGCTTATTCTTTGAAGTTTCTTCTCATCTTCTGACAGTTGAAGAGCAAATTTAGTTGGTACTGTCGTCACATCAGAGCATGGAAGAAGCAACACAAGTGAGTTCCGAGATCCCTGTGGCGGTGAAAGGAGCCTCTGAGGAACCGAATACTGTTGATGTTCCTGTTAAGGTAATGGCCCTTTTGTAGTTTTTTACTTGGTTTCTATGATCTGTCCAAAGTGATGGTTCGAGTCTTCTAATGGAACAATTACCCGTTTGCTCATACAATTTTGTGCATTTTTCTTTCTCTATATCTGACGTGAATCTCTTTTAGGATTTTAATTCTTCTAACACTCGATCGAGTTAATATTGAATCCATGATCTGTCTGTCAAGCTTCTTGATTTAGCATTCAAGCTATGAGACATTATGTGAGAGTTAAGTATGGCGACAATTTGTTACAGACTGCAAATGGAGAACTGCCCAAGGAAGAGAGAGTTCTGGGTAAAGAAGACAAAGATACAACGCTTGATGGGGAATTCATAAAAGTTGAGAAGGAAGCCACTGATGCCAAGGACGAGTCGGACAAAGCAGAGCATGCTCCTGCACAAGAGCAAAGGAAAGAAGTTTCACTTGACAGGAGTTCAAGTGGTTCACAAAGAGAATTACGTGAATCACAGGAGAAGGTGAAAGAGCTGGAACTCGAACTGGAAAGAGTAGCAGGAGAACTGAAACGATATGATTCTGAAAATGCCCGGTTGACAAATGAGATTTTGTCTAGTAGAGAGAAGTTCGAAGAAATTAAAAAGAAGCAGGAAGAACTCGAAGTTGTCAACAAGAAGCTGCAGGAACAGATCGTGGAAGCGGAAGAGAAACATAGCTCACAGCTGAAGGCTCTGGAAAGCGCTTTGCAGTCTCAAGACGCCAAACATAAGGAACTAACGGAAGTTAAGGAAGCATTTGATGGGTTAGGCATTGAGCTTGAGAACTCGAGGAAAAGGATGCTAGAGTTGGAGGAAGCAATGAGTCATTCAGCTGAGGCGGCACAGAAATTTGAGGAGCTGCATAAGCAAAGTGCTTCTCACGCTGAGTCTGAGACGCAAAGGGCTTCGGAATTTGAACGGTTGCTTGAATTGACAAAAGAAACCGCAAAAGAGATGGAAGACAAAATGTTGTGTCTGCAGCAAGAACTCAAGGAGTTGCAAGAGAAGATTACTGAGAATGAAAAGGTGGAAGCAGCACTGAAGAACACTACAGGAGAATTAGCTGCCGTTCAAGAGGAGATGGCAATTTTAAAACCTCAGCTGCTTGAGACAGAACACAAAATGTCTTCAAAAGAAGCTCTCATTGATGAATTGACCCAGGAACTTGAGCAGAAGAAGGCTTCTGAGTCTCAGTTCAGAGAAGAGTTATCAGCTCTTGAGCATTTCTCTGCTCAAACCAAAGATCTTCAGGCTAAAGTCTCTGAATTGGAAGACATAAACACAAAGCTCAAGGAAGAACTCAAGGAGAAAGACTTGCTAGATTCTTTATTGAAAGACTATGAAGAACAGCTCAGAACTGCAAATGAGAAATTGACTGAGGCGTTGAAAGAAAAAGAAGAGCTTGAAGTAGCAGTGGGAGACCTCACAAGTAATGCAGCAAAACTGAAGGAGATCTGCGGGGAACTAGAAGAAAAACTGAAGATTTCATATGAGAATTTCTCTAAAACAGATGCTCTTCTTTCTCAAGCTTTGTCTAACAATTCTGAGCTTGAACAAAAGCTGAAATCAGTGGAGGAACTTCATATTGAATCTGGAGCTGCAACTGCAGCTGCTAGACAAAAGAATCTTGAGCTTGAGGGTATAGTTCAGTCTTCAAATCAAGCAGCGGAAGAAGCTAAATCGAAACTGAAAGAGCTGGAGACACGGTTCATCGCAGCCGAACAGAAGAATGTAGAGCTTGAGCAACAACTGAACCTATTGGATTTAAAAAGCAGTGACACAGAAAGAGAACTGAACGAATCTTCTAAGAAAGTATCTGAACTAAAAGCTGCTCTGGAAGTGGCCGAGGAGGCAAAGATTCGGGTGGCTGGTCAACTGCAGGAATACCAAAAGAAAATTACCGAGCTGGAATCTTCTTTGAATCACTCATCAGCAAGAAATTCAGAGCTTGAAGAAGAAGTGAGAATTGCTTTGCAGAAAGGTGCAGAACATGACGACCGGGTCAATATGAATCACCAGCGCAGCCTTGAACTAGAAGGTCTGTTTCAGACATCGCAGTCAAAATTAGATGATGCAGAGGGAAAAGTGAAGGAGTTAGAGTTGCTAATCCAAACAGAAAGGATTAGAATTCAGGAGCTTGAGGAGCAGATTAGCTCGCTGGAGAAGAAATGCAATGAAACTGAAGCAGATTCAAAAGGGTTCTTGGATCAGGTGGCTGAGATTCAGTCCGGACTAGAGGAATCACAAGCAAGGAACTCAAGTCTTGAAGCTGCTTTAAAAATTTCCAATGAGAAAGGGAGAGAATTGACGGAAAATCTGAATGCGGTGATGGACGAGAGAAAGAAGTTAGAAGATGTGGTTAATGAGTACAGTGAGAAGATTGTGGGGTCTGAAGATCTGTTAGGTGTTCTCAGGAGCGAATTGAGTGTCACACTAGAAAAGTTGGAGAGCACTGAGAATGATCTGAAAGCTTCTGGTATAAGGGAAAGTGAGGTAATGGAGACGCTTAAGTCAGCTGAAGAGAGACTTGAGCAGCAAGCAAGAGAATTGGATCAAGCCACATCAAGAGCCACGGAACTTGAAGCTTTGCATCAATCTGTAAGTAGAGATTCAGAGCTTAAACTTCAGAAGGCAATGGAGGATTACACTAGCAGAGATTCAGAGGCCAAGTCATTGTCTGAGAAATTGAAAGATCTCGAGGACAAAATAGTATTATACAAAGAACAGTTGGCTGAAGCATCTGGGAAATCTTCTGATTTGAAAGAAGAACTCGATCGAACATTGGAAAAACTCTCCTCTGCAGAGACTGCTAATGAAGAACTCAAAACCGAGATTGTCCAGGCACTAGACAAAGCTTCACTGTCATCCTCGGACAATGAATTACTGGCAGAGACAAACAACCAGCTCAAGATCAAGATTCAAGAGCTTCAGGATTTGCTGGATTCCGGTGCTTCTGAGAAGGACACTGCAATGAAACAGTTGCAAGAAACAACCGAGAGGTTCAATCAGAAAGAAACAGAGGCAAGGGATTTGATCGAGAAAGTAAAAGCACTTGAAGGTCATATTGAGGAGTACAAGAAAAATATTCATGAAGCATCAGAGATAGCTGAAACAAGAAGCGTGGAGCTAGAGGAAGCTTTGTCGAAACTGAAGAATCTCGAAGCTGTTGTAGAAGAGCTCGGAGCCAAATGTGTCGGTTTAGAGAAAGAAAGCGGGGCTTTGGCCGAGACGAATTTAAAGCTGAACCAGGAAGTAGCCAGTCATAGTTCAGAGGCCAGCGAGCTGCGATCAAAACTTACTGACATTGAAGCTGAGAAGGACCAAACAGCCAAAGATCTTGAAGCTTCAAAGACAAACATAGAAGATTTGACAAAACAGCTTGTTTCAGAAGGAGAGAGATTACAATCCCAGGTAGAATCTAAATGTTCCAATTACCGTCACCGGTTTTGCAAATTTGTTCTTTAATTTGATCTTACGGAAAATAACGCCTCTTGTTCTGCAGATTTCTTCACTCATGGAAGAGAACAGCCAACTCAACGAGGTGCATCAAAGCACCAAGAATGAACTCCAATCAGTGATTGCACAGCTCGGAGAACAATTCGAAACACAGAAGTCTAGCATGGATGGTCTAGTAGCTGAAATTGATAAGCTTAAAGCTGAGGCTTCTGAAAAGCAAGTGCTGCAGTCACATCTAGAAGAACTCAAGAAACAATTGACAGTAGTAGAATCTCAGTTAAAAGAAGAGGTAATTTACTCATCAGACAGGAAAACTTTTAGTACTTTGAGATCCACAGATCATCCATTTACCGTTTCTTGGTTCTTCCAGGTTGAAAATGTAAGAGCTGCCGCTTCAATGAAGGAGGCAGAGTTAACATCTAAGCTGCAGGAACATGAAAATAAGGCCAGCGAGAGAGACACTCTCCACGAGAAAGTGCTCCAACTTCAAAAAGAGCTTCAACTTGCTTCGACTTCCGCTTCTGAACAGGTTGATTGCCTTTCTTTCTCTTTATGGTATCTAATCAGAACCCTCAGTTTCTCTTGGAATTGTCATTAGTTCTGATAAATTTCTCATGGAAACAGAAAGAAGCGCATACCCGAAAGCAGACAGAGCAGGAGGCAGCCTTAAAGCAAACTCAGGAAGAGCTCGAAGCAAAGAAGAAGGAAGTCGTCCAGCTCGAATCAGTCCTCAAAGAACTTGAACAGAAAGTAAAGGATGTAGATTCTAAATCTAAGGTTAGTCTTTCATGATATGCACATAAAATCATTTTTTTTTCAGTGAAAAGTCCTTGAAATCTAAAAAAGCAAGCCATTTAAGTTCATGTAAATTATACTTCTGTCATCAAAACTGAATTTGGTTTCCGTTCAAGAACGTTGAGGTTTATCTGAAAATCTCAAAAACAAGCTGCTTATGGTCGAAACTGTTGTTGCAGGGACTCAAGGTGGTGGAAACCGAACTGAAAAGCAAAGTGGAAGTGAAATCTCGAGACATCGGATCAGCGATACCGTCTTCGTCTTCTTCTTCGGGCAAGACTACTACACAGATGGCTGAAACCTCACCTCTTGCCACAATCAAGATTGTGTTTGGAGTTGCTCTGGTTTCCATCCTCATTGGTGTAATTCTGGGGAAGAAATATTAGGGTTTTGGAAGAATGGGTTTGGTGTTTATATGAAGAACTCTCCTTCTTTCTCTGTTTTGGGTTTTGATCATACCTTTCTCAACGGAAGCAATGCTTGTATATGCTTCTTTTCTCTGCAAGCATTGTCTCCGGGTTTTTTTATTTTTCCAATTTTGTTTTGTTTTGTTTTTGTGTCGGGGGTTTTGTTTTTACCATCCCTTGCTTGTATGCCAAGCATTGTCCAGATGTTGTGCTCAAAGGCTTTTTATTTATTGATTCTGGTGGGTTTGGTTATATATATATATGTTTGTTTCATTAGCTTCTATTTCAATTAGTATAACTCGTGTTTTATTACAGTTACAATGACAGTTGGGGGGGCTGAATGATCAAATCACAAACTATATGGAAAAACTCGATTAGGCAGCATTAGGGGTGTTAACTGATCAATCGCAGACTAGAGGGGCGAAATAAGAAGTTAAGGAATTAATCAGTATCATTATCCACAACCAGAAATGGAATAAAAAAATGGTTTATTTTTTTTAAAATAACAAGATTTGTTATTACGCGAGAGAATGAGCATCGGTTGCACTTTGTGTTATGTTTCCATGGCGTAGGACGAGAAGTGAACCAACCGGAATTAACGACGGCGAATGTCGCAGATTTCGCAGAGCGAGAGAGAGACCACCCGCGATTCCTTTTGGTCGAAATGACGAATTTACCCTCCGGCGAATTTATATCACCGAATAAAATATATTTTAAATTTTGAAAAAAAAGGACAAAACGCTAGAAGGAGGGGTTGAACCTCCGACCTTGTGGTTAACAGCCACACGCTCTAACCAACTGAGCTATTCCAGCTTCTTGATATTTTATAATTTATTATTTACTTAATAACTTTGGCAATCGCACGCATTTACATTAATTAGATGAATTAAACATGTGATTGCCCACAGTTAGAGACACGCCGCGGAAAACCTGGCACTCTTGACTGGAAATAATTATTTCTTACTAATAAAAATATGAATTCGGATGCAACTGATATGGAAATCTTAACCAGCTGTGAAAGTTTATTTCGCACAGCATTACAATATATATATATATTGTAATAAGAAAAGGGCCGTTTCTAACATTAATACGTTTTAAAAAAGTCTTCCAACTATCACTTATATAAAAATCAATAGCAGTAGATTATATACGTACGTATATGTAAGAATTATAGATCTTATGAATTGTGAATTATTATGAGCCTTTAGGAGATGAGGACAAGAGGTGTGGTCTCACTTTACCTAAACCAGCTTAACTTTTGTGCATTTTGATTTGATTAATTAATTATCATAAAATATTACAATGCTGTGTTGAATTGCCCCATAGACCTCATAGGATTCTCCTTTTTTGTTTTTTTTTTCTCACATTGTGCTATGTGTTAAATCTTATGGAAATAATAAAAAATATCTCAAGATTAATTTTTGTTTTTTTACAAGGATCAAGATTAATTTTTGTCGTTAGATTATCCAAAATCTTAAGACTCTTGGAAATTATATATTGAATCATATGATTAGATCAATTAGGAGCATTTTGGTTTTCCATATGTAATAAAGCTAAATTATGCAACATATTCATTAAATACAAAATACAAAGAAATCAATGGGAAAAATAATCAAACTAAACCGAACCGAACCATAGCTAATGACAAAATCAATCTACGCCTTGATATGATATATATATATATATATATCGTAATTTGGGCGCTTATCGATGTCTCATGCTTCATGCTTTGTGTTTTGAGACGACCGCTCCAAATTTGTCACTATGCTGTCTGCTTAAACTTTGTTGCATTGATCCTACAAATTTCATCAGTTCAATAACGCACACAATCTTTTTGGACATATCGTTACCTCGTTTAATCCATGCATTCATTAAAAAATGTTACTTATAAGTTTACGTGATTCTAAAATGTTACCTAACATTATATATATATAATTCATGGTATTAAGGTAAGCCATCTATGGTACTAAAATTAATCCTAATTATTTAAATTATTTTTTTTATTAATTATAGATGTGTTCAACAAAACAAAAACAGTACCCTATATATTTTTTACCTAATAGTCGTTATTTTCATTTTTTTTTCTCTATATTGGCCTATTCGTGAACATGTGATTTGATATTAAGACAGAGTAGCTACTCCAGAGACCAAGACCATGTGGTCGCTTATAGAACCGTTGCCTTTGAGTAGATTGCTTCTCCTTTTTCGACTATAACCATACTTTGAATAAAAATAATCAATATGATTATGTATAAAATCCAAAAATATGTCTAAATCATTAGCATATTTATATTCATAGGCTTGGTACTATTAAGTATGTATTATTGAAACAAAAGCATATAAAAGGACTTCGAGGTTTCTAGTAGTAATTACCCTCAACCTTTAACTTTGTAAAAACATTATATATATATATATATACACTAATAAAAAAATAAGAAGAAGAAACGGAACATGCAAGCAATCGAGGCAAAAGGTCCACACACCTCCCTCGATTTCCTCGTTATCATTACATAATAATTACATTGATTTTTTTGTCGTGATGCATGGAAATTAAACATATTATTTTATTTTCACCGATATCCCGACTTAGAAAATAATAAAGGAAAAGAAAATGTCTGTAAATTCTTCTTCTTGGGTCCGTTGCATCTCTTTCTTGAAGCCCTAAAACGTTAATCTGACAGTAAATTGGAAAAAAGAACACACGTATCAGTCACGTGCGGCGATACAACGTACCCTTCCAACGCCACGTCAGCATCTCCGGCGAGAGTCCGACAAGAGCGAGACGAGAATATCGGCGAAGGCCCTGATGATGAACTCGTGCGTGTCCCTCGGATTCAGGGAGAGGTAACTGAGCAGCAACTCGTGCAAGAACTCGTACCCTTCCATCGCCACGTCAGCATCTCTCCCGTCCATGGCGTCTATCATCTCCTGCATCGACCGCCGGAAATCTCTGTACGGATCCCGCGAATGCACGTGTTGCGTCACGGCGACTCCGCCGCTCAGCAGCCGCGAAACGGATGAAGCCGTCGTCTTCGTCGTAGTCACGGCAGTGGCAGGATCGTAATTCTTCTTCTTCGCAGTCGTAGAGGCGGCAGTGGCATTATCGCAGTTATCCGAGAGTTCTCGGGGAGAGTCGATGATGGCGTTGGAGGGGCCAGGGGAGGAGAAGAAGAAGCGGCGGGAGGCGAAGACAGTAGCAAAGTCGGGAGGGGGAGAGTCAGGGGCAATTTCGTAATTATCATCGGATTCGTAGGATGAGGAGGAGGTGGTGGCGGCGGCGGTGGAAAGGACATCGGCGACGGAGGAGGAGGAGGAGTGGTAGAAGAAGTTGAAGTTGTCAAGGAGGAGTGAGGGACGCTTAGGGTCGTCGAGATCAGCGGCGGCGGAGGAGGATGAGGGGAGACACGGCGGAGATGAGCACTTAGTTAGGTTTGTCGGAAAGCAAAGGTGGAAGCTTTTCCACATGATTCTTTTTCAAGAGAGAGAGAGAGAGAGGGGTGCGTGCTTTCAGCAAATGGATTAGGTGGGTTGATATATATATATATATATATATATATATATATGACAGAGAGAGCGAGAGAGAGAGAGAGAGAGAGAGATGAGGGAGGAGGAGAATCATTACCATAAAGCCGACGGATGAGTAGTTGAGGACCAATACAGTGTAGAGGAAGTTCACGAACACCATCACCTTCCTCGGTATACCCATCTTTGGATTAATGGCTTGTTTCCCTCAGGAGGAGGAGGAGTGGTAGAAGAAGTTGAAGTTGTCAAGGAGGAGTGAGGGACGCTTAGGGTCGTCGAGATCAGCGGCGGCGGAGGAGGATGAGGGGAGACACGGCGGAGATGAGCACTTAGTTAGGTTTGTCGGAAAGCAAAGGTGGAAGCTTTTCCACATGATTCTTTTTCAAGAGAGAGAGAGAGAGAGGGGTGCGTGCTTTCAGCAAATGGATTAGGTGGGTTGATATATATATATATATATATATATATATATATGACAGAGAGAGAGAGAGAGAGAGAGAGAGAGAGACGCACGTAGATAACATATGCATGGGCTACAAAACCCATAAAGGTTCCAAGCTTAACATCATCATTTCATATGACCATGAAGTAGTATTATATAATTTATCATATATATATTATCAGATTCTTTTGAAAAAATAAAAATCAGCAAATATGACAAATCGGTTTGTCCATGTCGTGGAGTTGATGTTATAACATAAATTCACGCGTATTATAACATCTCAAAACACATATTTAAAAAAAGATTTGGGATGGTTTAAAACGACTCCATTACCATTGCTTTAGTTGCTACATACGAAATCTATATACAAATTTTGGTGGCTTTAGAGATTGATATGTATGCATAACAAATTTCACAAGGGGTCTTTCAACTGCTAAGGGCGAGACAAAACTCTTTTCCCCATATTTTGGGAGACCTAGTCGAATCGAAAACTCAATAATTTTTGAATTATAAAAAAATAAAACAAAATTCCATTGCTCTAGAGATTGATCACATGTATCTAGAACAAATTTTCATGGATTGGCAGACAAGTACAGAGGAAGAAATATATTCGACCTAAAAGCAAAATCTAAAGCAGACAAGTACAGAGGAAGGGCCTTTGTTTTTGTGACACTTGCAATGTTGTATGGAAATAAAGCTGTCTTATAGGGAGTGCCATAGAGTGGGCGAACACAAGAATCGCTGCGTCATTTTCTGGGGCTGTTCTTCACACCCTTGCCTTTGTTTGCACCACCATCACCATCATCATCTTGTGTTTTGGCATTTTTTTACAGTATCTCCTACATGTGAATTGATGATGTTTACGGTTAGATACCTTCGGAACCCAAATCTTCGGTCGGCAGAGGTGTCAAAACGATCTCATCTTGCGTTGGCGGCTCGTTTTTACACCAGTTGAGCCGGTTTCTTAATATGAATATAAAAAACATTACGTCTTTTCGACTCGTTTAGCACGTGAATGAACCGGACGATTCGAGCCGAGTCGGGGGGGTGGGGGGGGGTTCTGCCGTTTGAAAACGAGTCTGACGAGCTAAACTCAAAACGAGCCGACTCGTTTGACACCCCTTCGGACAGCGTAAAATCTTTTTTTTTTTTTGTTACTAATATGCAGACTGTTACTGTCTCCAACCCATGAAACTAGCGTATCAATGCTTTCCGAACAAACATATACGTACATACGTATACGCAAGTGTATATATGTCAAACCTCGTGTAAAAAAAGCAGAGTGAAGAGAAGGCTCTTTTATATACGACAGCCTTGTTATTTTTCCACATATTCCAACATACTGAATATATACACACATATATATATGCATGTATGTATCTGTTTCATTTCATGGACAAACACTTGCATCTCAACCGCTGCGCTTAGGCCTGGCGACTTGCGACCTCTAACCCATTTCCTGCGTATCGACAGTAAAGTTGGTCGAGAATACAAAAACATTACCGTGAAATTGTAAATGTAAAGGCTAACCACCAAAAGAGGAATCATATTTCATATTACTGTAAAATTGCGAAAGTCTAGCTTAGTTTTACGTCGAGAGGGAGGGCTTACCGTCCGGATCGAAGAAGAAAACCTGCCTGACTTTTCCGTCTGGAAGTGACTTTTGGAAAGTTTCGATCCCTTTTGCCTGCACATCACTCATGGGAAATCGAGCCTAAGTATCTATCTTGGAACCGTTGCACCGAGCTACTGAACCTTAACCAAAGCCTCGTCGATCCATAGCGGTTAAACATCATGACATCGGACCGCATATGTACCAACCAAACCGAGAGAGAGACAAAAGGGCATGAGGGAGTTGCGTCCTTCCACTGGTTAACTCAATTGCCAACCAAATTCCTATCTCTTGATTGTTCTACGTTCATATTTGCACAATCTGAATGGAGAATCTCTAAAAGGGTGCATGATTTCGAACCACCGAAAGGTTTTTTCCGATACCGACTAAACTTTATTAGCTGTACGAAACAGCCTACAAACCTCATGGCACTCGAAAACTACGTCTAGAGTCTGTCAAAGTTCCATCCTTTGGTGGCCATATCAAAGCTTCTCTAGCTAATATTGTTGAGAAAGCAATATCATACAGGAGGTACCTTGAGAGACTGAACCAGAGAGTCAAAGTCAGAGACGGAGAAGCAGATGTGGTGGCCCATGGGGAGATGGCTGGGATCACGCACGGCTGACGTGTCCGCACTGTACGGACCTTCCGGAAGCTTCGTAGAAGGGTTCCTCTGGATCAGGTGCATTGGAAAGGCGCCATGCAAATCCAGCCATATGACCTTTACATCTCCAAAATCAGGGCTTTCAATCTCTTCAAACCCAAACACCTGAAGAAAAGAAAACCATCCATCAATCCCCCCACCAGAAGGAGGAAATCCCTAAACTTTCGAACAAAAGATGCCATTGAAAAGGTTTGGTTGAGTTTCTGTGTGATTGGGACAGTTTCAG
The DNA here is from genome assembly GCF_000463585.1 of Tarenaya hassleriana. NCBI lineage: Eukaryota > Viridiplantae > Streptophyta > Magnoliopsida > Brassicales > Cleomaceae > Tarenaya > Tarenaya hassleriana. The sequence continues at coordinate 2,410,412 of NW_010965696.1, forward strand.
GGCCAAAGATCTGCGTTTCGAAACCCTAGAACGCCGTGTTTCGAACTTGTGGAACACAAACCAGAACAGAAATCCGATGACATCAAGGAACAAGATCGAAACTTAACAAATGAAAAATAGTGGGTCTGAAGAATCGGTATCACCTCTTTGTAGAAATCGGCGAGGCGTCTGATATCTGAAGATTCTCTGGCAATATGGCTTAGGGTTGCTCCGGTCGCTAACGCCATGTTCGTCTTCGGACACGTCGTTGAACTCAGGATGCGAGATATAGTTTCTTCGGCTCCTGCTTTGGTGGGCCCAACATAGGAAATTTCAAGAGCTTGCCAGAAAACTTTTATCCTTCCATATTTAGAAAAAGAAAAACAGAAAATCCTCACTGCTCGTTGCAATGAATGCGAGTTTTTTGCCCAACACATGTTGAATCCTCTCTGTGAAAATTACTTGGAAGATTCATGGAGTTCATTACAATGATTCATGCCTGTCCCACAGGAAACATCCAATGTAGTTCTTGAGCCACTTGTGTCACTCTAGCTATGATACATCATCCATTCTTGTCTCTCAATGCCATGAAATCTAAGCTTCACTCGGGTTTCAAATCATTACAACCATGAAAACATTCATTACCATATCCTTAGTTTGATTTCATCTCAATCTCTGGATCATCCTTGGAACCACTGTCAGGCGAATCCCGAGGCAAGAGGCCGAGAAGTGGAAGAGGCAATAACGAACTGAGGTTGCAGAGAATTATAAGAGTGGCTAAGTTGTCGAAACTGTCTTTGGTTACACCAAAGAGTTGGGTCAGTCCTGCACCCATAAGACCTCCGAGAACGCTCCCTCCGTTCAATATTGACATGAGCGTCGCAAAAAGCGTTGCTTCCATTCCTTCTGGACACAATCTTGCTGCTAATACGAGAACCGGCATGAATGAAGCCTATGATCACAGTTGATAATCTGTCACAGTTAGTTGATAATGGCAACCCCATAACTTTGCAGCAAACAGAGGATATAGATATTAGACCTGGCCAAGAACTGTAAGAATCAGAGAGTCTCCAATGGCAAACCACTCATCGCTTATCCCCATCTGCATGTTAAGACCTGTGACAAGGAAAACCTGCATACGCCATAATAGCAGATCGGGAGTCGCTCATCAGGACTCGGGATATGGTTAGAGAAAGATGGCTGGCTGTTCATGTTCGGACCAACCTGAGTCATTCCAAGACCTGTGCCAATAATTGTTGTCACAAGAAATTTTTTTCTCAGCGGTACAGTCTTGAGGAATCCATTGTACAGCCCAACCCCAAGCAAGGAGGCTATAGACGTCACGAGCTTCACCCGTCCCAGAAACTCCGGAGTAAACCCGAGTTTGTTCGTCCTAAGAAATTCCAAAACAGATACTAGCTAAGGATGGAAATACGAGAAGAAACGATAAGCATAACCGAGGGGAGGGATATTACGTGAAGTAAAACATTGCAGAATCTGATTGGGGTGTGGCTTGCCATAAGAAAATAAAAAGGGTCGGAAGAAAAACATTCGGTTGCTTAATGGCACCCCATAGCTGAATAATGTGCTGCTTCGGGCTTTGAAGAGAGAGAGGACTCGTCCAGGTTTTGTTCTGTCTTGCTGCTGGCCTGACCACACGCTGTTCGTTCACAAGAACAGCCACTGTTGAAGTTATCAGAGGTAGTAAGGCAGTCACCTCAAAAACAAACCTGAGGCATAGAAACATGTAGGATGTTCACTTAGTTAATCGTATTTGAACGGGCAAACTGCTCGGTATATACCTTACACCATAGGAATCCACCAGGGAGCCACTAAAGTAGGAGCTCACAATTCCACCGAAAGCTGAGGAACCCCAGCATAAGGATTGGAGAGATCCCGACACGCTTTGCGACTCACCACGAGCTTGTTCTACCACCATCGAGTCTACTACCTACACATGTTATTGCCGAGCAAATATTTTTGTCTTCCTCATTATGAAAAAATCTCCAACCAAATGCTCAAGCCTCTAACTCTAATCATGTTTTGTTATGCGATAAATTCCAAGGCCGTTAACACATGCTGCGTAGGAGAAACCTATCCTACTAATCACAAGAACATACCCAGCCAAGGTCATCTCCAAAATCTCACATGTCTGTCTATATATCGAAGAACAAACATCAAGAGATAGCTTTCCCGAAATTCAATTGGTAGACACTCTTCGCATTGCTCGGAATTTGTCAAGTTGAAAATCATAAGAGACGAACTTACAACACCAGAAAACGCAACAGAAAGGGAACCGAGAAGTATGCAAAATGCAGCACTATATTTGCTGTCAACGAGTCCAGCCATCAAACTCCACGAAAGAGCGCCGAGAAGCCCCGATAGAACTAAATATGATCTCCTTCGGTATCCAAATAGTGGCAGAGAGTCGCTGTGAAATGGAACAATTTTTGCTTAGAGACCCTAAAGATGGCAAATGGTCTTTCGACGTAAAAATCATAAAAGTTGACAAGTACGGAGGTAGTGAGGAGTCATACCTGATGAACCCATAGACAGGCTTTACAAGCCATGGTAACGAAGAGAAACCCGATATCACAGCTGTCTAGACAACATGTATATTTTGTCAGTCCATGAAAATTAAAAGTCTTCTGATCTTCACCTTAGATACTGAACTCATTGACTGAATTTACAAACTAACACAGATTTCTGTCAACATAAAACTAAAATCATTACAAGGACATACCTCTGCAGGATCAAGATGCAAATCATCCTTTAAATAAAAGCTAACAGACAGCCTCGAAAGGCCTAAAACACCTTGAACGAAATAGACCATGGCCACGGCAACATTATCGGGCGACAGTTCAACCCCAAAAAATTTCATTCTGCTGCTGGAAAATCGGCTTTTTCATGGCTGAGTTCTAATAGAAATGTCTCTATCTTCTTCCACATCTGCTGTCAACATGTCTCCTTCCCCAACACCTGGTTTATAACACAACACCCACATTAGGATTTAGGAATAGGAAGGGCAGTCTCCAATTCACAATTCAGAAGCAGGCCATCACAAGAAAAAGAAAATTAGCAGGAACCCAAGTTCTAAATTAGTCTACTTTACATAAATACTTCAATACCAAGCTCATCAAGAATGGTAATCAATAGGAATTAGGGAAATCCTCAAGTCACAAATCTAAAAGGGGACAAAATTCAATGCAACAAGAACCAGACATTCAAAGCATATGATCATCCTAGTACAACACGAGTTTCAAATCAAGCTAAAGAACAACGCAGCTCTCATCTCTCCGCACTATCCATGAACCATAACATACGTTTGCCCTCTTTGACAATAAAGATGGAAACTTTTAGTCACATGATTCAGATATACTAACTAAAGCATCGATTTTTACTCACAAAAATAAGTTTTTTCTTCACAAATTGATGAGTACACTTACTAATTCTAGAATCTAAAAGCGGACTATCGTCTGGGTCCCGCCGGAGAGGGAGCTCCGACAAGGAAACTGCGGCGGACATGGCGTTATCCGGAGGTTTTCGGCGAATTCTCCGGTGGGATCGGGCGACGAGATGGAAAGGTCTCCGGTGGGTGGAGGGGGAGATTGAGATTGAGAGAAGGTTGTGTGTCGCCATTTAACAAAGTTGTTCAAAGGGAATGGAAACCCTCCGTTAAATGCGCTTTGGAAATTTATTATATATATTTTTTTAATAACGATAAATGTATTGATGCTTCAATAGTTTTTTACAACCCGACAAATAGACGTAACCAACCAATAAGTATAGGATTCCATCAAAGATCTCGGGTGAGTCCGGATCGAAGATGTAATAGTCAGCCACAAGTCCGTGTTGAGCTTGTGGAAGTCGTAGAATGTCCCCTTGATAGAACCACATCACGCACCAATCTGCCAAGAACCACCCGTAGCTTTCCAATGGAGTTCGCCTCCTGCTTTAAACAAAAATAGTTATTATATTTTCTTTTATTTACATAATCGGCACAAAATACAGGATTATGTGAAATACATGCCCAAAAAAAACGGTAAGATAAAATTTCTGAATTTTTTTAAGGAAACTCAAATTAAGATGAAAATTAGTTTTGTTTGAATTTCTGTAATTTTTAGATCCACTAATTTCAAAATTGTGATATAATATATTTGTAAAATATATATATATATATATATATAAATGAATACACGCCTGGTGAAATACATGACCAAAAAAACGTTAAGATAAAATGTCTGAATTTTTTAAAAAAAAACCTAAATTAAGGTGAAAATTAGTTTGGTTTGAATGTCTGTAATTTTTATATCCACTAATTTCAAAATTGTGACATAATATATATATAATATATAATATAAATGTATACACGCCTGGGGACAATCGTCTGATTAGAAGTCAGACGCCTTATCCATTAGGCCACAGGCGCTTGTTGCCACCAAAAAATATGAACTTGTTGAAAATAAAATGAATATTATGATAGTAAAAGCAATAATAATAACAAGAGAGAGAGAATGGAGAGAGAAGTGATGAAGTGAGAGTAAACCTTATGAGGTTTTTGTGTGTAACATTAACAAGGAGGTGTACTACATATTTATAGGAAAGGAGAGGTAACTCCTTCATCATTAAGGAGTTAATCTTATTGGACAATTAGAAGGTCCACATATTTATAATACTCCCCCTTGGACCTCTAATAATTATACATAAGATATTTATAATTTAGACTGCCTCATTAAAAACCTTATCATAGAAAAATCCTGTGGGATAAAAACCATGACGAGGAAAAAAGAGTACAGTCGTACAAAACTCCCCCTTGA
>NW_010965697.1:0-234 GCF_000463585.1 Tarenaya hassleriana
ACTAAGGATGTGTTCTTGGTATACGGTGGGTCGGAAGACGAGTTCGCTGTAAGAGGTTACATCGATGCTAGTTTCCAGTCAGACCTGGATGACTACAGATCGCAGTTTGACTATGTTTTCTGCTTGAACGGAGGCGCTCTTAACTGGAAGAGTTCCAAGCAAGCGACCGTTGCAGATTCTACTATAGAAGCTGAGTATATTGCAGCGTCGGACGCAGCAAAGGAAGTTGTTTGG
>NW_010965697.1:1398-6767 GCF_000463585.1 Tarenaya hassleriana
CCGGTCGGTCCAGAGGTAACGTGTGAGGTCCGGAAATTGTTGTGAGGTCCAGAAATTGTTCCAGACCGATCGGTCCAGACGTCGGGATTTACTAAACTCGCTCTAATTAGGGTTTTAATGGAGAAACTTAGGGGAACGCCACCCAACTCTTTTGGCACGATTTTCAGACCATAGGGAGAGGTTTGGAGAGTGAAAAAGCTAAGAGAAAGATCCCTGAAACCCTTGCGTGAAGAAGAAAGCGTTCTTCAGTCCTAGCAGACAAGTTCCAACCGTTGGAATCCTTTCCGCCGTGTGGATACGTGTAGAGGGCAAGGTATTCTTCTTGCCTACAGTGATCAGACGCGTTCTTCGATTGATACAGGCCCCGTATCGATTGAGGTAAGCGTTCTAACGTTTCTACAAGATCATGCATGATAGGTTTTAGGGTTTCATCAAAATTTTTGTTTTTCATCCGCTGCGCAAACCCTAGAACTGATCTCTTAGAAATTAGATTCGCTCTTGAGATCCCAGGAAAACCCAACAGCTAGGGCTTTTTTATAACCCTAGGGCGGCTCCCAAGAGTCCTATTCTCATTCCGATGCTGAAAATCGCGAAACAGGGTTTTTGACTGGATCCGGGCCGTTTCTAGATGGATCCGGACCGGATCCAGATTCCTGGGGTCGAATTCTGCGTTCTGAAATCGGACTGATTCCAACTGGAATCGGCCCTGCACAGATTTCTGGTCTTCATGAATTCGCTCATAACTTTCTGCTCCGGTGTCGAATTTAAGCGATTTTGGTGTCTACGCGAAGCTCTTGAAGGCTCTTTCCAATGGTACAAGTCTCGTATGATTTAAATCTCTGTAGAGAAAGTTATTGATATTGCAACATGAGTACCTCATCCGGACTTCTCCTTTAACGCTCCAATTAGCTCCTTTTCGAGTCCAATCATCTCCGAAACCTGTAACTCTGCAAAACTAGAACACAACCGAGTTTTGTGTCCTAACATGCCTAGAATGCCTATGAATGTATGTGATTATCCTATAAAACCTAGACAAACTCTCATCAAAATATAGAGAAGAATAGGAGTTATCAGTGGGCGTCTTTCAATCCATTACTGCCTCGATCTTTGCCGGATCAACTTGGATACCTTGCGCCGAAACGACGTGACCAAGGAATCCGATTTCTTGTAACCAAAAATCGCACTTGCTGAATTTGGTGTATAACTGATTATCCCTCAATCGCCATAAGATATTCCTCAAGTGTTCTTCATGAGTTTGCTAGTCCGGTGAATATATCAAGAGATCGTCAATGAAGATTATGACGAACTCATCGAGATACTCCATTAACACGCGGTGCATTAACTGCATGAAAACGGCTGGAGCATTCGTCAACCCAAATGGCATGACTACAAACTCGAAATGACCGTATCGCGTTCGAAAGGCGGCCTTCTGAATATCTCCAGCCTTTACTCGGATCTGATAATACCCAGAATGTAAGTCGATCTTGGAAAACCACTTCGCTCCTTGCAACTGGTCAAGCAGTTCATCGATTCTTGGCAAGGGATACCGATTCTTGATGGTCACTTGGTTAAGACCTCGGTAGTCAATGCAGAGTCGCATACTACCATCCTTCTTCCTCACAAATAACATCGGTGCTCTCCACGGTGATACACTTGGTCGGATAAATCCTGTCTCCATTAGTTCGTTTAGCTGCTTTTTCAGTTCTGCCATCTCGGTCGGAGCCATCCGATAGGGAATCTTAGATATTGGCTCCGTTCTTGGCATAACCTTAATAGAGAAATCTACCTCCCGTTCTGGTGGTAGTCCGGGTAGTTCATCAGGAAATACATCGGAAAATTCCCGAACCACGGTAGTGTCTTCCAGCTTTGCTTCTGCTTCTTCGGTTGTTGTGATTACAACCAGGAAGGCTTCATTCCCTTTCTCGATCATCCTGTTAGCCTTCAAGGCTGATATAATGGGATACATCTTCCTTGATCTGTTCCCAACGAACTCAAATCCTCCGCTCTCCTCAGTGAACCAAATAGTTCGCTGGCGATAGTCAATCTGGGCTTGATGCTTCGACAACCAATCCATTCCCAGTATTAAGTCGTAACCACGTATAGGTACGACGATAAGATCTGCAGTCAACATTCTCCCACAGATAGTCAAGGGCGTGCGATGCAAAATCCCCTGTACTGGAAGAGTCTGTCCCGCAGGTGTACACACCATAAAATGTGTAGTCGTATCGATCTCCATGATTGACAACTCTCCTGCCTTTTTCTCACTCAAGAAGCTATGTGTAGCTCCTGTGTCAAACAAAGTGACGCATGCAACATCATGTATGCAAATAGTACCTGTGATAGCGGCAACATCAGCCTCCTCCAGAAAATCTTCATCAGTAGCCTCGTAGGTGGTCAACGGCTCTGCATCAAACGGCTCCTCCACTGTGTATGGTTCCTCCTGGGCATCTTCCTCAGCTGTGAGCGCATAAACTCTCGGAGCAATACCCGATCTCTTCTGTGTTGGGCGCGGTGGCTTGTTGTTGGCTTGAGGAGCTATGTTCGCAGTGCATCTAGCAGCAAAATGCCCCGGTTGACCGCAAAGGTAGCACGTCATGGTGTTTCCACAGGGTCCGGTGTGGTCTCGGCCACACTTAGCACATGGCCTCTTATACTGTAGTGGTTGAGCCGGGGTCGTGGGGCGAATCGCTGGAGCCTTCCCCTTGTCACGGTGTTGACTCGTCTGCCCAATCCTCACCGGGGGACGATTGATTGGCACTCTCCTGTATAGACCACGGTCTTGTATCTTGGCGTCTATCTTCTCCTTCTCGCTTTGTTCCACCTTGTCGAGTTGGTTGATGTACGACTCAACGTAGGGTACTCATGGCACTCGATTCACCTCGTGAGAGAAGCACGTAATCCAGCAATGAATTTCTGGATCTTGTACTCCTCGGTTGGAACTAGGTGACCTCCATACTTTAGCAGCCAGTTGAATTCCGCTTCTTACTCTCGAACAGTCAAGTTACCCTATTCAAGACGAAGGAATTCCACAATACAGTGGCCCTGATCTTGCCTCCGATAGTACTTCAGCTCGAACTCTGCCCGGAACTCTTCCCACGAGAATTGGTGTCCTGCAGGAGCCTCACGTACGACTTCCTCCCACCAGTGATGAGCCGTGCCAGAAAATGATGGCTCGCTAACTCAGTACGGTACTCCTGTTGGGGTTTCCTGGGATCTCTAGAGCGAATCCTATTCCTAAGAGATCGATTCTAGGGTTTGCGCAGCGGATGTAAAACAAAATTTAATAAAACCCTAGAACCATGCTTCTATGATTCGTAGAAACGTTGGAACGCTTACCTCAATCGATCCGAGGCCTGTATCAATTGAAGAATTCGTCTGATCACAAAAGGGAGGAAGAATACCTCGCCCTCTACACGTATCCACACCTCGGGATGGATTCCAACCTTTGGAACTTGTCTGCTAGGACTCGAATCTTCTATTCGATGATGTGCTTTGAGAAAACGAGACTTAGATCACTTCTTAGACCATCTTGGACTCTCCAAAAGGTCTCTTGAAGTTTTCTTAGTCGGCTCCCAAGTCTTAGGGTTATTAATCTCCTTTTATTAAAGTGATTAAGCCTAATTCCGGATTTTAAAATTAAATCTGAAACCTAGACCGAACGGACTGCTTAGTAGTCCGTTCGGTCTGGACACTTGGTCCGTTCGGACCAGTCACATAACACAGTTCGTGCGTTCGGACTGGTCAGTCCGTTCGGTCCAACACTTGGTCCGTTCAGACTGGATCCTCTAGTCCGTTCGGTCCAACAATTTGGTCCGTTCGGACTGGATCCTCTAGTCCGTTCGGTCCAACAACTTGGTCCGTTCGGACTAGATGCTCTGGTCCGTTCGGTCCACTCCTAGACCGAACGTTCCGGACCTCTTGTCCAGATTTCTCGACGTTTTCTCGTGCATTTGTCCTTCCCTGCGTGTGTGACCCTGTAGGTTCATTCGATATAGCAGTATAACCCGAAATCTCTATTCCGGATATAAAAGTCATAGGTGGTCTCTAGCAAGACACTATGACTACCTATCTTAAATAGAGTTTGTTCGTGATCTTATGAACGACAGTGATGATTCCGGTTGATGATCCTTTTGTATCGCGATATTATATGTCAAACATAAGGCATGGACAAGCCACCTTATCTGATTCGATTGCTTTCTTGTTCTCTAAGTTCGACTGTCTGAAATAGACGACGTTTGTCTATAGTGCGGCCACACATTTCTACAGTTTCGCTCACACGAGGGGCCCAGCGATATCTCTCTCTTTTACGAGAAGTACAAATCCCGTCTTGACTATCTACAATCCAGCACATGATTCGTTTCGCACCTGATACATGCCTTTATAATCCTCCTGTTACGCAGGACGTTTGACGTGATCAAAGTACGCAACTCCTCATGTTGGATTCTGTAAATATCTTAGGTCTTAGGATCTAATCATGGAACCGCCATATGAGATTCAAGTCATGACGCTAGTCCATGTGACAATCTCATGCGGGTCAATCCAGTATTTCGTTCTCCAACGAATACCTATGATTGTGATCGTATCCAATACCTATGATCATCTATATGATCATCAATCACACATCATACTAGTCTTAGTATATCATTATTCCCACAATGATACATGACTAGGGAGTTTAGTATTGTTCATAACAATACATGGATTTCGTGACATATTAAAGCATGCACAATACGTAATGAATCAAACACTCATCCATAAGTAAAGCTCGCAAACAGTACATCATAGAGCATTAAACCAACTATCTCCCACTTGCTCTAATCATGGACTGCTAATTAAACATCTAATGCCCATATCCCTAACATGACCCTCATGCTTCGACGAAGGGAGAGGCTTCGTCAACAGATCAGCAATGTTGTCATCCGTCGACACTCTGCAAATGTGCATGTCTCCTCTGTCTATGATCTCCCTGATAAGGTGAAATCGTCTGAGTATGTATTTGGATCGTTGATGGGATCTGGGTTCTTTCGCTTGCACGATCGCTCCATTGTTGTCATAATACAGAGCAGTGGGGCTATCAGCACTAGGAATGACACTCATGTCGCCAACAAACTTCCTGATCCAAACAACTTCCTTTGTTGCGTCCGACGCTGCAATATACTCAGCTTCTATAGTAGCGACTGTGATTTGTAGTCATCTGGGTCTGACTAGAAACTAGCATCGGTGTAACCCTTTACAGCGAGCTCGTCTTCCGACCCACCATATACCAAGAATACATCCTTAGTCCTTCTCAAGTACTTAAGGATGTTCTTGACGGCGATCCAGTGCGACTTACCTGGATCTGACTGGTATCTACTCGTAATGCTCAACGC
>NW_010965697.1:7002-16159 GCF_000463585.1 Tarenaya hassleriana
TCCTAGAAGACGCCTCGATCTATCTCTATAGATCTTGATGCCTAGAATATAGGCTTCTTCTCCTAGGTCCTTCATAGAAAACTGTGTTCCTAGCCAAGACTTAACGTCTTGCAGGGTAGGAACGTCATTCCCTATAATGAGAATGTCATCCACGTACAGCACTAGAAATACAACTGTGCTCCCACTAGCTTTCTTGTGAACACATGGCTCATCTTCGTTCTGTGAGAAACCAAACCTTTTGATTGTCTCATCAAAGCGAAGGTTCCAACTCCTCGAAGCCTGCTTCAGTCCATAAATGGACCTCTGAAGCTTGCACACCATCCCCGGGTTCCTTGGATCGACAAAACCTTCGAGTTGTGTCATGTACACATCCTCGGTCAAGTTCCCGTTAAGGAACGCGGTCTTGACATCCATATGCCATATCTCATAGTCATAATATGCGGCTATGGCAAGTAGGATCCTGATGGACTTCAGCATAACTACGGGCGAAAAGGTCTCATCATAGTCAATACCATGAATCTGACGGAATCCTTTCGCCACAAGTCGTGCCTTATACGTGTGCACATTGCCATCCATGTCGGCCTTCTTCTTGAAGATCCACTTGCATCTGATGGGTTTTATCTCTTCAGATGCATCAACCATAGTCCATACTTGGTTGTCTGACATGGATTGGATCTCGGACTTCATAGCCTCGCACCATTTCTCGGAATCCGGACTCGCCATAGCTTCTGGGTATGTGGTAGGCTCGTCATGTTCTAATAATATGAGTTCCTCATTCCCAGTCACGAGAAATCTGTATCTCACAGGCTCTTGGCGAATCCTGCCTGATCTCCGAGGTTCACTCGTCGAAGGTTGAGTCACAACCGGCAGTGAAACAGGTTGAACTACTTCAACTTGTTCACTCGGCTCAGCGTCTACTTGTTGCTCTCGAACTTCCTCAAGTTCGATCCTACTCCCACTGACTCTTTTGGAGACGAACTCTCGCTCCATAAAAGTCGCATTCCTGGCAATGAACACCTTATTCTCTGCCGGAATGTAGAAATAGTAACCCTTAGTTTCCTTAGGCTAACCTACAAATAAACACTTATCAGATTTGGAGGATAACTTATCAGTCATCTGACGCTTCACATAAGCGTCACAACCCCAAATTCTGACAAACCACAATGCGGGACGCTTCCCCATCCATATCTCATATGGCGTCGTTTTAGCCGACTTCGTTGGACTCCTGTTTAGCAGGTACGCAGCGGTCTCTAAAGCGTAGCCCCAAAAGGACTTCGGAAGATCTGTCTGACTCATCATTGACCGAACCATGTCTAACAGTGTTCGGTTCCTCCGTTCAGACACCCGTTCCACTGTGGCGTTCCAGGAGGAGTTAATTGTGATACAATACCACAATCAACCAGATAGTCAGTGAACTCTTGGCTCATATACTCGCCACCACGATCGGATCGAAGTGTCTTGATCGTCTTTGCAAGCTGGTTCTGCACTTCGTTTCTGAAAGCCTTGAACATTTCAAGTGTTTCAGATTTATGTCTCATCAAATAGACATAACCGTATCGACTGAAATCATAAGTGAACGTAACGAAGTACAGATAACCTCCTCTAGCTGGACAACTCATTGGTCCGCATACATCACTATGTATCATATCCAATAACTCTGTCGCTCTCTGTCCTATCCCTTTGAAAGGATGCTTCGTCATCTTGCCCATCAAACAAGACTCGCAAGATTCAAGAGACTCAAAGTCAAATGAATCCAGAAGACCTTCAGAATGAAGCTTCTGAATGCGCTTCTCGTTTATATGGCCTAGACGACAATGCCAGAGGAAGGTCGGGTTTAAGTCGTTTGGCTTAAACTGTTTGGTACAAACGTTATAGATTGACTGTATCTAGACGGTTCGTCATCCAAAACATAAAGGTCATTCAACTGGTAACCTTTACCAAATCACCTCTATAAATGGACAGCATTTGTTCTCAATAACAAATCTGAAACCATCCGAGTCTAAGCATGAAATCGACATAATGTTATTGCTGACGGTAGGAACATAATAGCAATCATGCAACTCCAATACATGTCCAGAAGGTAAAGTCAGATCGTAAGTCCCGATGGTTAATGCAACAACCTTTGCTCCATTCCCAACGCGGAGATCTACTTCTTTTGTCTACTGTCTACTTCCTCGCAACCCTTGCACATTTCCACAAATGTGCGAGGCACTTCCGGTATCCAATACCCACGAATTGAAAGTAAACAAGCTAGCTTCTATAACATGAATACCTGAGGCAGAAGCTTCACCAAGCTTCTTATCCTTCAGATCCTCCAAGTAAAGGTGACAATTACGCTTCCAGTGTCCAGACACTCCGCAGTAATGACAGTCACCCTTATCGGGCTTAGGCTTGGGCGTAGACTTGCCCTTACTCTTGGAACGCTTCCTTTTGCTGGAACTCTTTCCAACAACTACCATTTCACTCTTACCATGGCTCTCAGCTCTCTTTTGGAATGACGCATTCAACTGATCAACTATCAAAGAATCGTCCATGTCCTCTAATTGCTTACGCAATTTTGAAGTCACGTTCCCAAATATCAAGCTAGACTTGTTCGGATCATCATCCACATGCTTCCAATAAGCATCAATGATTGATCCAGAAGCTGTGGTAAGAGGTTTATCCTTCATAAGGATAGATCGCATCGTCGATTTCGGTACACTACCGGTCGATGCTATGTCCTACAGAAAAAGACAAAATAGAACGAAAAACACATCTACATGCAGATTCTATCAATGATCTACTACCAGCTAGTCCATCATCAATCAATGTCAACATACCCATGATCTACTACCAGCTAGTCCATCATCAACCAATGACAACATAGATGCAAACACAAGCTATATTCCCATAAAAAAAACTAACCCTACAATAATTTTCTATATGGGACTAAGATCCGTATTTTACACAAGAATAAATTGTTACACTTATCCTTATGCTATTTAGGTGGACATCTAATGTCAATCACATCCAATGTGATTCTTAGATCTTTTATGAGACTATGATATCGAATATCATTGCATACTCGTCTCATCTGTACCATTAAGTCTCAAGTCAAACCTGACGACTTAACCTAAGGTAAACCATATTCAAGCTGTGGGAACCACGATTTCCCACCCTGCCTCACAAAGATAATCCGGCACGCTCAGCTTTGGCATGACCCGTGTTACGGACGACGATGCCTTGACAGGTGCTCTAGTAATGGGAGGTACACACTTAGCATTACAGGAATAAGGGATTTTCGAAACCACACCTAGATCAAGCATCTACTTGCAATCAAGCATCTACTTGCAAGCTATGAGAACCACCATTTCTCCATCTTGCCTCACCAAGATAATACGGCACACCCAGCTTTGGCATGACCCATGACACGTACGATCGAGGCCTTGACAAGTGCTTTACTCGTAGAGCTCCTAGATCTAACCGGTTTCTGTGCAATGATTAACATAATCCGAATAGACCATCCATTCGATTATGTAATTCCAATCTCAAAGCTCCCACTCGATCAAGCATATATAATATCTCGACTAAGTTACATGCATTCATTCACTATGGACCATCCATAAGATTGAATCATGTTGTTCTGAATCACAGTTGATCGGATTCAACTACTATTGCTCAAATCAGATCGCAAAAACGAAGAACCAAAAATTTTTGGTTTCACCCGGGACGTAGACCGGCCAGTCCAGTACCTGGACCGGTCGGTCCACATGAATTCGGTCCGTTCGGTCTGGACTAGTCAGTCCGTTCGGTCTGACTCTTCAGTCCGTTCGGTCTGACTTTCCTGACCGTTCGGTCCAGACCAATGGTCCGGACTTTCGCCCCTTCGGTCCGTCTCTCTCGGACCAATGACCTAGACCGGACGGACTGGCTAAGTAGTCCGTTCGGTCTAGAAACCTTAGTCAGTTCGGTCCAACAGCTTGGTCCGTTCGGACTGGATCATCTAGTCCTTCGGTCCAACGATTGGTCCGTTCGGACTGGATAATCTGGTCCAGAGAAACGACGAACCCTAGACCGTCCGGTCCAGAGGACCAGACCGTTCGGTCTAGGCGAAAAACCGCGATCAGATCAAGTTCTTCGTCGTTTCGGCCCCGATTCATATCCGAATTCCACCCGGTTTTCACTTGTGAACTCAGAACAGCAGCCTCTTGCATACTATGCAACAAAGAACACGAAATCTACTCTAGATTCACAAAAAATTCATGCATAGTATCAAAGCAAACATGGATTCAAACATTCAAATCCTAAGACGTGCATGATTGGGTTCTTCTACGAAATCAATACAGAGCAACCAGGCTCTGATACCACTGTTGGGGTTCCCTGGGATCTCTAGAGCGAATCCTATTCCTAAGAGATCGATTCTAGGGTTTGCACAGCGGATGTAAAACAAAATTTAATAAAACCCTAGAACCATGCTTCTATGATTCGTAGAAACGTTAGAACGCTTACCTCAATCGATCCGGGGCCTGTATCAATTGAAGAATTCGTCTGATCACGAAAGGGAGGAAGAATACCTCGCTCTCTACACGTATCCACACCTCGGGATGGATTCCAACTTTCGGAACTTGTTTGCTAGGACTCGAATCCTCTATTCGATGATGTGCTTTGAGAAAACGAGACTTAAATCACTTCTTAGACCCTCTTGGACTCTCCAAAAGGTCTCTTGAAGTTTTCATGGTTGGCTCCCAAGTCTTAGGGTTATTAATCTCCTTTGATTAAAGTGATTAACCCTAATTCCGGATTTTAAAATTAAATCTGAAACCTAGACCGAACGGACTGCTTAGTAGTCCGTTCGGTCTGGACACTTGGTCTGTTTGGACCAGTCACATAACACAGTCCGTTCGTTCGGACTGGTCAGTCCGTTCGGTCCAACACTTGGTCCGTTCGGACTGGATCCTCTAGTCCGTTCGGTCCAACAATTTGGTCCGTTCGGACTGGATCCTCTAGTCCGTTCGGTCCAACAACTTGGTCCGTTCGGACTAGATGCTCTGGTCCGTTTGGTCCACTCCTAGACCGAACGGTCCGGACCTCTTGTCCAGATTTCTCGACGTTTTCTCGTGCATTTGTCCTTCCCTGCGTGTGTGACCCTGTAGGCTCATTCGATATAGCAGTATAACCCGAAATCTCTATTCCGGATATACAAGTCATAGGCGGTCTCTAGCAAGACACTATGACTACCTATCTCGAATAGAGTTTGTTTGTGATCTTACGAACGCCGGTGATGATTCTGGTTGATGATCCTTTTGTATCGCGATATCATATGTCGAACATAAGGCATGGACAAGCCACCTTATCTGATTCGACTGCTTTCTCGTTCCCTGAGTTCGACTGTGTGAAATAGACGACGTTCGTCTATAGTGCGGTCACACATTTCTACAGTTTCGCTCACACGAGGGGCCCAGCGATATCTCTCTCTTTTACGAGAGGTACAAATCCCGTCTTGACCATCTACAATCCAGCACATGATTCGTTTCGCACCTGATACACGCCTTTATAATCCTCCTGTTATGCAGGACGTTTGACGTGATCAAAGTACGCAACTCCTCATGTTGGATTCTGTTAATATCTCAGGTCTTAGGATCCAATCATGGAACCGCCATATGAGATTCAAGTCATAACGCTAGTCCATGTGACAATCTCATGCGGGTCAATCCAGTATTCTGTTCTTCAACGAATACCTATGATTGTGATCGTATCCAATACCTATGATCATCTATATGATCATCAATCACACATCATACAAGTCTTAGTATATCATTATTCCCACAATGATACATGACTAGGGAGTTTAGTATTGTTCATAACAATACATGGATTTCGTGACATATTAAAGCATGCACAATACGTAATGAATCAAACACTCATCCATAAACTATAGAAAGTGTCAATACATCAAATGTATCTAAGTAAAGCTCGCAAACAGTACATCATAGGGCACTAAACCAACAACTCCAGCGGGCACCGTATGTAGTTGAAATGATGAGTGATCTTGATGATCCAGTCTTCTGCTGCCTCCGGGCTAAGAGAACCCTCAAACTCCGAAGTGCCCAAGGCTCGGAGTTCCTTGACGAATGGCAAGTAGTCCACTACGACTTGCTCTGGAATCCTCGAAGGTGCAGACATCGGTGGTGGTGGTGGCAAATCTCCCTCCAACCTTGCCGCAGGTGGAGCAGCAGGCGGTGGCGGTGGCATGCAGCCTCGTACAAACTGCCACATGTTCCCTTGGAACAATGCGAACTGACGTCGCATTTCCTCCATGTCATTATTCGGCGGAAGTGCCCTCGGTCCTTCAGGTCGTTGCGCAGGTGCAACACGTCGTGGAGGCATAGCTACTGCGGACAAGAAACTTTATTTAGTATCGGGATCTGGTGATCATGTTTAGATTTTTGTAAAATCTTTAAAAATCATTTTACCCATTCCCAAAATTCCAGTGAAAATGCGAGCACATTCTGTCCCCGTGGAAGGAACTGCTATGATACCAACGTTGTGATACCCGAAACCCATATCCCGCAATACGAGTTGCGTCACATGGATAACTAAAATAAAAACACAATTCCAAAAATCCGCGGGAATTTAAAACTTTTTTTTCAGAGTTAGTGGAAGAAAACACTCATATATACATATATGATACATTATTCTCAGTTATAATTATACATAGTCGAGTGGTAGTATAACATTATTACAAACCGAAACAGTCTACCACCGATATAACACAAACTGTTCCCCAGAATATAAGTGTATCAAAATACGTAATTATACATGATCGGTAGTGGTAAGCTGCCAAGGTCTCTGATGTCCGCTCCTCGGCTACTGCTGCTCACGACCTGAAACGTTGTAAAACAACGTCCTAAGCTAATTGCTTAGAGAGTGAACTCGAGCATAACCCGGAGTTCTATTCTCATGGAATCAGGAAACGCAAATACATATATATATATATATATATATACAAATACTCTAATAAACATGAATCGAAAACAGGGAATCAATGATAATCATGCAGCAATCACAATCAAGTCCGTATGACAAGTCGCAGGACAGAGTCTGTCAAATCGTCTCTACGCGCACCATGCGTAGGTAATGTAATCCTCATGTGCATAGCACAACCACCTCTCTCCTCGGAATCCATCTACTCCGCAGTCACCCGGATCCGGCATAAATATATTTTTCTCCCCCCGAACATATCACCCCACCTAGCATCGATGTCACCTCTCGATACTAGGCGTGTCACCTCACTTCGGCATTGATGTCACCTCTCAATACCGGAGTTCACCAGACATCGGCTACAACCGACGCCATCGACTATAACGGGAGAGCTCATCGCTGCAACTCCCCCTCGCCGACCATCCGCCGCATAAATACTTGTCAGATTCGTGCCCGAACCTGACAGAGTAAGTCCGTACCACTTCCTTGGGAGACCCCAATCTACCCGAATCTCAGGTATGTGTAATGCCTCGTCCTCGGGATACTCACATCCTGGGATCCGCTCCGTCGCTAACGGAAACGTTGGCGCGGTTACCAAGAACCGTATTTTCCTCATCATGCAATGGTACCGACTACAATCGGCTATCTACGCAAGTCATCGGGGTGCCCATAATCGTCCTATCGTTCGGACGTTGGCGCGATTATATCATCACCACATTCATAATCATATCCCATATGGGTAACATCCGACCCGGATCGGAGGGCCCATAGATGGGACGCAATCTCGCAAACATCGTGTATTCAATCACAAATGTTCGTTTCTACAATCACGCGCTAAACGTTAATCCGAACCCTTCCAAATTAACGTTAACGCCATGTCAGCTACCCCAGTCACACGCATTTATATAGTTTATTTACTATACATACATTTCCACTTGCGTAGTCTTTTATATTTATTTATATATTTTCTTTGAGTCTTTCCGTTTATATTACCGAATCGTACCTCCGGTATGACTATCTGATCCCGGTCCGTCCGGATAGCCAGTTCGGTTCATTCCGTGGTTTTTAACCTTACATGTTATTCATTTTGGGTCCAGACTACGTGGGGTCCGGTCTGACCTGTATTTTCGGTTTATTTTTCATTTTCACTTTTTCACCATATTTATTCTGGGTAATCTTAGGTCCGATTAGTCTAGTTTTTTTATTTTCTCACCTGGTGAAATTTCAGTGTTCCGTTACTTTTTTTTTGGGTCGATTCTTCAGATCGATCGGTCTAGAAGCTAGACCGATCGGTCCAGTCGGTTCAAAACGGACGTTTTAGAGTGTCCAGACCCGACGGTCTGGCTTGTCCAGAACGGACGGTTTGCCTTGTCGGGTCTGGACTTCGTTTTCAACCTCTGGACTTCGTCTTTTTCTCCTGCAGACCTAGAACGGACGGTCTAACCTCAGACCGGATGTTCTAGTCTTCGGATTTCATCAAAAATACTCAAACATACACGATTCACTATGGGTAATACACTAAAACTCATAAAATTTCATGTTGAGCACGAATCAAACATCAATTTGGCACGAAACACCCAAAACCTCAAAACCCCATGTCAATAGACTTCCGAATTAAACTCGAATTCACCCACCTGGATTATGCCGATTATTTTTTGTGATGGTAGTTTTTCTCCGGATTGATTAAAATTCCCTCCGTAATAAATTTTCTTTTTACTTTACTATTTTTTTCTCTTTTTTTTAAATACTAATTATTTACTATTTGCTATATTTTTTTTTTACTTTTTTTTACTCTCTCTATATTTTTTTTATAACTCTAACTCTCGCTCTCACTTTTTTTTTACGAACTCTCTCTCCACTTAGCGGACTCGCTCACTCTCACTCGTGGTCTCTCCCCTCCGCGACATCCCCCTTTTATAGATGAAAGAAAGCATTTTTTATTTTTATTTTAATATTACTTAATTATTATTATTATTATTTTATAAGTGGTAACGCCACTAATGCATATATATATATATATATGTTAGTGTATATTTCACGTGGGGTGCTCTCATCTATCCCACTTAACTATATATATATATATATATAATTTTCATCCCATCCTTACCATCAGGTCCAAGTCCGACTTGATAACCCAATTCAAGCTCAACCATATTCGAGCTATGAGAATCACGATTTCTCCATACTGTCTCACCAA
>NW_010965697.1:34909-59536 GCF_000463585.1 Tarenaya hassleriana
TATATATATATATATATATATATATATATATATATATATATATGTTAGTGTATGTTTTCACGTGGGCTGCTCTCACCTATCCCACCTAACTATATATATATATAATTTGTGTTTTTTAATAATATTATTATTTATCATTTAATTATGATTTTTTTAAAATTATTATTTATTAAGAATTAATTAAAATTTTTAATTAACAAAAATCAGGGTGTTACACCCCAGATCGATTGAGGTAAGCATTCTAACGTTTCTACAAGATCATGCATGCTAGATTTTAGGGTTTCATCAAAATTTTTGTTTTACATCCATTGCGCAAACCATAGAACCGATCTCTCGATCTCTTAGGAATTAGATTCACTGTAAAGATCCCAGGAATCCCAACAGAAAGTAGTGAAGTATGCTTTGGAGCAGTGTAGTCTCCAAAAGTAAGCGCTTCATTTCGCTCGACTGCTCTCGGTGGAGCAGCTGTGCGCAGGATGGTCGTCAACATTTCTGTTGTCTTCCATTGTTTCTAATCTCCTTCGTTGCCTTAGGAGTTGGAGAGTTCTTTCGATCTCGGGATAGGAGGAAGTAGAGTTTGACTTCTATGGCTCCTGGTCATAAACCGGAGGAATCAAAGTTTTGATTCCCGAAAGAGAAAAATCAAGTGGTGGTGAAAGAAAATAGATGGTTGTGGAAAACTAGAATCTAACTGGCACCAAGACTGAATCTCAGTCTTAGGCAACGACGCCAAAAACTTGATCGTGCCAATCTAGGTGAATGGATTTGAGTCAAGTAATAAAGACCTAGACTAAGTCGATTCCGCAAGGGTACGGATTCGATGTAGTACCAGGGTCGAACTCAAGGACCGAGAGGTGATGGTGTCGATGATGATCCTAGTAAGAATAGAGCGCAAGATTTATTGGTTGGTTGGAAAAAACTATAATTAAAAGCACTCTAGGTTCGGGGGTTCACCGATACTACGGATTATCTAAATAGATGTGGTTGGATTGCAGTCTGAGCTCGATTTGGGAAACTCTAGCTTCTATCCTAGAATGCATCCGGTCAGGGATCTATCACTCTCTAACTAACGCTTTCCTACCAGTTTCCGCATCTTTAGGTCTACGTTAGAAGCATTAACGTCTGCTATCATAGTTCCTAGGTCGAATTAAGAATTCCTTATCAAGTCCAACCTATGCGTTCAGAATTAATAATTGAACCTATCTTATGAACGAATTCCGGTATTAATTAATCCAAATTCCTTTGCAATTAATTAATCCAAGTTCAATTCTATAGGGTGATCAATCCTAAGAAAGCATTACGTTCAATTCATAAAACCGGATCTAACTTAGACATGCATTCCACCATTCAAGCACATTGATAATTCCGTAACATGGCTAGATTCTCTAGCCTGCAGCAAGCGACTACTCACACATCATGGAGGAAAGCGAAATAGACATGGATTCATACAACATTTCAATAACAAAAGGGAATAGAAGACTTATAGTATGTAGAATTCAATCCTTGAACAATGAAATGTAGCAATCTCCACTCCAATTCGTCCCCTAAACTGTCGAAAACCGAAAAATTCGAAAAATGTACCAAAAGTCGAACCCTCTCTCGGTTTCTTACGGGCTTTTTATAGAGATTTTGAAATATCGACGTTAAAAACCTCGATATCGATGTTTTATAACGTCGATATTCTTCTATGGAACCAAGATCTCAAGGTTTGGAAAGGTCGATATCGACGTTGTGAAAGGTCGACATCTGGACTGCTCAGATCTCGAGGTATGGAACATCGATATCGATGTTCGGAAACGTCTAGATCTAGAAATTTGAAAGTCTGATCTCGAGGTGGCTGGAAACTTCGATATCGAGGTTGAAGAATGTCGATATCGATGTTATAAAACGTCGAGATCGATGTTCTAAACCTCGATATTCTCCCTTTTTCGATCCGAACTCCGTTTCTCGCCCGCGATAAGTCTGTGACCTTCCTTAGCTCGTCCGTGGTTGTCTACTGAAATTGCATCATAGAGTAAAGAAAACAGTATCTTTGCACAAAATGTGGCCTAAATGCTAGATTTGTACGAAAAAGATGGGTGAAATGCAACTAAATCCATAAAAAAATAACGTCAAAAACCGATGTCAACACTAGGACAGATTTTTCCCTATTTCTTTACCTAATTTTCGTCATTTCCTTAAGAATAAACAAGCTTTGGCCTTTTGCTTCTGTTTTCATTCCTTAACTTTGTTTTTAATTTTCAATTAGTGGAGAGCAGCCCTTAGGCCTTCCGTAGGACTCAATACATGATCCTAATATCACCAACTGACTCGTACTTGTATCATAGATAGACTACTATCAGATGCAAATTCTTCATGACCATGAGAGTGACGCTTTCTTTTTCTTAATTTCTTCTTTCTTTTTAGTTTTCTTTTGCATTGTATTCTGCTACTTTACGACTTTGATAGTGTTGTTCTATTTGCTCATATCTTGTGTTGGTTTGCTTATGTTGATTTCGATGTTACGCTGTGGAGAGATCGTTGAGCGTCAACCTTTAACACAATTTTACCGCATGTTCAACATGAGTGTATCGAGGGTCGCACACCGTTTCGACTACTTTTTCGCAGCTGTCTCACTCACTAGAAGAAAATTCCCATATAGCTACGGAACTTGCGACGGAATTTTCCGTCGCATATTTACGACAGAATGCGACGGACACGTTGCTGTCGCAATAACAAACATTATTTGCGACGAAAATTTTAATATGTCTCGGAATTTACGACGGATTACGATGGAAAATTTCCGTCGCAAATACTAATTTCATTTATTTTCATTATTTTCGATGAAAATTTTCCAATTTTCGCGGTTTTTATTTTGTTGGGCGACGGATTGCGACGGAAATTTTCGTCGCGATACTAAATAAAAGCCGCGACTTCGTCTTCCTCCTTCAGACTTTGAAATTTCCAAAACAAAAACCACAATTTCCTCCAATCTTCTCCAATCGTTATTTTCTCCAAAATTTGTCAAGCTATATATTTATATATCGTGTATGTATATGTGTATGAGTGTGAATATGTATAAATGTGTATATATGGTTATGTATATATATGTGTGTATATTGTAAGTGTATGTACGTGTGTATGTTATTAATATGTGTATAGTGTATGTATGCATGTATGTATGTTTTTTTGTTTTTTTGTTTGTTTGTGAATGTGAATACCTTTGTGTATGAATATGTATATATGTGTGTGAATGTGTATATGAATGTGTATATGTGAATATGTATATGTATGTGTGTGTTGTGTATATATATGTGAATGTGAATATGTATATGTGTGTATGCATGTATGTGTGTGTGTATGTGTATGTATTTATGTATATGTGTTTATGTATATGTATATGTGTTTATGGATGTATGAATATGTGTGTGTTTATGTATGTGTGTGTATGTGTATTTGTATGTGTATGTATGTGAATATGAATGTGTATGAAAATGTGTATGTGTGTTTATATGAATATATATGTGTGTATGTGTATTTATGTATGTATTTGTATATGTGTAAATATGTATGAATATGTGTATTTATGTATGTGTATATATATGTAAAATTATATGTACATATGTTCAATGTATGTGTATATATATATATGTATATGTATAATATATTTTTTTGTATATTTTTTTTAAATTAAAAAATATTTGCGACGGATTTTTCCATAGTTTTTCCGTCGCAAAACGCGGATTTGGTCCGTCGTAATTTTAGCGACATATTAACGACCGTCAAACTTTTGCGATAGCGTTTTACAGACGAAAATTGTTCCGTCGTATTTCATCGCAAATTTGTAATTGCGACGAATTTTCTTTATATTTACGACACATTTTTTCCGTTGTAATTTTTGATGTTTCTTACAGTAACTCTCCTCTCATCTTTTCCTTTCCCAGATGCTAGCGAACACCGAAAACAGTGTTCCATTCAAGAAGAAGAAGAAGAAATTTTTAATTGGTGTCATAAACAAGTTTATTTTCAAATTTAAAATATGTCATTATAATTCTTAAAATTATTAATCGGTGTCATAAAAAAATTCGACGACGGTAATTCAAAAATCAATATGAGAATAATAATTATGTTTTTAATTATTTTTTAGTAGTATTTTTTTAATTAGTGTTTAGAAAAGTATGATATGAAGTATAAATGAGAAAGCGAGATATTTATGATATAAGGTAAAATCTATAAAAAAATTTAAACTTGTAAAATTGTGTAAAACAAATTTTTAAAATTTTTCTTAACAAATTTATTATCAAATTTAAAATATGTCATTATAATTCTTAAAATTATTAATTGGTATCATAAAAAATTTCTACGACGGTAATTCGAAAATCAATTTGAGAATTATAATAACATATTTTACAAATTTTTGAATTATAATGACACGTTTTGCAAAGTTGAGAATACAACTTCATAAATTTTAGTGGGGATATGTTTATATAAAATATCAATTTTATTCGAAATTTAAATATTCACCGTTAATAAAAATAACCATCTTTTTTTTAGAAAAATACTATTACAGATAAAATTGTCCAAATAAAAGCCCAATTGGTAGATTTGGTAATTTTAAATTTTAATGTTGTTTAAAACAAGAAAAATCCCAAAACAATTACCGAACTTAGAGAGGGGATATAGCTGAAATACCCTCCAAAGGCTACATCTACTTCTTATCCTATCCTCCAAACAAAAAATCAAAAAAAAAGAACAAAAAATACTACAAAAGACACAAAACCCCTCATAATATATTAAAAGGACCAAAAAACCTTACCATAGATTAAAAAGTCAAAATAAAAATAAAAAAATTTAAAGGAGAGAAATTACTCTCTTTCTCTCTCCTCTAGGTCACGTCTAACTCTCTCTCCCCTCTCTCTTTAATCGTCATTTTTTTTCTCTTTGCAGAATCGACGAACTCTCCTCTTTCTCGTCGATTTGTGCCATAATTTTCGTTTTCTCTCACAAATTTTATTTACCCACCAAAATATGAGAAGATTAGAAGAAGAATTAACGACGATAGTGCATAACATGGATTCGAGTTCGTCTTCGTCACAGTCTTCGAGCGAGAATGAGAACCTGATGGAGATTACATAGTTAGAACAACACATGGTAGGTTAAATTTTGATCTGTTTGCACATTTGTTTGATTTTGAGATTTCTTATTATTTGGTTTGAGTATGGGTTGAAGATTTGAACTCGAGAGCATTAGGGTTTTGGGTACTTTTGAAAATTTGGGGATTTCAAAATAAAATATTGGGTTTGATGGTTTAAGGTTAAAATCGAGTGAAATGAGTGAGTTTCGGTCACAAAGTTATTTAGGATTGTCATATAGGTAACAATATCACATGAGTCGATGTTTGGTTGTATGGGTGACATGGTCACATGATCACATGATCACATGGTCACATGGTCACATGGTCACATAGTCACATGGTCACATGGTCACATGGTCACATGGTCACATGGTCACAAGGTCACAAAGTCACATGATCACACAGTCACAAGGTCCCGTTGGAATACAATTAAGGTGGATTTCAATTAACTCCAGATTTATGACTGCTCAAACCGATTAAGGAAAAAATATGGACAAGGTAGTTCAGAAGCTCAGTCATCTTATTCCAAAAACTTGTCTCATCGTTGGGTCAGAAAGTTTCTATGATGGCGATGTACTCGATATTGAGTATGTGGATGGATTACCTCAGAATGCTAATGGCTGTGAGTGCAGTATTTTTGCGGTAAAATATGCCGATGCGATATGCTTTGGACAAGAAGGGAAATTGTGCCCGTTGATATGTGATGACAATGTCACCCAGATGCGTGAGCAGTTGACACATGTCATATTTGTCAATGGAAGTGTTCAGAAGTATAATCAATAACTTATTTATGTTATGAATTTATTTATTTTTGTTATGAACTCTAAATATGACATTTTGTTTGTTTATTATAAAACTACAAATTTTTTTGTTATGATATTATATTTTATGTTTATTTTATATTTAAACTTGTTTATAGATACTACAAAATATGGGATGAAAAAAATGGAAAGAAAAAATTTTGATTGAAAAAATTTTGAAGAAAAAAAATTGGGTTGAAAATATTGGGGTCAGAAAAGGCTTAAAAATTTAAATTTGGTCTATATTTATCAACACATTTCGGTCACAGGTCACAGTCGGTCATGGTCACATAGTGTAAAATTGCATTTCGGAACCGACGAATATTACGATGAAGATGTTGGAGTTTTTGAGTTAAGACAGAGAGATGTGACTCCATTGGGGTCAGAAAAAGAGAAGAAACAGACACAGGAGACATTGGTGATGGAAAAAGAACCATCTCGTAAGGAGATAGAGCCAACGCCTAAGGAGAAAGATTCATCGCGTAAGGAGAAAGAGTTTTCTTCCATGGACCAAATGGTGGCTAACATCATCGTACAGGTAGGAAGTAAGTATGCGAACTTTGTCATTTGGTCATGTGAGACCATGTTCATATGGTCACATGGTACCATGTGAATATGGTCACATGGTACCATGTGAATATGGTCACATGTTTTAATCTGATTGTATACTTTGTTTTTCGTTCAGGACATGACCTCGAAGAAGATGCTGAAGAAGATGACAATGACTATGATGGGGATGAGGCAGCTCAAGATGATGCTGGCAGTGAGGATGAGAATACAAAAGAAGAAGATGTTGGCACTGAGGTAGAGAATACAGAAGAAGAACATGACGCTGATGGTGATGGGAGTGAAAGCGATGGCGATGAGGATAAGGCAGGCGAAGAAGCTGAGGAAGAGGATGAGACAGCCGCAAAATCTTCTGACAAAGGATTTGTCCCCCTATTGAAGATGAAGTCACTCAACCTCCAGCAGAAATTTCTAAAACTGTTGTAGCTGGCCCCTCTGATGCAGAGTTGAGGAAAAGAAGCAAAAGGAAAATTGCTGATGGGTCATCCAAAAGAAACCCTTATGTAGAATCAATAACTGGTCTACCGCCCAAAAGAACTCGGTCTCAGGCTGCAGGAGATCGAGGGAGAGGCAAAGCCAGAGCCAGAGCCAGAGGCAGGGGCAGGGTGCAGAGGCAGAGGGCGAAGCAATAGAAGCCAGAAGGATGTTGGTGAGGAAGACGAGGTTGAGGAAGAATCTTCTGACGAAGGCGTTGCTGAGGAAGACGCTGAGATTGCAGAAAAGGAATTTGTTTGGAAACCAGAGCGTCTCAACCCGAGTGGAAATATTGGAGGGAATCAAATTTGCCTTATTAAAAAAAATACTACTCTCATTTGCATGGGTCCCATCAAAATCAAGGGTTGAATTGTCAACTGCAACTTTTATGCATAGTTGGATGACACTGGACCCCATCCAAAACAATGCATGCCAAACCTGGATCCCACAAATTTTCGGTCACATTGGATCACAGTTGGTCACATTGGGTCACAAGGGTCGATTTTATGGATTCTTTCAAATGAATCATTACGAATGCTTTCACATGTTCCATATTAACTCTTTTGTACCGTATTGAAGAGAAAAAACAGAATTATTCAAATTATGGGTGCAAAAGTAGTGTTCATACATGTGTCCCATAAGTGTTCATAGTGTTTTATGAATGATTTTGACAATATTGGTGCTTTTGTATTACAAACACCTTAACATATTTTGTAAATTTATGATTAACACTATATTTGTGTTCTTTATACCTTGTCACAACACAACCAAGTTTAAAAAGCATGTTTACACCTACATTTACTTTTCTCACTTGGTCACAGGTCACATCCGGTCACAATGGTCCCATAGTACAAAATTGGACAATGGTCACATTGGTCACATGCTGGTCACAATGGGTCACAAACAGTGGTCATATGAGATAACTTATTTATTGTATTTTAAGATGTAGAATGAGACCAAATTAAATAAATTAAAATACAACAAGGAAGCAAAGGACATGGAATACAATACACAATTATTATACAAATGGTCTCTTTATTCATATATGGTCAAGTGTTCTCTCACACATTGCTAATATTGATACTTCTGTTGTGACATGCATCCTTTTTCAGGCTTCACCAGGACCCGGAAAGCGATTTTGTTTGGGTCTCCCACTTTTCCGTTTGTCTTCCACTATAAGAGGCAAAACCACGCGGTTTGCAATATTTGGATCATCGATACTCCATTCACAACAATCGGGGATCGGATACACAGTTGCTTCATAAGCATGACGCCATGACTCGCGCAAATAGTATGGAGAACACAAGTCTGGTATCTTATTTGCTTTCACAACCTTATGAGGTGCTGCGATTGCGTGACTACATGGGATCTTATCAATATCACACTCTGTCACTATAACTTTTCTAAGTCCACTTGAATGTTCACTGACGGAAAGATTTATAATTTCTGTTACATTATTACTCCCAACTTTACTCTTAAAATTTGGGCTCAACAATAAACAATCGTCATAATCTTCCACACCTCGTTTTCCATTTCCTCCAACAACACTACCATCAGCAGGACTTATAGCTTCTGCTTCAACGTTATGTTCACATACGTAACTCATCTATCTCCACATAAAGTATACCTCGCATTCCATTTATTTTATCCAACAGATAAATATGAACGTGCTTGTCATTCCATACGTAAGTCGGTTTTCTATTTTCCTTGACATTTGGCAAATAACTCAATCTAATCTCCGTTTTATTTTTCTCCACTTTCATCTCAGCACATAACTCTCGAACAAATTCACTATAGGTTACCTCACAGGGGGGACAAAAGAATAACAATCTTTGAGTTTCCATAAACTTTCCTTCCCATTGATATTCTCCGTTTTTATTCACTCTCCACCTAACATCATACAGAAAGTATACAATTGTCGATCTCTCATCTTGCCCGTCCATCGTACCTGTAGAAAGGATAAATACAAAATGCAGATCAATTAAACTATTCTGGACTCTATGACTATGTGACCATATGAATATAATACCATGTGACCATGTGAATATAATACCATGTCACCATGTGGCCATTATTACTATTCCAACTATTCTATATCATGTTACCATATGAAATTGTGACCATGTGAATTCCTCATCATGTGACCATTATTACTAATCCCACTGTTATGAATCATGTGACCATGTGACCATGTTAGTATGGTACCATGTGACCATGTCAACATGGTACCATGTGACCATGTGAACATAGTACCATGTGACCATGTTAATATAGTACCATGTGACCATATAAACATAGTACCATGTGACCGTGTGAAGATAGTACCATGTCATCCTTGAATCCTATCCGAACTGTTATTCTAAACACACGGGTCTAATGTAACCATATCACTATGTGACCATGTGACTGTGTGGCCATGTCACAAACTTCTCTCTAATGTGACCCGACTTTTGTGTATAGTGATATTCTAAAAACAACATCTCAAACCCCAGATCCGACCCGGATCTATGACTATACTATAGTCCAAAGGATAAAAACTGCACAAACATCAGCAATTACAAGAAAAAAAAGGTGGAAGCAACATCACTGTTCAACCAAAAAATAACAACAAACATCAATGTGCATGAAAAACAATAAGATTTTCGCAATTGTTTACCTGTCTTCAACCTCTTAACTAATTTCACACTGATTTTGCTGGAATTTTTAACGATTTTGGATTAAAAATCGCAACATTCAAAGGAGAGAGAGCTCAGCGACGAGGGAGAGAGAAGCAGGAGAGAGAAAGCGGAATGAGAGAGGAGAGAGACAACTAAACCCTATTTTTTGGGAAATTTTTTTTATTCAAAAATTAAAAACAAAAGGGTATTTTGGTCATCACATATTATAAAGGGTATATTAGAAGTTGTAATATTTTTTTTTAAGGAAAGGGTATGAAAGGATGTTAATGTAGTAGATTGAGGGTATAACGGAAGTTGCCCCACTTAGAGATAACTGACATATTAATATCGAACTTTTCAAATTTCTAAATTAAATATGAACCCATCGATTTTGACACAAAAAATATTGAATTTGTAAATTTTTGACAAAAACCCCATCGACGTTAAATCGACTAGCGATTGATCTGACATGGCGGCTGACTCAATCTCTCATCATCCGCATCGTCGGAAAAAATATTAATTTAAAAATAAAAAATATACATATAAATAAAAATAAAAATAAAAATAAAAATAAAAATAAAAATAAAAATAAAATAAAATTTAAATTTAAATTTAAAAATAAAATTAAAAAATTAAAATTAAAAATTAGGGTTTTGGGTACTTTTGAAATAAAAAATAAAATAAACAAAATATAAATAGAAATAAAAATAAAAATAAAATAAAATAAAATAAAATAAAAACAAAAATAAAACAAAATAAAAATAAAATAAAAATAAAAACTAAAAAATTTAAATTTAAATTTAAAATTGAAATTGAAATTTAAATTTAAATAAAAAAATAAAAGTAAAAATAAAAATAAAAAGAAAAAATATAAAATATACAATATATATACAATATATATACACAAATATATACATATACATAAAATATTAAATATTATATATATATATATATATATATATGTATACATATATATTTATTTAATAGTTACTATTTAATGTATATAAATATATATGTGAATTTTGAAATGTTTATTATATTTTTAATTATTTGTAATGTAATTACAATGATTTTAATATATATATATAGTTGTGTATATATTGCATATATATTGTATATTTTTTCTTTTTTTCTTTTTTATTTTTTATTTTTTATTTTTTATTTTTTATTTTTTATTTTTTATTTTTTATTTTTTATTTTTTACTTAAATTTTTTACTTAAATTTTTTACTTAAATTTTTTACTTAAATTTTTTACTTAAATTTTTTACTTTTACTCTTTTTATTTTTTATTATTTTTTATTTTATTTTTATTTTTTAATTATAATTAGAATTATTTTTTATTTTTTTTAAAATTCTTATCTGACGGGGCGGATGATGAGATCGAGTCATACGATATGTCAGATCATTCGGGTTTAAGGTTTAGGGTTTAAAGTTTAGAGTTTAGTGTTTAAGTTCACTATTTTTTATTTCAAAATCGACGAATTTATATTTAATTTAAAAATTTGAAAAGTTCGATATTAATATGTTAGTTATCTCTAAATTCGATAATTTTTTTGAGATTTTTCCTTGAAACAATCATATTCAAGAAATGATATTTTCATATTATGCCCCATGAATATTTTACTTGGAAGTCTTCATTTGAAAGCACTTTTCATAAATAAATAAAACGAAGAAAA
Source organism: Tarenaya hassleriana (assembly GCF_000463585.1). NCBI lineage: Eukaryota > Viridiplantae > Streptophyta > Magnoliopsida > Brassicales > Cleomaceae > Tarenaya > Tarenaya hassleriana. The sequence goes on from NW_010965697.1 coordinate 46,198, forward strand.
TAATAATAAGGTGAAAATAATTAAATAAATAAATACTAGCATAAAAAAAAACAATAACACATGCACTGAGAGTTACGGGTAGGTATGGGTCGGTACCCGAAAATTTGAGGGTATCCGAACCCGAATCCGAATATCTCGGGTTAATTGTTTTATTATCCGATCTTGTATCCATGAAGTCGGATATCCGAATCCAAATTAAGTCGGATACCCAAATCCAAAAATCCGTAAGATAATTATCGGGTATCCGAAAGTACTCAAATTCGAATTTTTTTAATTATTTTCAATCATTTTTTTAAAATATATTTATATATATACTCAAAATCATTCAAAATAAATTTAAATTATATTTATATCTAAAATAAATTTATTTTAAAAAAATACATCATAAATATATTCAATAAAATATCTATACAATCAATAATATTAAATAAAATAACATAAAATCTAATAAAAAATTAAAATTTTAAAATATTTTTTTTATTATCTGGATACCCGGATACCCGTGATACTTGAGGATACCCATGAGATAATAACCATTACCCGAATTCGAACCTAAAAATTCGGATATTCTAATATTAATATCCGATCTCATGTCTCGTTCGTTCGGATAACCGAATTTTCGGATATCTGAACCTCGGTTCAGATCGGATACTCGAAATCCGGGTATTTTTGCCCACGGCTCCTGAGAGTAAGAGACAGTAAGAGACAAGAGGGAGAGAGGGAGAGAACGAGCTCCTTCTTTTACTCTCTCTGCAACTCTTCTCTCTCTCTTTTTTCTCTTTCGTTTGTTTCTTTATAATTTCGAATTATTCTCTTATTGCTGCCTCTCCTTTTCTCTTTATCTGAAAATTTCATCTTCTTCTTCGTTTGGGGATAGAGAAAGGAGTGGTAAATTTCTTCAAAAGTGTCTGACTCAGGTGATTGATTCCTAGTTAATGCTCAGTGATGCGCTTGTTGGTGTAATGGCGAAATCCCTCAAATTTCGTAAGTTTCTCAGAAAATCCGCTTCTTGTTTCGTGTTTGGGTTTGGATTCGCGAGCTTGAATTTGGGGTATCAAATCTATATCCGGTTTGGTTTCGGTGTGCATTGTCGAGTTCATGTTAAGATTGCGAGTCGGTTTCTAGGAATTTGTGGATTACGTCGTTTTCTCGGTAACCAAACACTAGAATGACCAAATCCGTGGTCAGCATTTTCCGAGAAATTGAGGCCGATTCTTGAGCTGAGTGAGAGAGTAGCCAATTTGTTTATGATTTCTTCTCTCTGATGCCATTTCGGGCAGATCTGGAACAGCCAACGTTCTCGCTTGAACTAGCTTCAAGATGTTAAAATCTCTGGGTCTCGGAAAATTAAGCCTACTTGGAAAATGGAGTATTTGCAATTTTCGTTTTGATTTGCATCGAATCGTTTCATTTTCCCCAACTTTCACTGGTCTAACTGCCTCAAGGAGGATTGACCATTTCAGTAAAACACTCTGCAATTCTATAATTTTTGCCAGTGCTGTTTGCTGCTGTTTTGAGCCAGAATCTCAAGGCACTTGAATTGAATCTACATACAATGGTTCTGGTCTCGCTTGAGATAAACCTCGTCGGTCGGTTTCATTTGGATTCATTTCGTATGGCTCAAAGAAGCATTACTGTGGGATAAAAGGGTTTAGGATAAAATTGATGGGCTCATGAAGTTTTGGCTTTGTGGGGACTGACATCTGAATTGGATGCATTGGGTTTGTCGCCCTCCTTTAGTTGGAATGAGTTGTCGATGCTTTGACTTGTCTCCTAACCCTACTGATCTATCTCTGTATTATCTTCTCAGCTCGCCCATTATTTAATATAGCATCACATCTTATGTTCTTGGTCACTCCTGACATGTTGGCAAGTCCTTGGGAATTCGACCTGATGTTTTTTTTTTTTGGTTTAATAATTCGACCTGATGTTATAATTGAAATGTTTTTCCATATTGAAAGACATTTATGATTCTTCTCAATGTTTGAAACTTTTTCTTTTGGTTATGCTGGGGATTTGGCAAATGAACTTACTCCAATGTATCGGAAGTTAGAGTTCCATAAGTCGGTAATTAGGCAACATTCTAGGTTATCGAATCCTTGGGAGGTTTTAGTTTTACACAACCAATAGAATGAGTGAGAGTCATGTTGTTTAGGTTGAGATGCATTGGCTATTTTCTTTATGCCCTCTCTTTTTTATATGCCCCCTTGTGTTAACTGATTAGGCTTCAAAAGATATTGTTGCTAATTTTTAAATGAGCCGTTGTATGTAAGCTAGATTAGAAATGAGCATTTCATTTCAGTATTTCTTGGTCTGCTTCCTTGTGCACCCTTAGGGTCTGAAGATGGTTGGTGTTTACATACAGAATAACCCCTAACGAGGCATCCGAATTCAGACGGTAGGTAAATATTTCAACAATGTTCTCTACATGGACAGGTAGGTAAAAACTCTTTATCGAATTCAGACGGTGTTGGTAGAAGAGATGAAACTCGGGTCAAAAAAACGTTGGAAATCACTTGCCCCTCTTCATCTGAAAGGCAAATCTGTGGCACGTTTTTGCTTGTTTTCCAAAGTGAAGTCAGATAACTATGGTCCAGGGCGTGCACCAGTGTATCTCAATGTTTATGACTTGACTCCTATTAACGGCTACATCTATTGGGCGGGCCTCGGCATATTTCATTCAGGTGTTGAGGGTACGTTGTATGACAATTTCATTTTCTCATTGCAAAACATTGATGTTTTTCTAGTCTCGCATTTAAACTTTCTTGGTGGTAGTCATATGGGTAACCCACTCTTCTCTTTTGGCGTTTGGTACGCAGTTCATGGTGTAGAATATGCATTCGGAGCTCATGATTATCCAGCTAGTGGTGTTTTTGAGGTTGAACCACGGCAATGCCCCGGCTTCAAATTCAAGAAACCTATATTTATCGGAACTACGAGTTTAAACCCTGCAGAGGTGTGGGAGTTTATGGAGGACATTGCTTGCAGTTACTACGGCAATTCGTATCACTTGATCGTCAAGAATTGCAACCATTTTTGCCAAGACGTTTGCTACAAGCTTACCGGTAAAAGGATCCCAAAATGGGTAAATCGGCTCGCAGAATTAGGTACCTCTTCGACCTTGCAAACCTATGTAATTCGTCAAGACCTTTCAGTGTGAAACTCAAAATATCGCATGCGTGGTTTTGTATGTCGAATTTTTTCATGATTCATGTCTCTTGAGTCAGATTTTCGATAATTTTCCTCTTATGGATTGGAATATAAGTTCATCATGTTAGGAATTCACTCGGAAAACACAATACGATCCAGGAAGTTAGTTAGACTGTTCTCTCATAAACTCACTTGTTGTCATCTAGGTTCATTGTGCCGTTGCGTACTTCCCGAGTCTCTCAAGATCACAGCGGTTTGCCACGACCCAGAAGGCGAAAATCCCGAGGAAGAGAACGAAAAGCGGAGTCTTAGAGGCTCGTTCAGTTGTCTGTCCTCGATCTCAATGCGACAGAAACAGCTCTCAACCTCGTCATTGTTCCTGCAATCACCCCTCAGAGGATGCCTTCCACCATGGCAACTAAAACGATCAAAATCTAACAGCAGTTCCTTGAAAGAACGGTAGCGAAAATCTCGTATCCACATCCTCACGCTTAATTTCTCGTTCGTTTTTTCGTAGGGCCCTGCTAACGAGACTCTTCTCCGTCAATTTCTCAGGGGGGTTTTTCCGGCATTCTCGTCGGTTGTTCACTGTTTGTGTGGTGTTGTATGATTGATCAATGTGTTAACTCTTCTCGGCAATGTCATTCTCGAATATGGTTATCATTTACAAGCTGGGAAAATGGCATATTTCCATATGAATTTGTGTTAATATTCCATATTATTATACCAATTTTTAATTTGATAAAAATTCATATAGAAATTGAAAATTTCTAAATTCCTAAACAGTGTGAAAATATGTTAGAATTTGGCACATGAAGTACAAGTATAAAGATGCAAAAACGTGTTCAATCCCAAGTTTTTGAAAACTTTATAAAAGTATCGTAATGAATCTCGTTATACGGTAAATATGAGGTGACTGATGACTTGCTAAAAACAATGGATTTGTAATATACTTTTTTCATAATTTGGTGTATGATTATGGAAAATTTTGAATTTTCTGTATAATTTAGTCAAATTAAAAATTGGTATAAGAATTTGAAATATTAGTACAAATTCGTGTTATTTTCTCTTTACAATCTAAATATCTATTTCTCTGATATGGTTACCGTTCACAGTCAAAATGCTGAATCGATCAAAACCGTTTGTAACGACTCTACGAGAGTAAAATCCTTTTTGAAATTTTGGCCTTAAATGGTGGAAGTTTTTAGATTTTTTAGAATCCAAAAACCAAATCCAAAAACCAAAAAAAACAACATTCAAGTTTTTACAAAATTACTTTTTCTAAAAACTTGGAAAGTCATTTTAGTGAAAAAATTAATGAAAAACCAAAAGCTACTTTTTTTTAGTTTTCAAATATTATAAAATCCAAAAGCCAAAAACCAAAAACTAAAGCCAAAAACCCAAAATAAAAGATATTACCATTCAAAGCCTTTATTTCAAAAATTGGGTTATAACTACTTTCTTTTCTTTTTTCCTTTTAATTACCCGTGTTAAATAATATTTCTCCTAAATTGATAGTAAAACCCTTTTGGGGTGCAAGTGTTATAATTCTGGATTTTGGGACATAATTAGTGAAACTTCATTAATTTTAATCGGTAAAATCATCAAAAAATCTTATACTCTGTAATTTTTATATTATAAAAAAACCTATATTTATAATTATTCGTAATATGTATATTCTTCAACAAAAAAATCCTATACTTTTTAATTACCAAACAAACCTTATATTTATATTTATTCGCCGAAATATATATGTACTTTATAAATTCTAACAAATAAACCCCTAAACGCAAATACCAAAATAATACGGTCAAAAATTTGTCCGAATCTAACTCAACCGATAAATATCCGAATTGAATCGAACTGATTAAAATAATACATCAGATTTGATATGAATATTAAATCCGTAATCGAATATAACCGTTATCTATCTATATATCATCCATTAATATTCAATATATTATAAATTAATTAGGAAATTAATATAATGATATTATTTTATAAGTATAGTATATAATAAAATGAAGTATGTATTATTTTAGTTTATTTATATCGGTTGGATTCGGTTCGGTTATTTTGGATTTGAAATATTCATATCCAATATAATATATTATTTTAATCGGTTCGATTCGATTCGGGTATATATCGATTAGGTTAAATTCGGACAGATTTTTTATCGCATTTTTTTCAAGTTTGTGTTTAGGAACTTATTTGTTAGAATTTATAAAGTATAAGTATATTTCGGTGAATAAGAAGTTTGTTTGGTAATAAAAAAAGTATAGAATTTTTTTGTTTGGCAACGGAAGAATATATATATTTCAACGAATAATTATAAATATAGGGTTTTTTATAATAAAAAAGTACAAAATTTTTTGTGACATCTAAAAGAGTATATATTTTTTTTACGATTTTTCCATTTTAATTTCACAAGTTATCGCAGCCGCCGTCTAAACTTTAATTTCACATTTCTGTTCACAAACAAATTTGAAAAGCTCAACAATACCGTAGTGATGGCTATTCTAAAGTTTATCTAAGGAAATACAAAAGTTTAAACATTAGAAAATCGGATATAAATGTTTACACTTTTACAAAAAAAATTTAAATAAATAACTGAACTGTCAAATTTTTCTATAAATACCTAAATTTTTCTAAAATTCTATATAAATATCTAGAATTCTGAAAAATTTTCCAAATAAATCCAAAACATGTTTATGATGTTAACTACTTTTAATTTGAAAATACCTGAACTTTGAGTTCATTTGATTTTTTTTAATCTAGATATTTATATAAATGTTTTTAAAAAAATTTAAATATTTATATAGAAATTTAATAGTTTAAATATTTATTTAAAATTTTTACAAAAATTTAGGAATTTATATGATATTTTCCCGAGAGAAAATAATATTTTCCGCCAGGCATTTGTTTGGATTATGAAGAAACTCTATACCGAGAAGACATTGACATAATTCAGGGTTTGATAAAAAAGAAAAAAAAAGCCCTTTGCGGTAATAACTTAAAACATCTAAATGAACAAACTTAAAATATAGAGCTTTTTATTTTAAATGTAATAGTTAAAGTTTTTGTGTATATATAATAATTTATAATTTTTTATTCAATTTAAAGCGAAGGGAAGAATTAAAAAAGAACAGATAATTGCCCATAGATCCTATTTCTATCTATAAAAAAAATCATGTCAACTTAACTATAATAATTTAAACTATTTAATAATTTTTAATCATCTATAATCCCTTCCAAATGAAATATTATATGAATAGAATCTCTTATATATAAAAGTAGAGTTATCTTTGAGAAAGTGACACGTGTAATGAGTTCTCTATTTAATTCAGTCAAAGTATAATAAATCAATTAGAAATATTATTTGAATCTGTATGTAATAACATATTCAATTGCTCCAATTTGATACATGCAATTTAAATTTATTAAAAAAATACCTTTTACACCTCATTAAGTTAACCAAAAACTGTATATATATTCTACAATATTTGCCTCTTTTTTATAGTTCTACATCTTTTTTATAGTTCTACATCTGTTGTTCAACCGAAGCAATTCCAACTTCAGGTTTGTTGTCTGTCTATTTTTGCCTTTTAAAACTAAATCTTATATATACATACATACACATATCTTATACGCGCATTATATTTCTAAGTTTATTTTTAAGTTTTTGTTTACCGTAACTTTTTATGTTAGGTTTGTTCTCTTTCTATTGTGTTTTCCTGTTGTATAATATTGCTAAATCTCCATCTTTATATATACATGCACACACATATCTTATACATGCGTATATGTTTTCTTAGTTTTTTTTTTTGTTTAGCATAGTTTTTTATCTGGGTTATTTATATATTTTCTTCAACACTAAATTACTAAATATCCATTTCTATCTCTATATATGCATGTATAAACATATCTTCTACTCAGATTTATGTTATCTAAGATTTAGATGTTTTCTGGTTTTATTATTTATAACAATAAATCAACCAACCAATATATCAATTTGTTAGTGTTAGCAAATTTTCATATGCTAATTCATCATCTCTATATACGCGTGTATACATATATTTTATATGCACGTCTACGTTTTCTTAGATTTTTTTAATTTTAGTTTAACATAGCTTCTTAGATATATGATTATTAAAATTTTGCTGGTTTTACTTTTGATCAATAAATCAATTAGCCAAACATATCAAATTCTTCGTATTAGACTGTTAGCAATTTGTTGAATATTAATAAATATAACTTTCCTCCGCTGTTCATCAGAGTTTTTTTGCGAATACCAAAACAGTTGCAACTATATGAATGTTGTTGACCATTTTGATAAAAAAGAAAAAGTGGATGTAAAACTTCGGCATAAGGTATATTACTTTTTTTAAAACAAAAATTCATATATTTAGATGTCTCTCTCTTAATATTATTATGATTTATCCATTATTATTTAACATCTTTTTTTCTGATTTTGATAAAACATTATACAATAGACAATGAAAATATTGAATATATTCATATCTACATATTTTTTTTAATGATTGGCTATATTAAATTTTTTTATGATAAATATGAATAGAAATCAATCAAGTTCAATAATGTTATAACACTTATTAAAAATAATAAAGTTATTACAGTTGTGTCTTGGAAAAAAAAAGAGGATCTATTATTATTCACTTTAATGAAATTATTTCATAACAATGATTATCAATTATAGTAGAAATTTCGCATTTATGTTATGTTTTAGTTTAATTATTTTGAAGTTTATTTTCTATGATTTATAAATCTATATTTTGGTTTCCTTCCTATTTCATTTTAGTAAATTTTATTAAAAAATATTTATGATTTAAATTTGTATATGTGTTTGATATCAAAGATCTATTCATATTCGTTCAGGTTTGTAATCCATTTGTTTTTTTTTCCTTTTGATCTCGCCTTTTTTTTTAGTATTTTTGTTGTATCAATTGCTTTTGGAATCTATCAATATTATATTTTTTTCTTCACATAATATGATACCAAAACACACATTTAAATTTTTTAATTTATATCATATGTATATATTATATATGTTTATATATCGAAGTAAAAAAAAATTGTTTGTTAATTTCTATTTAATATGTTTATTTTTATATATGATTAATTTTAATTTTAAATTTGATTTTAATAGCAATGAATTGCAATTTATATAGTTACTATTTTCCATATCTATATATATAAAAGTTTTATTTGGATTAATTTGGTGCACCCATCTAAACATATCTTATGTAGTATTTTGTTTAATTTTGTTTAATTTTATTTAATTTTTATTAATTTATATAAAACAGAATATTTATATACTAATTATATTCTTTATATTTTTAAAAAAGATCATCCCAATGTGGAAGTACATATATTATTGTATTTAATGTTTGATTTATACATATGAAAGTAATGAATAAATATACTACATATATTACAAAAAATATCATTATTGATCAAATTAAATTCGTTGTAGGAATCAAAAAATCAGATGCGCTCAATGATATCAACACATGTAACATTGGATCAGATGAGTACACATCATAATTGTCAGAGTATTATGGTCAGATTTCTAAGGATATGGGATGAACGAAATCCTTTCAATGGAAATGAGTTCATTGGCATCAGATTCTTATTAATCGATGAAAGTGAAAGTTCTGGTTGACATTTATTTTATTATGTTATGATTATCAAAGAACTAATTTTTTCGACTTACATCGTTGCAGGAGAATGTTATTGAAGGAAAAATATTTGAGAACCATGTAGAAAATTTTAAAAATATAATAAATTAGGGAGATATATTTTTAGTCAGACATTTTAAGATTCTACCAAATAAAAATATATACAAATTAAGAATCATAAATTTCGTATTTATTTTACGGAATATACTACTGTTGAAAAGATTGTTGTAACTACTTATAGTATTGACAAAGAAAAATTTCGAATACATTTATACGACGATTTATTGGCATTGGCAGATAAAAAACAAGTTCTATCAGGTATGTGATATTATAAGAAAACCAAAAAAATAATAGGTTTTTTTAATTAATATATATTCTCTAATGTTACAGATATTATTGGAGTTTTACTCGCAATACAAGGATCAAATTTACGAATATCGTCATCAACTCAGAAAATTATTCTTCGTTTATTATTAGAAGAGTAAGTTTTCAAATTTTATTTACACTGCAAGTAATGTCATTTTAAAATTTTTTAAACTTAGATTTGTACAGACTAACATGTAATTTCAATATAAAAACCAGCAACAATATTGTCAAGCTTTCTCTATGGGATGATCTCACTGCAGAACTCCGTTCACAAATACATAGATTAAATATCAGAAAAAGTATCATAGTCATTACGAGTATAAATCCAAAGATTATCGACGATAATTATTTAGCACAAATTAATTTCTAAATATTTTTGATAGATTAATATTTAAATATCATTATCATTGTTATATTGTGTTTACTAATATATTTTATGCATCAGGTGTTCTATCGCTCAATACATCAACGTCTACAAAGATTTACATAGATGCAAAACTCAACATTATCAAAAAATTTCGTGTAAGGTAAATAAATTATATCATTCTTGAAAAAATCTATACTGATAATATTTACCAAAATAATTTTTATTATTACCTTACAACTGAATTTTTGGCAGACATTGAAGAAAAATCCACACTGGTACTGAAGACAACCATAACAAATCGGCTATATTGAATCACTAAAATATCTATACAACGATGTCTATATTCTAGCATTGATTTAATTCTTTTTGCAAAATATATGATGATATATTTTTATATTATTATAGTTTTCTATTTATATTTAGTTCAACTCAAACAACTTATCTATCTTACTTTTTGCTATATTTATATTAACAAATTTAATACAAATATAAAATATTTCTTATCATACATGCACAACTCAAAATTATCAGAAAATATTTATCAGATATACACAATATAACCTTAAAAAAAATTGATATTAATCTAAATATTAGATTTCTATAACATAACCAAAATTATGTTATTATTTATAACAATAGTTCTTTATTTTCAGTAACCATATTTTTTAAAAAACCCTAAATTTATCAAAAATATAACTCTTTCGTCATAGAAAATTTTAAAAAAAATATTATTCAAGTATTACACATTCCAACCATGTAATATCTTATTATCTCCGCAGTTTCTGTTAAAAAATGCAATATCCCATTATCTTCATAATTAAAAAATTTTCATTTAAAAATATAATCCTGAAATAAAAATAAAAATATATTTTATATATTTTTTAAAAACATATAAGTTGCTAAGAGCTTAAAAATAACATATGTGGGAATAAACTGATATAACATAAGATTGAAATGTCATGAATAAATTCTTTCACAATTCTATCGATAACAATCGAATTTATAAAAAAAATATTTATCTATGGAACAACAATAAATAGTACACAAAAGGTATACAGTTAGAATTATTATAAAAATTATTATTATTATTATTATTATTATTATTATTATTATTATTATTTGTAGTAGTAAAGTTTGGCATAAATATTTATTTTTGTTATTATTTTATGTTCTACAAATTATTATTCAAAATTTTGAATATTTATCAGACACTTATCGAACAGGGTTATAAAGTATATATTTCGAATGAAAAGTCATCCTAGATGAATCCTATTAGAACCTGACAGTTTGTATGGGTCTTATAAATGATGTTTTATTTGAAACGTAAACTCTCATCATTGATGGTTTATAAGACAATAATAGATATTTCACATATTAGAAAATAATTCAACTTATTCATTACATAATTGAAGATTTTTTAGAATGGATCATGGATGATAAAATAAATCAAATTAAGATGATAAAAATAATAAAAAAACAAATTTAATAAAACATAGGTGAAACTAAATTAAAGATTCAACTGAACAAGAATTCAACTCATATTTATTTAAATTTAAAATCGATTAGTTTTTATATGGGTTGTTGAATCGATATTATTATGATAAAATATATATATCTAATATAATCTTAAGTTTATATTTTTAAAGAACAAAATTGGCAAATATTAGTTTGCAAAAATAATATAATGACTTAGACTTTAATAGAATAAAAAAAATCACACGATTAGTTTTATATTTTATTAATTTGGTTTAATTAGATAAATATCTGTAAAATTTAAAAAATGGTTATAAAATATAGGTTATGACATTAAACCAATATTTTACAGTGAAAAATTTATTAATCTAAATATATTATTATTGAATTTAACACATAACCAAATTTCTGTTATTATTTATCACAGTATTTATTAATTTTTATCAACCATCTTTTTAAAATTCTTCTACGTTTGGCAAAAAAAATCTTATCGTAAAATTAATAAAAATATTAATCCGATATTTTACAATTCCAAACATGCAATATTCTATTATCTTCACAAATTCTTTTAAAAAAATATATTATCCGTCTACATTCAAACTTTAAAAAATCACTTAAAATATAAACTAGAAAATCAAAAACAAAATATATTTTAATTAAATTTAAAAATAATAAGATTATTTGAAAAAGTTATACGTATTTTTAGTCCATGTGCGCGGATTAATATCTAGAATATATATATAAAAACAATTCTACATTCCAATCATGAGTTCTATAATATCAATCATAAAATATAAATACGTAAATTATTCATAACGCTCGAAACAAATACGTCATCCCGCTATCCAATTTTCACAAAAAATAATTTTGATTTACTAATATAAATTATAGTTTTTAATCCGTACGATATACTCCTTTCTTATATATGAAGTTCGTTTCGTCGGAAAATATACATATTTATTTTCTTAAAATAAATTATTTGCTATTCCAATAGATAAAGTCATAATTAAGAGAAATTAATACAAAAAGAGTTATTTCTTACCAATCATTAGTACTTGATATCTAGATAGGTGTGTTGTAGATTCGTAATCACTATAAAAGAAAAGATATGTTATAAAATTATTTTAAATCTATATTTATTTTTAATTTATGTGATATATACGGGTGAATATATTTGTTATATAAACACAAAAGTTGTGTCAAATCTCTTTTGAAAAAATGTTTCATCCTGTTATCTTAACACTTTTAAAAAAACATCACTTTGATTTAACAATATGAAAATTTTTTATTCTCATTTTTAAACGTTAAAAAAAATTAATAGTTCAGTTTTTTTTTTTTGAAAATTTTCATTCTAAAAATATTACTCCAACCCTTAATTTCTTTTGGGTACTCGAGACCGAGGTCCAGACTAATCACGGGACCGGAAGCAAGCCATATATCATTACAATATGTGCTCCTCTCCTCAACTTAAGACTCGAATTCGGAACGAAATAAACATTTTGCATCCCATTTCACCGATTGAGCTACCTAAGTTACAAATAAAAACACAAATATAGAAGTTATTCACGATTATTTTTTGAAAATAAAGAATAACATTATCTCAATATTTTTAAAAACTATTTATCATTTTGATTTAAGATATAAATTATAAATTGAAATATGAAATATAATATATTTAATTTTAAAAATAATAAATTTTTTATAAAAAAAATTATACATATTCATAGTCAGCGCGATACGCGCAGGGTTAAAACCTAGTATATCTTGAAAATTCAGCCTTTTCTTATTTACAATGTGACAAAAATCAACCACATTATTTAAGATGTCTTGAAAATTGAAAATTTTCCTAACTGTGATTGAACCAATCAATTATTGTCAACACCACCATCAAGAACCAGACTGCAACATTTTAGATTCACAATATCAGCTCTCGTAGTTCCCTTTTCAATTATTATTATTAAACCGTATGAAATTATTAATCTTCTAGCTTTTTCGATAATCTGTGTTTTTCCAGTGAATTTTCCGGCAGAAATCAATCATGTACCTTGTTAATCTGCAACGCCAGCTCTGATCCATCTTCAACAAGAGACCCAATTCTTATGCGTGCTGATAATGGCGGATAGCATACCCGCAGATGAAATCACCATTGGAGCCGATAACCTTCCTTTACCATCACGAATATCTGCTATCGCCATTAACGCATCTGCCAGATCTTGCAGAATCGATAAAGCCTTCATCGTCTTCTTCTCCCTCACCTTCTTCATCTTCTCCTCTTCTGCCCTAC